>NC_071506.1:131782794-132105294 GCF_027887155.1 Malaclemys terrapin pileata | reverse complement strand
GCTTTATGAAGGTGGGTCAGTGTCATTAGGCCTGTTTGACAGAGGGAGAAGCTGAGGGACACAGAGGGGAAGAGACTTGCCCAAGGGCAAAACCCAGCCGTCTTGACTCCCTGCCCTGTGCTCGATCCACTAAACCACAGTGGGCACCTACAGTTGTTCCACAGCTCATTGGACTCTGATGTTTCAAAAAGAAGTGAATTGCCCATCTCTAAATGGCTACAAAAATTGTTGTCTCCTCTTAGCAGAGCCTGTGACCACTTTAAAAGCAGCTGCCACACTTCTCGGTCCCTGCTCATGTTCCTTCCCTTTCAGTTCCATCATGCAGGCTCCCAAGAACAGCTGGCCAGAGGCAGTGCAGCAGGGTAGCATCACACCTCCTGGCAGCCTCCTCCTCCCGTTTAGACTCCTGGGTGTATGGCCAGCGTACCCAGTTAGAAGCTCTCTTCTGATTTCAGACATGCCCAGCTGCACAATGCATGTAATGTTATCAAAGAGCTGCATCATTCCATCCCTGCACCATAAAACATCTGTGTCTATCTGGAAACCAAAAGTAGGGCTGATATCTCTATGGAGAAAGGTGTTTGCTGGGAAGAGGAGGGGAGGAGATCCATGAAAGACTTCAAAGGACTCAAGAACAGGTGGCTAGGTAGTCCAGAGCATCCTCTTTGTATCTCCACTTTCTTTAGGGTCTAACACCATGAGAAGCTGTTGTTCATGTTTGCTCTCATCTTTCATCCCATGTTTCAGGAGGCATTCAAGAGAACTGTCTTCTGAAGCACCAGCCTATGCAATTTGAAGCTGCAGGAAGGTTCCGTAAATAAAAACAAAGAAGCCATCTCGGCTCCACCTCTGTCACATCAACTGCAAGGAGGAGAGTGCTGGCGGCTAATGAGCTCGCAAGCCACTGCGGAATCGCTCCCTGGAAAATGGTACCAGATGGATTTGCTGCTGTGAAGAGTCCAGACCTGGTAATGCTGGGCAAGCCCTCCCCCACCCAGCCCGGTCCCCCTTTCCCCATTTCAGTGCCATTGCAGACAACCTATAAAAATCCAGTCAGTTTAAAAAAAAAAAGAGTTATTGTAACATTGATAACTATGGTAAAAAAAAGGAGAGATTCAGAGTTTATTCTGCATGATCCACATGCAGCATTAACGGTATATATATAGACGCACGGTCTGATATGTATATGTACAGTGCAATGTCTCCTGCCTTTGGGAACGCTCAGCGGGTGGAAGGGGCCGATTACATGGCAGACTTCATCTCCCATTCCTGAAAGAGACAGATGGAGAAAGGACAATTATTCCCATGTCCTGGGGGGGGAGAGGGTGCTAGGCGAGCCAGGCCATTCCCCCCGCACCCAGCGTGACTCTCCCTAGTAGAGGGGATGCCCCTCAGTACCTTTCTCTTCTGCAGAACCTTCCCCTTTTCAATGATGACCACGGAGGGCGCTCGCCTCAGGGCGCTCTTGGTGGAGGTGGTGCGTTTCAGCAGAGGTGTTAGGAAGGAACCCTGCGTACAAGGGTAGAGAGAAGAGGGGTGGGGGTGGGAGCCCCCTTTTGCCCTTCTTTCCAACCTGTCTTGGGGGTTAGCTGCCTATCCTGCACGGCCTGTGAACAGAGGCTCTAGGGCAGTGGTTCTCAACCTGTGGCCTGTGGGCCACTTGCGGCCCAATCAGCACAGAGCTGCAGCCCATGTGACATCCTCAGGGCCAAATAGGTTGAGAACCACTGCTCTAGGGCCATTCCAGCTCAGTCTCTGGTCAGATCTCTCCCTCTGTCTAGGGGCTCCCCTCCATATGGAATCACCTCCCCACCTTGTCTAAAGGCAAGAAAGAAAGACCTAAGCTAGACCTGACTTTCTCAAGGAACAGGAGAGACGCAGGAGAATAAGGAGAGGGAAAGAGGGAGAAGAGAAGTCGCTGGGGAAGGGATGGGAGAAGAGAAAGGCAGGAAGACCTAGGACAGCCCCTGCTGGTTTCTAGCCCCCAACTGTTCTGTCTCATGACTGCCCAGTGTCTGGCCCTCACCCATCCTGCTTCATCCTCCTTTACCTCGGAGCCTGCTGAGCTGGTGGCGGTGGCTATGTGGCCCTTCAGAGACTTGCCGATGGCTAGCAGGTTCATCTCCGAGCCGGCCTTCAGCCTGGTTTTCATCCGGCATGCCCTTTCCAGCTGCCCTACTTTCTCCTCCAGCTTGGGGAAGGCCCTCTTACCTGCAAGAAGGCAGATCGTGGGGCCATGTGAACCCACGTGGTAAGCTGAAGGCCCAATCCTGCCACCCCGACTCACTCTGGGTTACAGCCATGCCCCGAGAGTTGCAGGACACCTGTCATAACCATACAGCTAAGGGTAGCATAAAATCCCTCCTTTACCTGTAAGGGGTTTTATTACCCTGTAAAATTACCTTCCATCCTGATTTTACAGAGGTGCTTTTTTTACCTTTTTCTTTATAATAAAGTTCTTTTTTTAAGAACTTGACTGCTTTGAGTGTCCTAAAGATAAAGGGTCTGGTCTGTACTTTTTTTAAAGGCAATTGGTTAGTATATTATTCTGAAGCCTCCCCAGGAAAGGGGGTGAAGGGACTTGGGGGAATATTTTGGGGAAACAGAGACTTCCTCTTCCCTAGATGTTTGTCTAAATCACTTGGTGGTGGCAGCAATACCGTCCAAGGACAAAGAAAGGATTTGTGCCTTGGGGAAGTTTTAATCTAAGCTGTTAGAAATAGGCTTAAGGGGTCTTTCATGCGGGTCCCCACATCTCTACCCCAGAGTTCAGAGTGGGGAGGGAACCTTGACAACAACCATGGATCAACCCTCCCAGCCCTCTCCTGCACTGGGTAAGTCTTGCTGACCCCTGGCACAGGGGCAGGGGGTCAGCAACCTGCCTGAGGCTGTGCAGCCATCGTACCAATTAAGAAATCCAAGCTGTCTGGGGCGCCCTTCCTCTCGGGCTGCATCAGCGTCCGCTGAGACTGGAAAAAATCCCGGCTTTTCAGCTCCGGGACCACTTCTACCCACTGCTTGTTCGGAGACTTGCCCGGGCTGGCTGGAGGAGCAGCTGGAAGAGCATGGGAGAGAAAGGGGTCAAAGGCTGTGTGACCGTGAGCACTCAGAAAGGGATTCCCCCTCCGGGCATGCTGAACCAACCTAGAGACGGAGCTGCTCTGTGCCTGGGGCCAGGGGAATCCTGGACATGCCTAGGGCCCAGGGGGAGGAGCTGTTCTGTAACAGGCAGTGAGAAGCAGAGAGGCACTCCTCTACGCATGTGCCACCCTGAGACCCACTGGAGCCAGCCCGTCCCAGGGAGGCAGCGATACCCTCTCAGCACATGCCGTGGCAGACGTGGGAGCCGAGCAGTGCTGGGACACTGCCTCTTACCGAGATGGGGCCACGCTCGGCTTCTGTCGGACACAGAGTCTGCCCCCAGTGCAGCCATGTCCCTGCTGTGCTGGGAGAGGGAGCCTCCCTCACCTGTCTCCTCCGGAGCCCTGCTCTGGGGGTTGCTGAAGGCACTGTCGGGAAGGGCACACGGGAGTCTCTGCATCTGGTCTTGGGCGGCTCTGTCCAAGCTCAGCTGCTGCAAAGAGAAGCCAGTGAGGAGCCCGTGAACAAGCTGACCAGACACGCCAACCCAGATCCCCATGGGGGCAGCCAGGGTCGGCTCCAGGCACCAGCTTGTCAAGCAGGTGGTTGGGGTGGCCGCTCCGGAGAGGGGCGGCACGTCCAAGTATTCAGCGGCAATTCGGCGGACGGTCCCTCACTCCTCCTCGGAGTGAAGGACCTCCCGCCGAATTGCCGCCGCAGATCGCGATCACGTCTTTTTTTTTTTTTGGCCGCTGGAGCTGGCCCTGGAGGCAGCTCAGCCCATGGAGTTTCGCCAAGCTCCGCCAGCCAAGGGGCTGGCCCGCTTGCTAGAAACGCCTACAGATGCCGGACTACATGGAGGTTACCAGCTGGTGCAGTATATCCGAGTTGGAGTAGACAGGGCTGGGGTGTGTCGCCAGCGGGAGCTGCCCAAAGGGGTCGTCCATGTAAGTGTTGGGGGTCGGGAATCTTCGCAAGAGCAGGCCCCTGCAGGCAGAGCAAAGAGGAAGCCCTGTGATCCTGGGCAGCCATTGGGGGTGGGGATTTTCCTTGCTTAGCACCTGGGGCCCATGAGTGCTTCGAATTGGACGCAGCAGGGCCTGATGAGTGCTGCCTGGCTGCCCTATGAACGGTAACACCAGGGGTCACAACACGGGTTGTCCCCAATATGGCTAGCACATGCTTCGGTCATGCACTAGTTCTGTAACTGGGTCCCCATGGCAATGCCAGATGCAGAAGCAGCCAGGATCCTGGGCCCTGGGGACCTGTCCCAGGAAAGGAGAGAGAGGAGAAAGAGAGATCACTTGATTGTTACCTGTTAGGCACCTGGCATTGGCCACTGTCGGCAGACAGGATATTGGGCTGGATGGACCTTTGGTCTGACCCAGTGTGGCCGTTCTTATGTTCTTAAGGCACCCATGGGCAGCCAGGTCCCCTGCCTTAGCCAAGGGGGGAGGAGAATGGAAAGAAGGCTGAAGGAGGGAGGAAGCTGGGACAACCTGAAGATAGGGAATAGGGGGAGCTGCTCTGAAGAGGCACAGGGGTGCTGCAGGCTCCTTACCCCACAGGGGCAGAGCTGGGTCCATCTCCAGGGACTGAGGTTTCATACACAGAGGCTGGTTCTGCTCCCTTCTCCACCTGCAGGATCTTCAGCCAGACGTCCCTCTCTTCGTCTGAGTGGGTCTGCACCAGAGAAGGGGACAGGTGGGGCCAGAACCATTAGGGAGGGGCCACAGAGATGCCCTCCTCTGGGGAATGGCATCGGCTCGGCAGCCAGAAGGGCAGGAAAAGGACCAGGTACGACCGGGCAGAGCAGAGGGCCGGGGAACCAGGCCGGTTCTTTGCTGCATCTCTCCATGCACAGCACAATCGGCGCGGAGTGCGGCTCCCACGTCTGCGTGACCACAGCACCATCTGGAGCTCTAGGAAGGGAGGGGCAGATCCAGTTCCTACCATCCGTGGGATGCTGCCAGTGAGAGCTGCCCCCCTACCACCAGGCTAATGGTCTCTCTGCTACAGCTTGGCTGCGGGCCATGCCAGCACCATACAGGTTAGCACAGCTGCACCACGCACCTGCAGGATGGCGACCTCTCTGCCTTGCTGGCTGATGTGGATGTGATGGCGTTGGCCCACGTCGGCCCCCGGGGTCACATTGCTGCCCGCCAGCGGCACAGCGTACTCGGGGCTCTCAGTGCAGCTGGGGTCTCTGAACATCCGTAGGGCACCCTGCTCCACCCTGCACCACAGCTTCTGCCACTGGCCGTTCAGCAGCACATCCAGGAAACCTGCAGAGCGCCCCCAAGGCCTCTCGTTAAGAGACGCGCCTCCGCTGCCTCCTCCGCCATCGGGGAGAGGGCTCGGCACTGACCCACCTAGCACAAACTGTAGCTGATGCCTCCGCGGGCTGTGGGAAAGGAGCTCAGGAAAGCCTGGGGTGAGAGCACGGGCTCTGTGTGTAGTTACCCTCACAGCTCTGCCAATGCACCCAGCACCCCGGCTGTTCCACTCCTGGGTCACCTCCCCACTACCAGCCCTTAGAATCATAGAATATCAGGGTTGGAAGGGATGTCATCTAGTCCAACCCCCTGGTCAAAGCAGGACCAATCCCCTGACAGATTTTTGCCCCATCCCTAAAATGGCCTCCTCAAGGATTGAACTCACAACCCTGGGTTTAGCAGGCCAATGCTCAAACCACTGAGCTATCCCTCCCCCTTCTGCCAATGCACCCAGAACCCCAGCTGTTCCAGCCCTGGGTCACCTCCCCATCTTCACAAATGCACCCAGGACTCCGGGCTGTTCCAGCCCTGGGTCTCCTCCCCATCTGCACCAATGCACCCAGCACCCAGCCCTGGGTCACCTCCACCAATGCACCCATCACCCCAGCTGTTCCAGCCCCGGGTCACCTCCCCATCTCCCCCAATGCACCCAGCACCCTGGGCTGGTCCCGCAGACAGGATGGCTGGGCTAATTGATGCTGCACAGAGTGGTCAGGCTGGGCCATACCGCACCTCCCTTCTTTGGCTCTCCAGTTGGGATGCAGCCAGCTGTAGCTGGGCTGACCAGGGAGTTCTCCTCATCTGAGTCAGAGCCAAGCTGGGAACCTCTCACCTAAGAGAGACCACAGACAATGATCACTGAGGCGAGGGGAATGAATAAGCAGAGGGAATTTCAGGCTGAATATCAGAGATTTCCCCATGGGCAGACCTTGGAGATGTGGGGCAGCTCCCCAGGGAGGAGGAAGCCCCATCACATGGGACCATTCAAATGGCACGACATGCCATAGGGAACAACCCTGTACTGTCTGGTCTCACAAGGACATCTCCCTCAAATTTCATGGGTCAGGCTGTGCCCTCGGGCATGCCCCCCGAGCTATGGGCACGTCCCAGGGCAGGGTCCCTCCTCAAGGTTTACAACATTCCTGTGGGCAGCAGCAAGCAGGACTTGTTGTGGAAGGAGCTGCTCAGGACAGGATGGGATAGCAGGGACTGTGGGTCAGGATTCATAGATTCCAGGACTGGAAGGGACTTCGAGAGGTCATCAAGTCCAGTCCCCTGCCCTCATGGCAGGACCAAATACTGTCTAGACCATCCCTGATAGACATTTATCTAACCTACTCTTAAATACCTCCAGAAATGGAGATTCCACAACTTCCCTAGGCAGTTTATTCCAGTGTTTAACCACCCTGACAGTTAGGAACTTTTTCCTAATGTCCAACCTAAACCTCCCTTGCTGCAGTTTAAGCCCATTGCTTCTTGTTCTATCCTTAGAGGCTAAGGTGAACAAGTTTTCTCCCTCTTCCTTATGACACCCTTTTAGATACCTGAAAACTGCTATCATGTCCCCTCTCAGTCTTCTCTTTTCCAAACTAAACAAACCCAATTCTTTCAGCCTTCCTTCATAGGTCATGTTCTCAAGACCTTTAATCATTCTTGTTGCTCTTCTCTGGACCCTCTCCAATTTCTCCACATCTTTCTTGAAATGCGGTGCCCAGAACTGGACACAATACTCCAGGTGAGGCCTAACCAGCGCAGAGTAGAGCGGAAGAATGACTTCTCGTGTCTTGCTCACAACACACCTGTTAATACATCCCAGAATCACGTTTGCTTTTTTTGCAAAAGCATCACACTGTTGACTCATATTTAGCTTGTGGTCCACTATAACCCCTAGATCCCTTTCTGCCGTACTCCTTCCTAGACAGTCTCTTCCCATTCTGTATGTGTGAAATGGATTGTTCCTTCCTAAGTGGAGCACTTTGCATTTGTCTTTGTTAAACTTCAGCCTGTTTACCTCAGACCATTTCTCCAATTTGTCCAGATCATTTTGAATTATGACCCTGCCCTCCCAGTTTGGTATCATCTGCAAACTTAATAAGCGTACTTTCTATGCCAATATCTAAGTCGTTAATGAAGATATTGAACAGAGTCGGTCCCAAAATAGATCCCTGCGGAACCCCACTTGTTATGCCTTTCCAGCAGGATTGGGAACCATTAATAACAACTCTGAGTACGGTTATCCAGCCAGTTATGCACCCACCTTATAGTAGCCCCATCTAAATTGTATTTGCCTAGTTTATTGATAAGAATATCATGCGAGACCATATCAAATGCCTTACTAAAGTCTAGGTATACCACATCCACAGCTTCTCCCTTATCCACCAGTCTCATTATCCTATCAAAGAAAGCTATCAGATTGGTTTGACACGATTTGTTCTTTACAAATCCATGCTGGCTATTCACTATCACCTTACCACCTTCCAAGTGTTTGCAGATGATTTCCTTAATTACTTGCTCCATTATCTTCCCTGGCACAGAAGTTAAACTAACTGGTCTGTAGTTTCCTGAGTTGTTTTTATTTCCCTTTTTATAGATGGGCACTATATTTGCCCTTTTCCAGCCTTCTGGAATCTTTCCCGTCTCCCATGATTTTCCAAAGATAATAGCTAGAGGCTCAGATACCTCCTCTAGTAGCTCCTTGAGTATTCTAGGATGCATTTCATCAGGCCCTAGTGACTTGCAGGCATCTAACTTTTCTAAGTGATTTTTAACTTGTTCTTTTTTTATTTTATCCGCTAAACCTACCCCCTTCCCATTAGCATTCACTAGGTTAGGCATTCCTTCAGACTTCTTGGTGAAGACCAAAACAAAGAAGTCATTAAGCATCTCTGCCATTTCCAAGTTTCCTGTTACTGTATCTCCCTCCTCACTGAGCAATGGGCCTACCCTGTCTTTGGTCTTCCTCTTGCTTCTAATGTATTGATAAAAAGTCTTCTTGTTTCCCTTTATTCCTGTAGCTAGTTTGAGCTCATTTTGTGCCTTTGCCTTTCTAATCTTGCCCCTGCATTCCTGTGTTGTTTGCCTATATTCATCCTTTGTAATCTGTCCTAGTTTCCATTTTTTATATGCCTCCTTTTTATTTTTTAGATCATGCAAGATCTTGTGGTTAAGTCAAGGTGGTCTTTTGCCACATTTCCTATCTTTCCTAACCAGCAGAATAGCTTGCTTTTGGCCCTTAACAGTGTCCCTTTGAAAAACTGCCAACTCTCCTCAGTTGTTTTTCCCCTCAGTCTTGATTCCCATGGAACCTTACCTATCAGCTCTCTGAGCTTACCAAAATCTGCCTTCCTGAAATCCATTGTGTCTATTTTGCTGTACTCCCTTCTACCCTTCCTTAGAATTTCAAACTCTATGATTTCATGATCACTTTCATCCAAGCTGCCTTCTACTTTCAAATTCTCAATGAGTTCCTCCCTATTTGTTATTCCTGGGTTCTATTCCCTTCTCTGCCACTGACTCACTGTGTGACCTTGGTTAAGTCACTCTCCTGTGCCTTGGTTTCCCTGCTGGAACACAGGAACAACGATGCTAACTTGGGTGGGGAGAGGGGTATGAGAGCACTCCAGGATCCCCGGTAGCAGGGGCTAAAGATGGCTAAGGAACCTACTCACCTGGGGTGAGTTCCTGCCCTGCTCTGAGCTGGGCAATACTGGAGAGTTGTGGGCAGAAGGCCTGCTGAGAGGAGAGCTGCTCACCTCCTCAATCACCTGCAAGAAAGGGACAGCATTACAGCTATGGAAGGGGCAGCTGGGGGTCCCAGCCCCCCAGGAACAGCGGGAGCCCAGCCCCCTCACAGCAGAGTCATTTCCAAGGCAGGGAATGTGCTGCTGGGAGGGTCAGAGCCCCCATGGCTCCTGCAAACCCCTCTCTAATGCAAACTCCTTGTGGAACCCTGTGTGGGGACATACTGCAGCTTGGCAAGAAAGGGCACTGGCTTGCCCCACAGACAGCAACCTCCCCACGGCTCTGTGAGGTTTCCGGGAACAATTGTCAGCACCCAGCTTGGCCTGCAGGGGGAGCCAGGCCATAACTTATCTGCCAAGCCCCAGCTGACAGGACGGTGCCCGTCCCCACTTGCAGAGGGGAGTGGGCAGCGCAGGGCCCTGACAGGACAGTGCCTATCTCGTCCCGCAGAGGGGCGTGGGCAGCGCAGGGCCCTGACAGGACGGTGCCCGTCCTGTCCCGTCCCGCAGAGGGGAGTGGGCAGCGCAAGGCCCTGACAGGACGGTGCCCGTCCCGTCCTGCAGAGGGGAGTAGGCAGTGCAGACTCACCCAACATGTAGTCTCACCTCGAGAGGAGCTGTTCCCCCACCCACAGTCCACCTCAGGGGCTCCCAGGCAGTGGCAGAGGCCACTCTTGACCCTCCCCACTCCCATGGCCCCCCTCCATGCACAGCTCTGCCAGGGTGTAACACCTCCAAACCTTCCTCCAGTCCTCGGCCTGCTGGCGGCTCTGGAAGCCCATCACCAGCGTCTCTGCCGCTGCCCCCGTGATCTTCAGCACATGCTGCATCTTCTTGCTGCGCTTGGCCTTGTAGACAACGCGGCAGCCGCGCAGGTCCAGCTCCAGCACTGGCTGCAGGTCCTTGGCACACTTGTAGCACTGTGGCAGCACAGGGCAAAGGGCATGGCTCAGCCAAGGGGTGGGGACCGCAAGGGTCCGAATCTGGGGATAGCAGAGCTTGGAACTGGAACTTGCAACCCTGACCCTCCCCGTACAGGGTCTGCAGGTCTGTGGGTTTAGGGAGTCAGGGTTGGGGGATGGGGGTGCAGGGTCTGCAGGTTATGGGTCTGGCAGGTTCAGGGCACTGAATGCACTTCAGTTCACCTACCCTTTTACCATGCAGCTCTTCCCTGCACCCACATACACGTCCCTGCACTCTTCGCCCATCAGGCGCCTGTTGCCAAGGCTCTCCACGCCCCCCCGCCCCCCCCCCGGCACTGTCCCGCACACATCCCAGCCCACGCGGCCTCCACAGCAGGGGAAAGGCCGTGCCCAGGGAAGCTGTCTCCACCTGTGAGTGCTCCCGCCCCTCTCCATCCCACCCAATGCTCACCAGCAGGGCGTGTTCCCGGACGATGAAGAGCTGCTTGGCCCACTGCCCGAGCCAGCGTTTCCTCCAGAGGAAGCCGCAGAGTTGGGCCTCGGGGCGAGCAGGAGCCTCGGTGGTGGGTGGCCACTGGATGTAGTGCGCACGGTCCTTCACGCAGTCCTCGTCCTCGCCATACGACTCGTAGTGGCTGCTGTCTGTGTCCCCGCCGCCCGCTGCCCAGAGCAGAAGGGTGGCGCTGAGCAAGCGCCTGGCGAGAGTGGAGCTGCCTGTTGGCAAGGGGCTGCCCCAACAGTGCCAGGGGCCTCTGAGCTTGGAATGGGAAGCGCACCACGCCGCAGGAGCTGGGAGCCATGCAGGGAGCAGAGCGGGGCTTGGAGACCTTACAGTCCATGCCTATGCGGCCTAGATGGAAGAGGCAGCACAGCATGCAGGAGGCGTGCCACAAGCATGGAGGGTGCCACAAAAGGGAAGCAGCTGGAGGCATGCAAAGTGCGGCAGGGGTGCCCTGTGCAGATGTGCAGCAGGCATGGCACAGATGTTGGAGGAGGGGTCCCATGTGCATACATTGCAGCTGATGGGCCCTGGGCGACAGGCATGGCACAGACACATGAGGGGCAGCTTGTGTACACAGGCTGCAGCTGATATGTCCTGCCAGCTGCTCCCACCTCGTTTCAGAGAGGAAGGGGTGTAATGGGGCTCGTTACCTGGGCTCTTATGTCCCTTGGGGTTGATGGGCTCTGCCTCCTCGTAGGAGTCCTCAGCTGGCAGGCTAGGGAGGTGGGGCAGGATGCCCAACGGGTTTGTCTAGAAAGAGCAGGGAGAATTCAGCGCGACAGAGCCAGGGGAGGCAGTATCAGGGCATGGGGTGTCAGGGGGACTCTGCCTGCCAGTCCCCTGGGGGCTCAGGAGAGGTCTCAGGAGCTGTGCCCTCCCTTTGCATACTGAAGGGCAGGCTCAAGATACCCCCTTTCCTGGGCAGTTGCTCAATCTCCACCTCAGGAGCTCCCTCTCTCCCTGTTCCAGGCTGATGTGGGCTTGGAGCAAGCACGGATCCCCCCAGCATGCAATCGCCCTGCTCCTTGGCAGCACGTCTGCCAACTCGGGAGCCCTGCATCTGGACAGGACTGAGATGAAAGAGCCTTTGATGCCCGTGGCTCGGATTTCTGCTTCCTTCACAACTTAACTGCCCCTAAAGTGGCCTCTACGGTTAATCGGCCCCTGCTGCCTTCATGCTGTTTAGCTACCAAATTAACTGCTTCTGAAATCTGTCAGCGGCATCTCGCGCTCTGGCATAGGACGCCGCTCTTGTTCCTGCCAATTGCATCCCGGGGGGTGGTCCTCTCCCCCCTGCCACGGCTCCTGTTACCTCATCTGGAGCCCACATTTGCCTGCTTCCATCCACATCCGGAAGAGCAGTAGAATTCCGCTGGAGCTGCACGTCTGCTCAGAGCACGGGGAAATGCCATCTTGTCAACCAATCCCCCCGCCATGCAAGCAAGACAACATCCTGCTGCTTGCAACAGAGGTTGCACCACTCTATGGGAATGTACCAGGTCTCTGCTGCATGCAACGCATCTTCAGCCGCATGCAGCGGACAGCTTCCCCTGCTGCATCCAATGAAATGTGCCTCTCTTCATGCAAAGCAGTGCCTCCCGGGCAGCATGTGATGGAACATGCCCCTGCTGCATGCTGTGCAATGTACCATTCTCCACAAAAATTACACTTTGGCTTTGTTGCATGCAATGCAACACCTGCTGTTGGATGTAATGCAACGCATTCTCTTGCGCATGCAACAGACGGTGCTGCACTTCATGTAATATGTGTCCCTCCCCTGCAATGCAGCACACCCGCTTCTGCTACTTCATACCACGTGTCTCTTGCTCTCTGCAGTACAACAGATCCAATACTGCAAGCACTGCAACACATCCTCATATGCAAGAAAATGTGCCCCTGAGGTTCTGCCACTGGACACCTGAGCAGGTGGGAGTGGCAGGGAGGGAGGGAGTGGAGCCCTCTGCACATCCCAGTCTGGAAACTCCCAGTTTGTGCTGCCGACGCTCCTGTTCCTTTTCGGTTTCCCAATGATCTCATGGCCAAACCATCTGCTCTTGTTTGTGGAGGGGCCTGACAGCCCAGCAGCCGGGAAGCCCGGCTCCCTCTGCCACAGGCTGGGAGCCAAGGCGGGCCCTTCCCTAGGCCTCAGGCCGGGGCTGTGGGATAGGGAGGCCTCACTATGACCCCTGTATCCTGAGCTGCGCAAAGGATGGCAAGGGGTAGCTGGGAGCCAAGGGGCAAGAGAGAAAAAAAGACAGACCCCTGCCCCATCTCCTTCATGCAGGGCCTTTCCCCTACCCTTGGACAAAGCCCCCTGAGCCCTTTCCAACCCCAGCCCCTGACGCTGCCTCTAATTCCCCTCCTTCAGCCCATTTCCCCCACACTCGGCCAGTCACCCCAATCCCCAGCCACTGCCCCTAGAGACCCTGGGCTGGATTCTGAGCTCAGCTACACAGTCAGCCTGGAGTCCAAGAGCAGCAGGAGCAGGATCCGGTCGCTCTCATCTGTATCAAGAGGGTGCAATTGCAATCCACGCCCCTGCTTGTAGCCAGCACTGATGCGGTTATAGGGACAAATGGGGGGGTCACATGTGCCTCCCCACAGCCCCTGTTTCTGCCCATCTGGATTCTCCACCAGGGCTGGGGACTCTGCTCAGCCCCGGGGAGGCTCAGAGGAATGACACACACACACATCCCGGGCCCTGCTGGACATGCAGAGCTGGCAGGCTGCATGGGAACATTCCTCCCCACACTCCCTGCTCCGCTCTTTCTGTGCTGAACGGGCAGCAGGGCCATAGCCCAGGGACGTGCAGTGTTGCCTGGAATATGTGCCGGGTCTCCCTCTCCCACGTCCTGTCACAGCAACAGCCAGGGGCTGGGATGCTCCCGTGCCTGGGGCTGGCCTCCTAGGAGTGGGCACAGCAGGGCAGCCACAGTGTGACAGGCTCTCCCGCTGCCACACGCACTTAGCAGGTGCTAGGACCCTGCAAAGCGCTCATCCGCTGACTCCACCCTGGGCATCAGAGATAACAGAGATCTCTATCTCCCTCTCTTGGTGCTTCCTGACCTGGAGTGATTCAGACTTACCCCGCCTGAGGAGCACTGGCCATTGGCAGCGGGCAAGTCACACTCTCCCCTTCCCATCAGGTCTGGAGACGAGATTGCTGTTGAGAAAGGTAACAATTAAAATCATTTCAACTAGCCACTGGCGCCAGCTGCAGCCAGGAGCCCCCGGGTGCTGGAGCTGCTCTGCTCCAAACCTTCCAGGCCCAAGAATGGGCCAAAGATCCTCGAGAGAGCATGCGAGACCCGGTGTCTGGAGCTAGAGAAGCCGGATCCAGCTCTGTGGGAGCCGATGCAAGCTGGATCCAGCCCCAAAGCATTTGGGATCGTTCAGTCTGCGTCACTAATAGAGCCCAATTTGCAAACGTGGATTCCCTGAGCTGGGCACCCAAATCCCTCAGCCTGGCAGCTGAGTGGGCCTGGCCAGTAGCTGAGTACCCACAATGGCAGCTTGGGCCCACACTCAGTGCAGTTGCCGCTGTGGGGCACAGAGCTCCAGGCTCTCTATAGCAATGGGTAGCACTGAGACTCCCCTCAGAGGGGGTGAGCGTTCTCGCAGGCTGGGGCACCGGGCTACAGTGTTAGCACCTTCAAAGCCAAAGCAGAGAGTCCTGGCCACCATCCCATAGGCCGATGTTTCAAACATGCCCAGTACCTCTGGATGCCAAGCTTTGGGTATCTGCATGTGTCTCAAACGAGGGCAACTGAAATCACTGGCCAGTTTTGCATATTTGGCAGAAAATCTGAACCCGTTACTGGCCCCGACTCACCCGGCCTGATTCTGATCTCACATGTAGGGTGCTCATGTCTGCACTGCAGCTGTGTCACTGACAGCAGGGGCTGGCCCGACAGATATAATTAGGAACCCCCCCTCCTCTTCGTGCGACTCTTCTCACGCCCCCCACATGGTACCGACTCCACTGCTCACCTTGGCATGGGCTCAGGTCAGCCGGCGTTTGGAAGGCGCTGCTCCCAGAGGAGGGCGAGATGCAGCGCATGATCATGTACTCTGCGTCCTCTGCTGTGGGGAAAAAGGCAGATCAGGATTACAGGAGGTGACAGGACTAACGCCACAAACAAGTGGTGGATAAAAGCTCTGAGATCAGGCTGCTGCTCCGGATGGGGTCGGGTGACTCGGTGGGCAGGTGCTGGGGGATTCCAGACAATCCCGAATGAACCTTAAATTCTAGGGACCTGGACAGGGATCAGTCTGGAGACTGAGTCCAGCCATGGCTTGTTCATATTCACTATGCACCATTCTCCTTTGCCGAAAGCCGCTCCAGTCTGGGAGCTGGAGTGAACAGTTTGCAGACACCCCATCATCGGCTGATATAAAACGACTGGGCAAACCCGTAGGAATAACAGGGATGCTGGAAGAAGATCGGGGTCAGGCATAGCTAAGAAAAAGGGCTAAATGGAACCAGCTCTGGGCAGGCCCAAGGGGACAATCTCATTGGTAAGCAAAGTTACAGAGAGTGACAAACTGGATAACCAAAGATCCAGAGAGCTGGACTATGGTGAGCACCAAAGAAGTCATTTGACTGGCTGGCCCAGTTTCCAGGGATCATGGAGAGCCTGTGGTAGGGTGACCAGACAGCAAGTGTGAAAAATCAGGACAGGGTGTGAGGGGTAATAGGAACCCATATTTAAAAAAGCCCCAAATATTGGGACTGTCCCTATAAAATCGGGACATCTGGTCATCCTAGCCCGTGGAAATGGACAGGGCTGCAGGAACAAATCTGATCTGCTACAGAAAGGTTCCCTCTTGTGGAGTTATTAGGATACAGCCGCCCCCATGGGTCATTAGCACATCACCTGTCTCTGGATACCTATGCCCCAGCAGCAGGATACATACATGGAGGGCTCTGGAACCTGGAAAGTAGCTCAGCGATGGATTTCTTCTTGGCCTGAGCAATGTAGCTGAGGTTCTCTCGGTCCAGGATCAGCAGGAAGGACTCTAGGTCCAAAAGGAGCTTGTCTAGATCTGCAGGCAACACAGAAGGAAAAGGGCAGTTACTAGGGGAACCCCATTCTGTCACATCGCCCCCCACCGGGGGATCCTAAGAGAGCAGGGTGCTGAGTCAGCCGACCCCCTGGGAATGCCTTAGAGCCACCCAGCCGAGTGCCTGGAGCTCTGGGTGTCCGGGACAGGTCAACACACGACGGGCAAGACCCAGGGCCAGAGTTTCCGAGACTGGGGCAAGAGTCTTTCAACCTCAACAAGGAGCAGAGAAAATATCCCTTTGCCCTCCCCTGCTCTCTATATCCGGGCTGGCTCAGAACCGGCTCCTTGCGCCCACGGGCCATCTGGGGACGAACAGACTCATTGCTCCCATCTCCTGCACCTGACCCCAGCTCGCAGCACAATCCTGCCATTCAGAGGAGGACATAAGAGGTACCCAGAGCTGCTAGGGAAGGGGGGAGGGTGACCGAAGGGGGCGACAAGGAGAGAATAAGCAGCAGTGGGAGACTGAAGGCCCTTTATGTCCGCACTAAAAGAGCAGGCTTGTTTCGGGGACTGGGCTTCCAGGTTCTTTGAGAGGAGAGATGAATATGGGGTTTGACTGGCAGAAGGGTGAGTTTAACTCAGTGTTTCCTGTCAGAGAGCGATTGACCCAGAGGCTCCCCAGTGTGTCAGGGAGGGGGGTGGCAGCACTGGAGATGGAACTGGAGCGCCCCCTCGGGGAAGGCTGGCCAGGGCATGTCAAAGATGCAAAGGTGGCTGGAAAGTTCTCCGGTGACATCTCTCCTTTCAGTCCACTTCCCTGTTCTCCCTCGCCGGGCTAGCGATGCTGGGGAATGTCTCGGCATTGTCTCCCGGACTGCTGCCTGAACGAGGCCTCTTCACCCCTCCCTCGCCCGTGACCCCCTCTGTCAGACAGCGGGGCAATTGTGCCCCCAACCAGCGCTCAGAAGCCGCCGTGCCTTCACTGACATCCCACGCACCGAAGGGGGGGGAGGGAAAGGGAAGGAGGGGGCGATAATGTTGCACCAAACAGCACAGCTGATGAAGGCTGGTGTGTTCCCAATGCAATGCAGAGCATTTGCCCGCCGCCCCCTCGCATGGCTTGGAAAGAGGAATAAAAGCCCCCAATCAGCCCAGAACAAAGGCAAAGCCCAGGGAGAGCCTGCCTGTCCTGGGCCACAGCTAAGTGCTGTGGGGCCAGCCAGCAGCATCGTGGGTCACAGGCCTGGATTCACTTCCCATCCCTGGCTCCCTCTCTGTCAGCCTCTGGGGATAATGATAATTGGTATTTCCAAGGCACCTGGCACCACAAGAGGGATTCTGAATGGATCATTGTCCCCGCCCATGCTACGAGGGGGAAACTGAGGCACGGAGCATGGCAGTGATTTGCTCAGTGCTGGGCAGCAAGTAAGTGACAGAGCTGGGAATGCAGCCTATGCTCCCTGCCCTAGCCACTTGACAACACCCCCCAACTGAGCACAGAATAAACCCAGGAGTCCTGCCTCCCAGGCTCATGACCTCCAGACCATCTTTCCTCTCCAGAGGCCCTCCTTCCTCCCTCTACAGGCTTAGCCCAAGATGTTCACACTTTGGGGGCTTACAGATTGACACCGAAAGAAGCAGCTTGGTTTGCAGAGGGACTGAGCACCTGCAGCTACCACTGACGCCCGCAGAATTCGTGAGCACTCAGCACTCCTGAAAATCTAGAACTTCGGGGATTCCGATCAAACAGAACCTAGACGCAAACCACCCCTTGCGTTTGGTTTGCTAATCCCTGCCTGGCTTTGCCCTGTGTCCAGAAGCAATCCCTTGTTCCAGACAGCGTGGCACTGGTATGGCAGACCCAGAAAGGAGTTGTGGGTTTGACCCAAACCCTTGAAATCTGCCCTTCGCCCGGTGATGGCTCCGTGGATTCCTACACCTCGGCAAAGCCATGTTCGAATCCCAGCTCGGGTCACAAGCACAACGAGTTGGGCGAGCCTGGTCCCCAACAGGCGTTCAGCATTCTCATTTAAGAGATGCAAAGTGTTACCTGGGCCATAAATGGTGGAAGGGGCCCTCCAGATTCTAGCCCCAAACAGGAGCTGTGTCTGCTCTATGTCCCAGCAGCAGTTTCCTGCATTCAAGAAACATACGGTGGAGGAGGGGCTTCTTCCCCCTTCCTCAGTCAGTTTACAACCCCACCCCCACCATCCCCATCAGTTTTCCCAGGAATGACACCGAGCAGAGGGCACAGCATGGGGAGACATGCAGGAGACACCCAGGTCACAGCTTGCCCACCACCTGAACTCTGCTGCAGAGGCCTGGAATCGCCAGCGGAACCCCAGAGCCTGGCCCTGCTCCACTTCTCGACCAGCCAAATTTCCTCCCAGGGTGGAGACCTGGGCGGTGCTGCCAGCTTTCCTCACGCTCCCTTCCAGCCCCCAGAAGCTCCCTCGTCCCCATAGAGAGGGGGTAACACAGACTCCCCGCCTTTTGCTTCCCCACTGCCAGGCTGCTCCTCACCCGCCCTGCCAGGCTGCTCTTCCCTCCTCTCCGCCATGCATCTGGAAATGTTTTGCGTCTCCCTTCTCGGCACCACTCCGGACGGCTCCAGGCTCCACTCCCCGCTCCCAGCTGTGATAAAATGTTGCAGGCCCGCTGACGAAACCCACTGATTCTTGGCCTGGGGCCCAGGCGGCCTTTTCCTCGTCCCCCCAGCACCGATGTTCCCTCATTGGTTCCCCCGAACGCAAAGCTGCAATTTGCTGCCTGGAACAGTTGCAATGTTGGGAATGCTTCACCGAGCCCATTCTGCCCAGCCATGGCAAGCCTGCTCTAAAGGCCCCACCCCAGGCCCCCTCAACCTCCCACCCTGACCCTACCCAAAGAGGGCATCCTCCACCCCCCAGTGAACCTCCCTGCCCCCCGGGGGGGTGGGACAGGGCTGAGACCAGGCCCATTTTGACTTCATTCCTTGGAACCCCCTCACGGCGGTGACGAGCCACAAGGCAGCCCATGGGCCCTGCTCCCCATGGGGAGATGGTGCCTGCTGCTCTCTGGACACCTCACCACTGTAGGGAACTGCCACGTCATAGGGCCTGTTGGGAGGGCAGTGTGGGCAGAGCTGTTCTAACCTCAGCTCGGTGTCCCCAGGCCCGGGGGAGCAGGGGCAGGATTTAAGATGGCTCCCCATGGCACTTCCCTGATGAGTCTCTGGATGGATCACGGTCAACAGCTCCCCCAGATTCTCCACCCCCCCCAGCTGGCATTCTCACAACCATGAGAGGGGCCCCATCCCCTGGGGGAGCAACAAGACTCTGCCAAGTCCCTGGGAGGCGGGGGGGGCAGAGAGGCTCCACAAGGCTCCTGGTATGTGAGTATGCAGGGGCAGCTCCATCCCTCTTCCCCAGATCCTTACGCAGATAGTCATTTATCTGATTAATGAGGAAACATACGTCCCAGGCACACAGCACAGCATCCCCAGCACATCATCCCCCCAGGGCACATCGTCTGCGCCCCCCCAGGTACACTACACCCCTGGACACACAGCACAGTGCCCCCAGACACACCATGCCCTCCCCGGGCACACAGCCCAATGTACCCCTTTCTGCACACACAAGTTCCCAAACACACACACCTGTTCTCTCAGTGCATCTCCCAAAACACACAACCCAAGCCCTCCTCCCAGCACACACACAGCTCAAACACATCTCACTCCTACCCCTCAGCACCTCCGCCACACCAAAGCACGCAGCCCAGCCTTCCCCCAGCAGCACCACGTTGCCCAGCCCAACGGGCCCACATCCCCCTCTCCCAATCACAGTGCAGCTGGCAGGGGATGCAATCCCAGCCCACCTGCGAGAGAAGGCCTGGAACCACCCGCCCTGGGGCAGATGCTTAGCCCCTCAGTTTGCCCCTTGCTCCTCTACACATTTGAACACACAGACAGGCTCCTAATGGCTCTATGTGCCCGGTCCTGGGAGGTCACGCCATGGGAGCCAGTCACAAGGGCCATTGAGGGGAGAGATTGCATTGCATTCCTCCTTTGCCCTGGCCTGGCACAATGGGAGGTGGGGGAGGAAGTTTCTCATCAGCTGCAAGTCTATCTGATATAAGCAGCCTGCCCCGCTGCCTGGGACGGGGCTACAGATGAAGTGCCATCCTTACCCTCCAGCTGGGGAGGGTCAGGTCGGCGGCTTCTCGAGTCGTATTGACAGATCCGTGTTGTTTTCCGATGACACTCCCCTTTCACCTCTGTTCTAGCATGCCAGCACCATGGACACGTGGCTCTCTCCTCCGTCTTCCTCACCTACTCGGCTAGGGAATCACTCAAGTCTCTTAGCCCCCAGTCTGGCCAGCCTCTCCTGCTACCACCCGCCCTGGTAGGACAGCGCCGACTCACACCCAACACTGCCTTTCACAACAATGGACGGAATCTACCGGGGCTCACAGTTCATCCAAGCAGGAAACAGGGAAGGGTTGTTCCCCATGGGCCGTTCTTCGGCCAGTCCCAATGGGCTCCCACCACGTCCTTTGGGGACTATTCTACAGCCTTGCAGGGTACGGCTGCACTGAAGCTGGAGGTGTGATTCCCAGCGTGGGCAGACATACACGGCAGTAGCTGGGAGCTAGTGCACTACAAACAGCCGTGCAGCCCTGGCAGCATGGGCAGTGGGATCGGCTAGACGCCCTAATACCTACCTACAATCTTGCATGGGACTGGACTCAAGCAGCTAGCTCGTGCCACTGCAGCAGCACTGCTTCTTTTAGTGTGCTGGCTCAAGCAACACTAGCACATGCCCGGGTACGCGAGCTAGAAAATGACGACTCGGGCTGCAGTGTGGATATACCCAGAGATCTCGCTCTTAGGCAACATCTCCTGCTCTTTCCTTTGCCCTTTTCCAATTTCCCTCAACTTTAACATTCTCGAGCAGCAGATCGGGTTGCAGTGTTGGATGGGGAGTGGCCACTGCCCCCAAACATTTCCATGGGGGCAGCTAAACAAATATGAATGTGCCCAGCACTGATGCACTCACACATCGGCTAGCAGCTGGAGCTATATTGGTTAGGATCTAATGCATAATCCAGCCAGTGGGCACGCCAGACCCGGTGGTTTGAGAAGTGAACACAGTGCGCACCATCAGACCCATGGCAAGCCGTGTGGTCAGTAAGTGGCGTGAGGAAACGTCCTGGCTTCTTCACAGGATGGTCAAGCAGAGGAGAGGGCTGGGAAAGGTGCCCAAACTCCGTGTGTTGCAAGGATGTTGGAAAGACTGATACGGAGCTGCCAAGTGCGCAGAAGCAAGACAGCCCCCGCTCCCCTCCCACCTCCCCAGTCCTGGCTCATAAAACAGAAGGGTTTACTGTGCTTTATTCCCACACCCCGCACCCTGTAGTTCTGAAGGCTGCAGACCTGTTGTCTCACGTTCCCCCGGGGCAAGAAAAGCCAAGGTCATATTTCATCATGGGATTCCAGTTTCAGATTCGGCCACGCCGGTCAAGAACACAGAACTGTGTCTGTCCCTCCCCGCTTCCCCCTTCCCACCACCCTGCTTCCTAATCCACAGATTGGACCACAAATCCATTTGGCTGGAATCCTTCCTTGCTGCTGAACCGGCCCCTCCATCCAGGATGATGGACTCACCTCCCTGCCCAGCCCATCTAGGTCAGTATCCCCACCCCCCTGCTACTCCTGATCAGACCAGTGGGTCCAGCCTGGTCCCCACAGCTCTCTGCTGCGCTGGGTCAGACCAATAGGCCCACCAAGCCCCAGGCTCTGGGGATCAGACCAGTGGGCCCATCTAGTCCCACAACCTGCCTGTTGCAGAGGCCAACAGCTGATGATTCAGAAGAAGGTGAAATCCTCCCCACACATGGACCAGACTCATGCCGTGCGACTCCTGGGGAAGGCCTGACTGCATCCAGGGGAGAGAGCAAATGTTGAAGCACCTTGTAAATGGCTGGGGATGCAGCAGAGCGGTAGATGGCCCAGGTCCTTGGAGCGGCATCAGGGTGGTTTGAGGGGGAGCAAGCACCTGGCTGAGGTGAGCCTGGTTCTCAGCACTGCAAGGAATCTTGTGCTGGCAGAGGTGGGGATTTCAGCTCCCTGCCTGTCCTTTGCACAAACCTACTGGGTGGAAAACGACCAGCGAGCGGCTCAGAGACTGGGTGAAGGGAAGAGGAGAGCGAAGCGGCCAGCGACATGGCAAGGGAGGGTGGGTGGGCGGATGTGGGAAACGGAACAAAGGAAGAGAGAGAGGTGGGCAGTCAGCCAGCACAGGGGCTGCTGGGCTCCCCCAGGGGGTGGCGGCTGAGTGATGCATGATTCCTCTTCTCCGGCCCACTCTCTATGCAGCTTGGGCTCACTTCTCTTCATAGAATCATAGAATATCAGAGTTGGAAGGGACCTCAAGAGGTCATCTAGTCCAACCCCCTGCTCAAAGCAGGACCAATTCCCAGCTAAATCATCCCAGCCAGGGCTTTGTCAAGCCGGGCCTTAAAAACCTTCAAGGAAGGAGACTCCACCACCTCCCTAGGTAACGCATTCCAGTGTTTCACCACCCTCCTAGTGAAATAGTTTTTCCTGATATCCAACCTGGACCTCCCCCACTGCAACTTGAGACCATTGCTCCTTGTTCTGTCATCTGCCACCACTGAGAACAGCCGAGCTCCATCCTCTTTGGAACCCCCCTTCAGGTAGTTGAAGGCTGCTATCAAATCCCCCCTCATTCTTCTCTTCTGGAGACTAAACAATCCCAGTTCTCTCAGCCTCTCCTCATAAGTCATGTGCTCCAGACCCCTAATCATTTTTGTTGCCCTCCGCTGGACTCTTTCCAATTTTTCCACATCCTTCATATACCATCCTTTCCTTTGGCGCCACCCCCTTGCATTCCCAGAGCCCCAGCATCCTACCTGGGCCCCATCTGCAACTCAAGGGAGCAAAACGCTCTGACATTGCTCAGCAATCCTGCAGCCTGGGTCAGTCTGGGGTTCAACAGGAGCTTGGCCTCATCCATCCTGTCCCCAGCTGGTGCTCCCGTGCCTTCCTCCCAGCCTGCCTGACCCCTGGATCTCCCCCAGGCTTGGGCCTCTGCACCATCAGTGGTCAGTGCATGCACCTGCCACAGGGGGTGCTGCAGAGCCATGCAGGGCCCTGGGACAAAGAGAGAGATGCTCAGAGGAGAGGGAGGGATTTGGGACAGGGGCGCAAGGGCAGGCAGGGAGCATGTGCAAACTGTCACTGCCTGCAGGAGAGAAAACATCTGGGAGGGAGATGGGTTTAGCAAAGCAGGAGGGGATCCAAACATCTGGACTTCCCTAGAAACGGGGCGGGGGGGTAATGACTAATTCCCTGCACCTCATCCAGGGGCAGCAGGGCATGGGGGCACTGGGAAGCGGGGTGGGGGGGTTGTTTTCTGGAAATCAAGAAGGGAGAACTCAGGCGAGGGAGACATCCCTGTGCACAGCACAAGCAGAGCCAGCATGCTCCTCCAGCGCAGATCCAGGGAGCCCCGGGAAGGGAATCCAGCCCACCTCTGCCAGGCCAGGCAGGGGGCCCTGTGCACTGAGCACTCCCTGCTGCTCCCCTCTGGTCTCCCCCTCTCCTCATTTCCCTCTTTCCTCCCCCCACCCCAGCAGAGTCTGCATTCCTCTGTGATGACATCCCCTCCACTCCCAGCACCGCTCCTCTTCCCCCCCACCCCTGCCCAGGGGCCACATCTCCTCTCAACTCTCACCTTGTACCTGCTCGTGCCTTATCCCCCAGCTCCCCAGAACCCCGCACCCAGCCCACTGGCACCCACAGCTACGAGCAAGAAGCCCAGCTCTAACAGGATCTGCCCTACCATTAAATCTCCTCCCCCCAGCCCCCCCACACGTCAATGATGGTCTGTCACAAGCTCATTCAGGGGCTCACCCGCCGCCTGGCACCCAGAGAGCAACGCGCTTCAGGAACACATGACATGGGGGCTGGGGGAGGAAGCCACCCAACGTGCAAGGGATGAGTCAGAGCATTTAGTGCCCACGGGCCTGTGGGAAGCAGCACTCCTCCTCTGTAATGTCAGCAACGGGAGAGCTCTGTGCACGCGCGCACTGCATTTCATGTGGGTTTAGTACGATGGACTTGTGTGTGTGTGTGCATGAGATCATGTGCATCCCGTGCTTTGTCGCACATGTATGCGTGCACAAAGGTGTGTGTGCGCCCATGTGAGCTCACTCGCTTCGTCACACATACCTGCAGGTTTGTGTGCTTGCGTGTGCACAGGTGGCTGTCTAAATGACAGGGTGTGCACGTGGCTGTGTCTACACGCCTACGAGCGTGTGTGTCTACAGACGTGTGCTCACGCTTGTGTGTCAGCGTGCCTGTGCTGGTGTGAGAGTCGTTCCCTGGCGCTGAAAGCCTGGCTGCTGCAATCCAAGGGGTCTCCGACTCGCCCCTGACAACGCGCCATCTACAAACATCCCAGGCCAAGTAAATGCTACAGAGATTGAAAACAGCTGCCTTGGTTTCCATGGACAGAATGAGCAGTTGAAGGTAAACGCATCTGCCCCCATTCCTGTCTCCTCCCGCAATAGCTGCTGTCTGCAGCAACGTACCCTGTCCGGGTCCCCATGCCCCAATCCCATGTCTAGCAGGCCCCTTACTGGGAACTGTAGGAGCAACTTTCACAGCGGCCCAAAGAACAGGAACTGCCATGGAGCTGGGGAAGTCTAGACAGTGCAGGGAAAGGCACATGGAAAATCCAGCTCCTCCACCAGCCCATTCCTAACACCTCGTTCCCCTGCTGCTGTCAGCGATGGCTGGGTCACGGTCCATTCAGAGGCTCCAGATGATGTGCCCTGAAGGCGTGCGCCCGTGTTCGGGGGAGGTGGGTGCTGAGCTCCCCAGGGAAAGGGCTCATGCCATAGACCCCGGTGTGCTGCCTGAGGCTTCCATCACCCAGCTCCAGAGTGCCCATGGGACCAGCCCCAAGCACTTCCTCTTTAAAGTAGTGCAAAAGCCAGAGTCACCGAACTCAGCCAGATGTTGGCGGAGGGATACAGTCTTCCAGCAATGCTAACAGGAGAAGGAATGAAGCCCACTCATTTATGCAAAGGCTTCACTGTCATCTTGTCGTTGTCCCTACTCCCCACCCTGCATACACACACACACACACAGGTCTGTTCATCTGTGTGTCACCATCTCAGATTGGGAATTCCTTGGAGCAGATGCTGGTTTTATATAGCATATTTGTGCAGCACCTAGCACACTGGGGCCTGATCCTTGACTGAGACCTCTATTATTATTTACATGACAGTACCGCCCGGAGGCCTCAAGTGAAATCAAGGCCCCACTCTGCTAAGCACGTAGTAAGAGACAACCCCTGCTTTAAAGAGCTCACAATCCAAGACGGACAATGGGTGGGAGGGGAAACAGAGGCAGAGAGAGAGGAAGCGACTTGCCCAAGGTCATCCAGCAGATTACTGGCAGAGTCAGAGATAGAATCCAGGAGTCCTGGCTCCCAGTCTGACGCCCCATCTGCTCGACCGCACTGCCAAATAATAATAGCCTGAGTTTCAGAGGGAGACAAAACTTGGCTAAGTGGGATGGGACAGGGGCTGGCTTTCAGGTGAGCCCCAAGGGCACGTATAAAATCAGGATGCTAAACACTTGCTAAAAGTGTGCCCTGTTGCAAGGAAACACACAAACACCCTGCACGCTACAGATCTCAGCGTCCCAGGCACCAGCGCAGGTCTGTTGTCACCAACAGATTGGCCAGTTCCCTATGCAGGGCTCTCTTTTAGCCAGATCCCTCCATGGGCACAGGGGTATATCAGAGCCCCTTGGGACCGAGCCAGCACGGTCATGGCAACCTTTGGACAGCCCAGAGATGTCGGAATGCAGCAATCCCCCATCTGCGGTGCATTCCCAGCACCAGCAGGGGGGTGGAGAAAAGGTGAAGGAAGACTGGGATGTATCTGAGATGCCAGTGTTTTAAGGCCATTCAGCAGCTAGTGCTTGATCTCGATACCTTTCCCCCCCAGTCACCTTTAGGGACTGGGAAAGCTGCCAGGAATTCAGATGCAAGGCTTAGAGCTGGGTGCACAAAGCAGACAGAACCACCCCCATCAGGGGCTTCTGTCAGTCCTTTAAAGGGAGATCAGCCGGGATCGGGATGTGACTCCCACCTCCCCCCGGATAAAGTCTCCTCCTGCACGATCACCCCCTATGCAGCAGAAGCCAGGGATGGGGAAACAACCACTTCTGCAGGGATTTCATCTCAGCCCCGACATCCCATTCTGACACCCAGCGCTGCTGTGGGGAGCTCAGCACCTGGATGTGAGACCGTGAGGCCCTCTGTATCCCATGCCAGAATGACCCCATTCCCAGGGAAGTCGCTTCCCTCCAATCCCAGGTTCTCCTAATTTGATCTCTGCTTCCTGAGCCATCTCAGCGGCTCAGGGCCTGGACTCCAGATTTCTGAGCTGTGTTGGCCAACTGCAAGATGACTCATACCACGAAGGGATAAGGGAGGACGATTGCAGAGAAGACATGGCAGTTCTGGAATTCCCTCTCTGGACAGCGTGTTCCCAAGCGGCAGAGAGAAGGGCTCTTCCAGGCATGGGTCACAGCCCTCACCCCTGGAGATCCCCGGCCTCCCAACCAAATACCCCAGAGCAGAGAACCGCCCAGGAGTGCTTTCGAATGAGCCCACTCTGCAAGATAGAGGCGGCACCAATGGCACATTGGCACCGCTACACATATGTCAATGCCTGGCTCCCGGGCAACACGCAACGCACGCTCAACCACCTGGAAAAGGAACACGCCAGCCGCTGTCTAACCACACCGGCGGCGGTGGCAGGCACATGCCAGCCATGGGGCTGGCGCAATTTGTCGAGCGAGGGGCGCTGACAGCCATTGAACCAAACCCTGGATATGATGGGAACCGCTTCAAGCCAGGGAGTGTGGCAGCCCCCACCCCAGCACCCCTCGTTCCAGCACCTATGGGTGCCAGAGAGCACAGGCAGAGGTGCTGAGTTCAACTCTCACCCACTGGCACCCGCCCACCCCGGTTACCGCCAGCCCCGCTCCGCGGAGGGGTTCCCAGCCCCGGGGGCTGGCAAGGGGAGCGCTACCTTTCTGCTTCTCCATGGCGCCGGCTGCAAGGGGGGCGCTGGGGCAGGCTCCGGCGCGGGCCGCTCACATAGCGCCGGGCGCCCTCTCCTCCGCGGGCGCCGGAGCCGGGGAAGCCGGGCGCACAGGAGCGGCGCAGCCCCGGCCCCAGCGCAGCCCATGCCGGGAGGGGAGGGGGCCGAGCCCGGGATTCCAGGAGGAAGGGCCGGCGCCAGCCGCCGACTCCCCGGAGCAGCACCGCCACCTGCAGGGCGCAACGTCCGGCTACAGGCGCGGGCTCAGGTTTGGGTCCGAGCCCCCAGAAAACATCAGCACTCAAGACCCGGGTCCTAGGAGCCGCTTGGCGGGTAGGTCCCACTGTGACTCGTGTGCCAGCCCTGTTATTCTGCAGTGTGGACGCAGCTCACGCCCCACTCCTGAGTCAGAAGGGCTGTGGCATGCAGAATGGGTTAGCGTGGGCCTAGGGTGACCAGATGTCCCAATTTTATAGAGGGTTCTTTTCTTATATAGGCTCCCCCCTATATATTACCCCCCACCCCCTGTCCCGATTTTTCACATTTGCTGTCTGGTCACTCTATATGGGCTGGGAAAACCAGGTCCAAAAGGAATGGGAGGCAGGACTCCTGGGTTCTTTTTCTGGCTCTGCCGTTGATTTGCTCTGTGATCTTGAGCAAGTCACTTCCCTGGGCTGTGCCTGTGACATGGAAATGGTGGTACTCACAGGGACCCCCGCTGGGTTTCACAGCTTGAGCAGGACCATCTACACGGCTCCTTTTAACCCCATAGTCACATAGCGCGCGAGCCCCACCAGCTTGAGTCAGTTCAGTTGACCCCAGGCTCTGAGAGTGTCTGCCATGGGTTTTGTGCAGTGCAGACGTATCCTGCATGTGTGTGTGTGCGGGGGCGGGGACGGACGACAGGTTGTGAGACTTAACTCGCTAATGGCTGGGAAGTGCATCCAGATGGGAAACACTGAGAAGGGCAAGGGATCAATATTAATAACTGGACACTTCTGGTGCATCTACACGGCAGCTGGGAGCCAGCCTTCCAACCCAGGTAGGCTAGTGGGGCTTGAGCTAGCATGCTAAAAATAGCAGTGTGGATTTTATGGCTTGGACTGCAATTCTGGCTCTCGAGCCTAGGGGGGTCAGTGGCCTAAGAAGGAGGTTTCCTAGTGCTTAGAGCAGTAGATTAGGAATCAGGGACTCCTGGGTTTTTACTCCTAGCTCTTGGAGCTAAATAAAGTTTAGTGGCCAGAACAGAAAAAATGAGCAGCCCAGACTCCTGGGTGCAATTCCTGACTCTGACGCACTGTATTATCTTGGGCAAGTCCCTCCTCTTCGGACCTCGCTTTCCCAACCTGTAACATTGAATTACAAATATCCCCTCCTGCGAGGGTGAGGCTGAATTTCTTAAGGCCTGTGAACCGCTTTGCAGTCCTTGTCTGGAAGGTGCAAAATGCTATTTAACACCACTCTAAAGCGAACAGGAATAAAAATCAGCAGAAGTGGGTGTTGAATAAAGCCATTTCACCTTTAATTATAAGCAAAAAATCACTCTCACGTGGAATCTCCGACACCAGCAAAAAATAAACAGAAAAAGGGGAATCACTGTATTCAAATCAGAAAAAAAATCCATATTTATATATATATATTTATAGATATGTCATATAAGTAGCAGTGAAAGGCAAGTATGGGCCAGGGATTTCCCAATAAATTACATTCTTTACATCCCGACAGAGTGTAGTGGTGGGGCAGTGGTTGAAAAGGGAAAGCGCTCTCAGGCCAGCGCTGTGGAGCAGATGTGGTGCACAGTAGAAAAAGGACCCAGGAGGGGGACTGAAAGGAGCAGCAGACCAGGAAATCGTTTGGCTAATGGGGGGCCAGTTCCCCTATTCGACCGCTGGTTATTTTGACTTTTAAAAATACCCCAAAGCAAAGGAAATTGTTAGCTCCTTGGGTTTGTTCCTAGAGGCATGTAAGGTGCTATTAGCCCAGATGGGATGGGTGATCAGACCACTAGACTGTTCTGCATGTGCCCCACATACGGAGCTCCCACAGACGTCCATGTGCGGGAGCGGGCTGCCAGGCCAATATCCTGCCAACAGCTGACATTTCAGAGAAAAGCGTGGCTCACCTCTCTATAATGCTCCTGCTCTGCTGGGTAAGGGTCTGCCCGAGACAGGCCAGCTGATCCAAACATAGGCTCATTGGATCCCCTTTGATCAATACCCTATCAGGAAGGGGGAGTCTCCCGGCTGTTTACTCTTTGCTTGGTTGAGAGACCTCAGAGGTGGCTCTGAGGTGGGGAGTGCAGCTGGGCTGGAAGCCGAGCTTGTCCTCTGGCAAACAAGAAGCATAGCGTGGAACAACCCCCCAGGATACTGGTAAGTTTCCTGCCCTTTCCAGGACACACTGCTCCTTGTAGGCAGCTCTGAAGCATGCGGGGAATGGGGCTTGGGTGGGGTTGTGTGCAGGATGCAGAGCAATCTTGGGTGATTATTTCCAAACTCCAGGGCCTGGCGATGTGGCCGGGGTCCACAAGGGATCGGCACCACATCAGTCTCTGCTGGTCACTGCACAGGGCCTGGCTTCCTAGCTACTGAGGCAGCTGCACAGAGCCCTCTGCCTTGGCATCCTCTCTGCTCCTTCACCTAGCATTGACACAGGCATCCCCTCACCCGCACCGGCTCTAAAATACTGTCACTGCCTGATGAAGTTCCATCCTTGGGCATAGCGAGAGCTGGCTTGTCTGAGCCCTGGTTGGTTACACACTGCGTCTGGGAAGCCAAAATCGGACCTCACCTGGCGTGTCAGCAGGGGACAGCCTGCAGTTTGTGGCAGTGTACTGATGGTGTGGTTTCCACAGCAGAGGGTTATTGCACCCCACGGGGTACACGTGGAGAGGGAAATCATAGCCGGGAGGCCTGAGGAGGACAGAGTGAGATGGCTGCCAGAGATCGCATGCCAGGCTGGAGAGAACGTGATGAGCTGCCTCTAGGCTCCCCTCCAGCCTCAAGCCCTGAGTCTCTCACTGCTCAGGCAAACTCCTCTGCCAAACCTGGGGAAAGGCCTTGGGCTTGGCATGGCGGCCGCTGGGCTTTGACTGAGGCTCCACAAAGGGGCAGGAGCAAAATCATCAACTACTGAGGCATGAAACAATCGAGCTAAGAGCAACCCTCCCCCAGAGGCAGCTGCAAGGAGTGGGGGCTGTAGCCTTAATGGGGAGTTCTGTGGTTTGAGAGCCTGGGCCCTTGGGTTGAGAACTTGGGAGGTGCTCAGTCATGTCCACCTAGGGATTGAATTTAGGGGGAGGGATGGTGGGAGTGGGGAGAGGAGGGGGAGGCCAGGAGCGAGCGAGAGTGAGACAGAGATGACCTCAGAAGGGTTGGTTCTGATTCTCCAGTTTTCTCCAGTGAGAGCTTCTTGTGCCCCCTCCCAGCTCCAACGAAGGGCGTTTGATTACGAGGATGGGACCCCGCCTGCAGGTGGGTCCATGGGGAGTGGCTGCTAATGAAGATCATGGCTCTTTGGAGCCTACTCTAGGCAAATGGCAACCCCATTAGTGACCGGCCACTCAGAAACGCAGCCATGGCGACACCCAGCAGCCCCTGTGGCCCACGTCAGAGTTACAGCTATTCAGATATATACATGTGCCCTACCCAGTGTTGACAGGGTGGGAAGCTGGCCCCGAGAGGAGCAGTAAGGCTAGGAGCAGGGTCCTGAAGCGGGGGAGCCAGTCAGGGCCCAGCAGCAAGGTAGAAGCAGCCCTGACTTCCCTTACACCTAAACCAACATGCGTCCAGCAACCGAACAGTATGGTGTGTCCCTGTTCTGTCCAGCCAGGGGCCCTGCCAGAGTCCCCTCCAGGAGCTATGGCTCCCATCCTGGCTGAACCAGCCGCGACCCCAACAGGCAAAGAGGGACACTGATGCCCTGCCCCGGAGAAGCCCCTACACATCACCCAGCCCGGGGACCTTGGCTGACTAGGGTCTGCTTGCTCCTCCCTCCACTTGTTCAATTCTCCCTCCCCTGGCTCCATTAAAAGAGGTTTGACCCAGACTGAACAGCCCACCAGCGTTGCCAGCAGCCCCCCCCCCCCGGGCCTGTGAGGGGGAAGGTTTGGGCAGGGAGAGGCTCTCCGATATCCCCTAGGGAGAGGCAAAACTGGGAATGAGGGATCAACGTGCCTGAGGGGCTTCGGGGAAGGGAGGCAGGTGTTAAAACTGGCTCAGTAGCCCTAAAGCAGCTGTGATGCGAGATTGTGTTTGACACTAACTGAGATCACGGCTAGGGTTGGCTCAGGCCGGGCACACGGCTCAGAACAGTAAAGCTTTCTTCTTCAGCTCGTTCCGCTTCCACAGGGCCAGCTTGCTGAACTCCTCCAGGGACATCTTGAAGACACGCAGGAAATCCTCTGGGGACAGGTGCCTCTGGAGGGAGAGAAACAGTGGGTGTTATTCACCAGTCACTCTGTGTGTGTGTGTGTGTGTGTCTGTGTCTGTGTCTGTGTGTGTGTGCCAGATCAGAGTGTGTGTGTGTCTGTGTGTGTGTATGTGTGTGTGCACCAGATCAGAGTGTGTGTCTCTGTGTGTGTATGTGTGTGTGTCAGATCAGTGTGTGTGTATGTTTGTGTGCACCAGATCAGTGTGTGTGTGCACACAAAATCTGTGTGTGTGCATGTGTGTGCACCAGATCAGTGTGTGTGTGCACACAAAATCTGTGTGTGTGTGTGTGCACCAGATCAGTGCCTGTGGGTAAATGCCAGATCAGTGTGTATGCACGTGTATGAGGTCAGTTTGTGTGTATATGTCTCTGTGCCAGATCAGTGTGCACGTGTGAGCACACGTGTGCGTGTACCACTGCGTTTTGGGTGGGGAGTTCAATTTTCCATTTTGAAACAACTTTTCATTTCAAATATTGTTTATTTTATATAATATTTTAAAAAATCAAAATCAGAATTAAACCATTTTATTGAAACAAAACATTTTGATCAACGCAAAACAAAAACAAAAAACTGGAATTTCATTTCTCAAGAAATTTCTAATGTTTTGTTTTTGGTGTGTTTTGGTATAGAATTTTTTTTCTGAAATGGTGGAATTTCCCCCAAGATGGAAAATCGGTTTCCCATCCAGTCCTAATACAAACCCTCACACTAGACATGTCTACACACAGAAGTTGCATCAGTTTAACATAAATCGGTTTTAAAATTATTTAGTTAAACCAATGCAACCCCCAGTATAGACTCTCTTATATTGCCTTTAAACTGGTTACAGCAGTTTAGCTTGCCCCACGTGGGCTTGTACAGCCCATGCTGCCACAGATTCACTGCTGTTGGTACCCACCATAGCTAGATCAAAGCTCGCTCAGGGATCTCTATCCCTGCTGCAGTCATGCCTCTGATTGCAGCACAGACAGGCCCAGAGTCGCCTCGGTTTAACATCATGCCTTCAGCTAACCCACTGCCACATGGTGTGGAGAACAGGCCTGAATGCCAGAGCTTCCCTCCGGGCCCCAGCAGACACTGACCCCACTCCCTGCTGGCTGAGTCCCTGACCTCACACTGCATGTGCCCCCTGTAGGTGAGGGCCATGGAGTCTGCTGTGCCTGGGCCCCTGTGGCAGGTGCCCAACCCATGTAGCCATGGGGCGAGAGCCTGGCTCCCTCCTTTTCTAATCGAATTAACTTCCACCTTTAGCACTGGTATAAGAGAACAAAATACCCAGGGCTGTGCAGGAGAAGGGCAGCGGGGAGGGCAGTTTGGGGATGGAGTGGCAGCAGGCAGTGCTCCAAGTCCAGGGGCCATAAAACATTAACTCTCTCTTCCCGCTCCCCTTCTCCTTTATGTATTTCTCCAGCTGTTTTACCCTGAACCACCCCCCACTCTGCCCCGGGATCTGTCAGCAGTTGTTTCCTTGGCCCCCTCCCTCCCCTGGGCCCAGACACCGCAGGGCCCAGCGAGATGCCCCATCCCCATCCATACCTCTAGCCTTGTTCTGTCCACTCCCGGAAGCAGTTTCACACGACCCCTGTACGTCACCTTCAGCACCTCATAGGGGTAAATCTGAGAGCCAAGGACAACACAGTTAAACAGCAGGGTTCATTAAAATGCCTGTCCCTGTCCCCATCGCATCCCATCCCCACCCCACACCCCCAGCTCAGCCTGCAATGGGGCATGTTCCACCACCCACAGAAAGCCTGCAGTAGGGCACGCCCGCTAGTCCACACACCCCAGCCAGCAGCATGTAACAAGGCGAATGTGTGAGCCTCCCAGCCCATGGCTGGGACACGCTGCATCCTGGCCCCAGGCCTGCAGAGCCCCCAGCCATGGCTCTTACCTTCTGCTCCAGCATGCTGGGCAGGGAGTTCCCTCTGTCCATCCTCCCCCGCTGGCCATTCTGCAGACAGCAAAACCCCCAGTCAGTCTTGGGTGGGCACACAGGGCTTCCCACGCAGGAATCCCCACCACCTCCCACAAAGGAAGTGAACAAACAGTAGGGTGATGGGCTTCAGCCTAGGCACTGGAGAGAATGGCACTCTGCCCCCACTCACGCTCCTAAACCCCCACATCTCCGCTGTCTCACTCTTCCCCACCTGGAGCTCCTAAACCCCTGTGACTCTACTGTCTCTCTGCCCCCACCCAAGCTCCTAAATCCCTGTCTCTCATTTCCCACACCTCTTTCCCACAATCCCTCCCCATCCTGCCTCTTTGGGTTTCTCTGTCTCCTCAGCCTGCCCTTCTCTCCTTCTCTGGTGCTGCCACCCCATTCCCTTCCCTGCTGCCCTACTCCAGTCCCTGTCCTTCTCAGTGGTCCTGTCTGAGTCTCGGCACCAGTCCTGCACCACTAAGCTCTATCTCTCTGTCAGCCGGTGCCAGCCATGCGAGGTTGGGAGAAGCTGAGCATGCAATGGAAGGGAGGGGCACTTCCCCCGCCTCCCTCAAGATACATCACCGCTCCCAGTGTCTCCCCTCGAGCAGCAGGGCGACTGCTTACCTGCAGGTCTGCAAAACACAAAGAAAAAGGGCTCAGAGAGCCCCAGCTCCAGCCGTCTCTCTAGGATTCCCCCCACCCCGACTTCCCAGCTCTGGGTGCAGGGGCTGCATGTCCCAACTCATTTAGAACAAGGGGCCGGATCCTCATCCGGTGGAAATCGGCAGGAGGTCAATGGAAGTATCGTGGGTTTTACACCAGCTGGGAATCTGGCCCACAGATGCAATGGAGCTTACGCCAGCCGAGGATTTTGTCTGCTTTCTCTGGCTACACGGAGCGGAGAGGTCTCAATTTCACCCTTCGTGGGCTGCACAAAGCTTTGGAATTCCCAATATCAAAAGATAATGGACAACGGCCACTCAGGGCCTGGCTGCAAAGCCCTCGCTGCCGTGGCTGAGGATTGGCGTGAGTAACGGCCCACCCAGCAGCGCGGGGGACACGTCTGGTCTGCGGCGCACCCTGCATGAAGCTAGCACGGGACAGGCGGGGAATGAAGCCCCCCAAACAGGCACAGCATGGCAGCGGCTGGGCAGGCTTCCCCCACACCCTGCCCAGCTCCTGCATCGTGCCCCGATGTCTAGAGGTGAGGGGGGAAGGTGTTCCCACCAGCCAGCCCTTGGCCTCTCTGCTGGGGCAGCCATGTGGACACTGCAGCTGGGAAGTGGACTGAGACCCAGCAGCTCACTAAGGGCCTCCCAACAGCTGTCAGATACTGGCTCCTGCACGCTACCATCCCGGGCCTAATTTAAACTGGTGCCCTGGAGGGGCAGGACTCTGTCTCCAGCCCTCCCCAATGCCGTGAGGCCACCCAGACCAAATCCATCTGTCCCTCCCAAGGATAATCAGTAGGGGCAGCTATGGTCAGCATCCTGTGGGGCTGGGCGAGAGATGAAGAGAGGGCACTGGGCACAGAGCTCATCAGCAGTGGGATGGGGGCAGGGATGAGCTGGAATCCCTTAGCTGGTGTAAACGCATGTGTCTCCGTCGATGCCAGGGTGCTGCGCTGATTCACACCAGCTGGGGGTCTGGCCCATGGGGCGTGTTACACAGTGCCCCCATCAGGCCGACAGGCCCAGCTAAGCTGAGCAAGAGTTTGAAGCTGATGACTCTGAATGGCCTCTCTGGGTTGAGTGACCAGACCAGACCAGACACATCTCCCCTGCACCTTGTGCCGTGTGCTCCTCTTACCTGGGCTCCCCTTCTCGCTGCTGTCTGGGCTGAACTCTGCTGACTGCAGCTGGAAAAGGAAATCAGACAGCATCAGCCACCAGGGCAGCAATGCCTTTGAGAGGGGCAGGGAGCTTGGATAGAAACTGCCTCCTGGCCTGACGCAAGAAGCAGCTGGAAGCTGGTGAGAAGGGCCAGACTGACAGTCCCAAGAACAAGGGGCTTCTGTACCCACAGAGCAGCTGCATCCCAGAGGGCAGCCCAGGAAGATTCCTTCTGCACTGCCCTCCACCTTGCCCTAGAGGACACCTCCAGGGAGAAGAGTGGCGTCTGAGTGGTTTTGGTGCCAAGGAGATCTGTCCCACTGGGGCTGGACTGAGACCCAACAAACTCATTTCACACAAGACTTCGAACAGCCACAAAGTGGTAATGACTCTCAATCAGTGCGGACACGGGCCAGATTTGAATCAGTGGCCCAAAGGCATAAAGCCCTGGGTCCCCTCACCAGCAAGGCTGTGAGCCAGCTGCTCTCAGTGGCTGATTTGCTTTGGCTCTCAATTCTGGGTAACCCCTCTTCCTGACTGTCCCAGCCTGTGACATTACCCCCAGGGGTACACAGCCCAGCCCGGAGCATTATCAGCAGCCGCGGCTAGGCTAGGGCTCCGTCAGCTGGATCCCAGCCCAGGTGGAGTGGTTCAGTTTGGCACCATTTGGACCTGAACACCATCTGAACGGATAAGAACAATATGTGGAAAACACCAAACTCCCAAGGACACAACAGGCAAGGAGAGGGTGAAGTGGGGAACTGCACTTACCCTGGTGAGGGTACTTCTCCCAGGAAGGGTGGCGGATCTGGAACTCCCCAGGGGCAGAGCTGAAAAAGAGCAAGAGCCAGTGTCACCTCTGGGCTGACTGTTCCTGCAGAAATCCTCGTACAAAGCAGTGCAGGGGATGGTCCGGGGGAGCGCCCCGTGACTCCTGCCCCGGCCTCTCCCATCAGGGGGTGCTGCATGGAGCAGGCCAGGAGAGCTGGCTGGGGGGAGTTCTGGGCTACTCCAGTCCCAGCCACTAACAATAGTTAAATAAAACCAACACCTGGAACGATACCAAAACAATGTCACTTGTCAGGGTATCGACTTAAAATGGATGCTGCTCCCGTGGATGCCAGGAAAGGCCTGGGGGGAGGGTCTCAGCATCAGAGAGGGGGAAGAGGAGAGGAGGGCATGTCTGGGTCACTGCCTGGCCCCACGCACAGGTGTGGAAGGGCGTCCGGTCTGGGAGCGAGCGGGTTTTCCTCCGGATGGGGAGAGATTTCTCCATCTCCTCCTTCAGGATCAGCTTCCCGAGGTTTGAGGTGACCTAAGGAGAAGGAGCCCTCAGGGTCAGATAGGACTCAGTGCCGGGACACAGCCCCCCTCCAGCGCCAGCATGCTCCAGAGCACAGCCCCCAGCCCCAGTATCCACCAGGGCACAGAACCCTCTCCAGCCCCAGCATCCTCCAGGGAGCTGCCCCCATCGAATCCCAGCATCCTCCAAGCTGGAGCCCCCTCCAGTCCCAGCCTGGTCCAGGACTCAGCCTTCCTGGAGCCCCCGCACCACCAAGCGCATCCTACCTTACTCAGCTCCTGTTTCTGTAGTTCACGCAGGTTAGTCATTTCCTCCGTGAGATCCTCTTCTTCTTCCATGCCTTTCTTGGAGGCCATCCGCTGCCTCCACTCCTTCTCTGGGGACCCAAAGAGGGCGTCAGGGTACAGGGCAAGAGCAAGACGCCAAATCAAGGGGGCAAAGAGACACAGGGCGGCTGGATCCTTTCCCTGCTGGGGAAATTCAGGGAGGCAGAATGCATCACCCCAGCACCAGGGCTAGCAAAACGTGCCAGGGGATCTTTCATGACCACAAGCGGTCAGGGCCCTGGCTGTATGTCCCATCTGCCCAGCCCCCTCAGTCACCATAATGGGGCATCGATGCTGACTCAGAGCAACACTTCAGCTTTCCTTGGTGGTTTCCTATCCCAGTACTGACCCCGCTCAGCTTGGGGAAGAGGGGGGGCTGATAGGAGTCGCCCAGCTGCAGGTAAAACACTCTGCCATCACCTACCTACGACTGCCAGGGAGGGAGGGCAGGGCCAATAATCTGTCTCGATCTTGGCTGGCTGGTTGGGGTCCGGGGCCTGGGCTGCTGGGAACTTGGAGCACTCAATGATCTGGTCTTCTATCATGTGCTTGCTCTGTGGGGCTCCTGTCGAGGGCTCTGTAATAGACAGAGGGACAGAAAATTGAGGTCTGGCTTCCCCGTCTCCTTGCGCCCACTCCCCCAAATATCCCAACCCAGCACCCAAAGGCCGGGGTGGGGAAGCAGCCGCACTCACCTCTCTGCTTGTAGATTGGTGGCTTCTTGTATATGTTCAGATCCATGGTGTTGGTATCTGGAGAAGGGGACGGGAACAGGAGGGTGAAAAATGCCACCACTGCCACTGGCACAGCTGAGCTTCCGTCTCACTCCTAGAGGAGGTGGGGACCCACTGATGGGGGAGGCTCGCCCTCCTGCTGTCCCTGCTCTATGGGTATACGGAACAGCGCTCACCCTGCTCCATGCTGGTGGGGTCCAGGAGGAAGGACTAGTGGGTCCCATTCCCCCAGTTGGGTTCAGGTGCTGGCTCCAAGCTCACCTGACTCAGGCTGGTGGAGGGGGGAAGGCACCCGAGTTGGAGCAGGGAGGGTGGGAGTGCAGGGAGCAGGGTCTGGTCTTGGGTCTCTGGTTAGGGTTTCAGTGTGGTGTGTGGCCCTGAAGTTGGGGTCCTGCTCCCCTCACACCCATGCGGGGAGCCCTGGAGAGCCCCAGGCAGGGTGTGGGCCGTACCAGGTCGGTGGAAGTGGTGCATTCCGCTCCAGGCTGTGCTGCTGGTCCGGCGACTAGCTGCCTGGGAGGCACTTCCGAGGGACTTGTTTTCCATCCCGTCCCGGATGACCTGTGAACAGAGCCAGTGTCAGAGCAGCTGCTGCCCTGGGACAGACCAGCACCCCATGCAGCCTGTCTCTGACAGTGGCCCATGCTGCCTGCTCAGACAGAGACCTAACTGCCAAGCCCAGACTGCATCTAAAAGTTCAGTCCCATCCCTTGGGAGGGAAAACTCTCCCGGATCTCTCAGGAAAGGCTGACAGTGCTTGGAATGGTGAGACATGGTGAAGCTGGCCCCAAGGCATACTGGAAGTCCAGCTGTCCATCTCCCTCATCTTTCATAGGGCTCGTTAGTTTAATCCAGCCTCTAAAACTCTCTTGTTCGATCAGGGTCCAAGTGCAACCTCAGCCCCTGGATTCTGACTCCGCTGAGCTCCTGGGCTAGCTGATCGCACCTCAGCCAGTAGTGCGGATGCTCAAGACACAGCCACGGCGTGTGGACAGTGGAGGAGTCATTTGATGAGCCAGTGGGGAAGTAGCCTTTGGAAAAGATGGATCCACTCATCCATTGATATGCCAGCCAGGCAGCATCAGGCACCAATCCTGACACCTGTCCCAGTAACGCCTTCCCCCTGCAAAGGCTCTCCCAGGGTATGTCTACACCAGCCACTAAGCCCAGGTTTGAGCCCAAGCCCCCTTCCATCCGCACACAAATCTGTCTGCACTCCTAGGACCCTACTAGGGGGGTGGTTCCGAGCCTGAGTCCAGTCCAAGCCCTGTCATTGAGCAGTGTGGACGCAGCTCAAGCAGCAGACCCAAGTCAGAAGGTCTGCACAGTGCAATATGGTCATATTAGCATGGCTGGGGTTGGTCCCATAGCCTCAGGTTTCAATGCAGTGTAGACCCCCCAGAGTCCGCCCATCCGCCCCCAGTCTCCCTAGTGCTCATGATAGGAGTGAGAGCACAATGGTTAAAATACAGGGCATATTGTGGTGGAGGCTGGTTGGACCTCAAGCTCTGTGGGTTTCTGTTGCCTGTGAGCAAGAGATGCCTGTGGAGAACTAAGCAGGAGGCAAGGTGTGGCAGTACTCACTTCTGGAGAAGGAGGAGGAGAGATGGATTTGGGGGACAGGGACCGCTGTGGGAGGAAGCAGAGAGACAGATGCCATTTACTTGACCCATCCTGCAACGACTGGGATACGCAGTAAAGATTTCTGGTACATCCCTGTCCTGCATCCCAGCGAGGTGCAAGCATCTCCCCTTAGCCGGATGGGAGCTGCCCGCAGAGCTTACATTGGCTCAGCCATTGATGGGGTTTTGGCAGAGAGGGAACGAACACAGAGGACCATGCCCCACCCAAGACACCCTCACCTCTCGGCTCCTCGGCAATTCCACGTGCTCCATGAGGGAGTAGGTGAAATGGGGCTCATAGATCATTAAGTCAGGGCGCTCGATGTCCAGGATCGCCTTGTCCTTGGGAATGGCCGCCAGGTCCTTGTAGCCCAGAACCTCATTGTCCATTCTGGCCTGTGAAGGAGGAAAAGCTCCTTCTCAACCAGAAAAGCCTCAAGCAGGTGTCTGAGCTTCTCCCAGTGCAGGGCAGAGCCCACGACTCTTTCCTGCATGGAGCTGAGGCCTCCCAGCCCATCTGGGAATTGGGAAGGGATTATTCTCCTCAGAGAGGGAGAAACACAGGCCCAGAAAAGGGGAAGGGACTTGCCCAAGGTCACACAGCAGGTCAGAGCCTGGATTAGAATCCAGGACACCTGACTCCCATTCTCTTATTTAAGCACTAGCCCAGACACCTCCCCAGAGTGAGGAAGAGAACTCAGGAGTCCTGAGTTCTCTTGCTCTAAACACTAAACCGTACACCTCTCCCAGAGCGAGAAACAGGACCCAGGAGTCCTGATTCCCATTACCTTGCTCTGATCGCTGCCCACAAGGGGCTTGGGTGCTTTAGAGACCCTCCAAAAGGGAGATGTGACATGAACAGCACTCACCACAATGCTGGAGGGCGATCCTGGGACGCTGGACCCACGGGAGGAACCGACGCTCCCAGGGGAGGTCAAAGATTGCTGGAAAGGAGGGAGAGACTTCTGTGAGTTTCGTGCTCCGCTGCTGGCTTCGTCAATGCAGCCAACAGGGCAAGGCAAGAGAAAACCCAGCTAAGTTCCTCCTGAGAGGCACACAGAGAGGCAGCAATGCCAAGGGAAGCAGACATCTGATGAGCCTCACTCCCTTGCAGGTGGGAATTACAGTACCAAACCCAACAGCCCCTCCCAGCCTAGTTGGATATTATATGGGTGTGCCGTTTCGATATGTCAGTTTAGCTCCATTTGGCTAGATATGGCTTTGGAGGGGGAAGACCATGATGCTGAGAATAGTGTGTGTGCGGGCGCACCTGCACCCAGATTTTGTGTGTGTGTGTGTGTGTGCACGTGCAAATGTGCTTGTGTACCTGTGTGTGTGTGTTCCCACCGTTGCACCTGTATGAAGGGCTGGAGATCAGTGGAACTGACTCCCAGAGAGGAGGGCCTTGATCTCAGAGCAAGACCTAGGAAATCCAGAAGGACATCAGCCCTCTGATATCCCCATTCCTTGGCATTCTCTTGCCTACACATACTCTCAGGTTTGACCGAGGATAGGGGGCGGGGGGCTGTTAACCTCTGGAACTCACTGCCACCAGATACTATCAAGGCCAAGAGCACAACAGCATTCAAAAAGGCTTGGAGCTGTATATGAGTCACAAGAACACCCCCAGTTACATTAGACAGGAGAAAATAGGGGGGATACAAACACCCTCCTGCTTTAGGGCACAAACCAACCTCTAATTGTTGAGGGTCGGGGCAATCTTCCCTTGTAGGGAGGTTATTCCATAATTGCCCCGTGGGGTTTCTTTCTCCTTCCTCTGAAGCAGCTGGTGCCGGCCACTGTCAGAGGCAGATACTGGGCTAAATGGAGCACAGGTCGGGATCCAATCTGGCAGTCCCTGTGTTCCTAAGACTCATGGGGTGTGTGGGGAAAGTTGGGATTCAGGGAACAATTCATCTTTAATGTGGAGAATGGCTATGAACTGCAGCTCCTTCGAAAACACAAATCACGGTCAACTAGAAATTAAAACTCAACCGGTCTAGGTCAGGAGTTGCCACGCAAGTTGAGGGAAATCTGCAGCTCCTGCCCCATACAGCACAGCTAAGTCTCCAACTCCCGCAGCCCAAATGGGGGTCATGTTGTTGGGGCAGGGGGCAGTGCTGTGCCCAAGTGGGCACTACCAGCAGCTTCAGCAGATGTGTCCATGAGAGCTGCAGCACTAGGTGGTGCTGTCTGCCCAAACTCCAGTTAGCAAGGGGCGGAGCCCCTAGGACAGAGCACGGAGATGGGTGAAGAATAGACCCTGCTCCTTTGCTCTCTGGTAACATCAACTGCATGCCCCAGCTCCTCAGAAGCATCCAGTGATTGCAATTAACAGCATGCAATTGTGTGGCCCTTGCAGTGCTGAGTGCAGAAGGGCCCAGCACGGCCTTTGCCAGCTCACCCCTTGTCCTGCTCAGAAACTGACACCTGCCTCTCACTCGGCAGGGGATGCTCCCAGGTTCTCTCCTGCCACTGCACCCCCTCAGAGCAGGTATAGTGCTGGCTCCCTTGCCCTTTGCCAGTGCATCTGGGCATTCCCTGCAGCAGCAGGAGGGGCCCTTAATCTCTCTGCAGAGATTGCCAACTATGGGGCCTGCTGGTGCTGTGGACACCTATCTGCTAGTGAGCAAACTGAGACCCACCAGTTAGTGGCACGAGGCCCGCAAACAGAGATGGGCCCCCTGAAGGCGAAAGCCTCCTGCATTCCAATACAGGGCCATCCAGCACACCGACCTCCCCACGCCTTGACCAGGGTGTCCAGGGTGGTTGCAAAGCAGGGGCCTGAAGAGTCTAACCCAGATCATTTACCTTCTGTAACCTTTCCATTCCGTCGCCTGCGGGAAGGGCTGGGTCATCCACAGAGTCCTGCAGGGGGGTGAAGGAGGAAGGTTCATTAGCAGCAATCAGCCTGGGCAAAGGCATCCTGCTGCTAGGGTCTCAAAGGGCGAGCTGCCTGCCCCCCCTGGGTCCTGGCAACAGTTCGGGGGGGCCGCCCAGCCTGACGCCCCTCTGCCCAATTGTGGCACAAAGCTGATGCCAGGGCTTGACCTAGCGGATCTGTTTGAGTGAAGCTGCCGCTTAGACCTTTGCTCCCATCTCAAGAGGGCTGGTCCATCCGGCACACTGCCACAGTGGGTCGGATATGGAGGAATAAAGGAGGGAGAGCCCAGACCGTGCGTACATGGGGAGGAATCAAGGCTCTGAGAGATTCAGATCAAACCCATCAGGGAGGGGGAGGGGAGCCTCTGTATGCAGCCACTGAGCAATGTCCGGTTCTCAGCTTCTTGGATCTGCAGCCCCCCTGGCTCCCCTGAGCTTCTCATCTCGCCCCATTACTGGGCCGAGCTGGCCACCTTCAGGCGTCTGATGCTAATGCAAAGTGAGATGCACACGGCAGGGCTCTGAAATATTCATCGGCAGGCTCAGCAGGGGGTTGCCCGGTGGAGAGGGGAAAAGCTGGGAAGGGGAATGGGATGGGGGGGATGCGGCTTGTGGAGATGGAACCAGGGCGGTTCTGATCTGGGCCCCACTGTCTCCTGAGCCTGAGGGCTTGGGAGAGCTGGATATAAAACTCTGGATTTGGCCCATCTCTCCTGGAAGGCGGGAAAATGCGGACGAGGGGTTTACGTACCAGTGATTCTGTGTTTCCACATCCCTTTGGGCTCCTAGGCTGGGCTGTGGGTCAGATGCTCCCTCTGCAATGGGGGATAGAGATGGGGAGAGGTGAGATCCTTCCACATACCAGACACGGCGTGATGATCCCCCCTTCACACCCACCCACACACTGCCTCTCCCACGGTCCGGTCTCAGCAGCCAGGGCAGCTTGGATGCAGACACCCGGGGAGATGGACATGAACCACATGTCAGATGAGGGGAAACTGAAACCTCTGCCACCCTCAGACCCCTGCTTCCCCCACCAGCTGAGCAGCACCCTCCCTGCATGGGGTTCCCTTGGGAGCTAGTGTAGCTTCTTAAATGGCCAGAGCAGGTGCTATTAAGAAGGGACAAGCTTCCCCTCCCCTAAAGCAGGCAGCGCTCCCCACCCAGGGAGCAAGAGACCTGAACTGGGGAGCTAGCCAGCGTCCTGCGTGGCCCAGGGTGGGAACCCCTTCCTGCAGGAATTTCGCCCGAGTCTCCCACATGGCATGGCGGAGTGGCACACTGTTCCCAGATGTAGACAGTTCCATTTTTGAAACACATATTGTTTGCTTGCGCCCAGCTTACCAAGCAATCTAGATTGCCCCGTATCAGTGACCCATCCTCTTCATTATTTACCACTCTCCCAATCTTTGTGTCATATGCAAACTTTATCAGGGATGATTTTAGGTTTTCTTCCAGGCCATGGATAAAGATGTTAAATAGTGTAGGGCCAAGAACACATCGATCCCTGCAGGACCCCACTGGAAACAGACCTGCTCAATAATGAGTCCCCATTTACGGTTACATTTTGTTAGTTAGCCCCGGTTTTGAGCTAATACACGCCGCCTGCCCAGAACCAAGGGTCTGGGGAGATGGTATGGCTTGGAGCACACGCAGCCTGCTCAGAGCCCAGGACACCGAGCGATGGCTCTACCACTTCAGGGCATGGGCAGGGAGGACCTGGCAGTGCCGGTGAGCCTGCAGTGATCTCAGCAGTTGGGCTCCCAGCCAGGCAGGACCCTCCACTGCTGAGTCTTTCCATGCACTGAGCGGTGGGATCATTGCACTTGTTTTGAGCCATTGTTCTCGGAACAATGGGAAGTGACAGAGAGTGCATTTGGACGCCTCCCAAGCTCTCAGCAATGTCACAGACATGCTCACTCTCTCTACCCGGCCCTGCCCAGCTCTCCCCACCTCCGACTATAAAGTCCAGTCAACAAGGGCTTTCCAGGAAGTCCCTGGGGCAGTGGACAGACAGCTGGGGAGCAGATCAGCCCATTCCGCAGCCGTGGGGCAGCCTGCGCTTCTGGAGGGCGGGGCCCTTCAGGGCAGTGTTTAATTTGTGCCAGAGCTTGCCAGGGCTGAGCCCCGGCACCTCCGGGCCTGGCAGTTCATCACCCCGGCACCTCTGGGCCTGGCAGTTCATCACCCCGGCACCTCTGGGCCTGGCAGTTCAGAGCCCGGCACCTCTGGGCCTTGCTACGTCAGTTATGAAAGTAAAAAAATTGCTTGAGCCCTGGCATCTCTTTCATTACAAATTAATCACTGCTGCAGGGGATACATGCAGGGATGGATTGCTGAACCCATCCCTGCAAAAGGGGGTCCCTTCCTGCTGCCCCTCCTTTGGGAAATCCTCTCTGCTCTCTGTGAGTCAGTCCCTTCTCTCTCTGGACAAGCCCCCATCACACCGAGCACCCGGGCGAGGGAGATGGGGTGAGGCAGGTGTTAGGCTCTACTGTGCCACCCTGGTGCCTACTGATGTCTCCAGTCCTCAGTCTCTGGTAGTGCCCCCTAGCATGAGTGCTTGGTGGGGCTCTGATACCCCCAGCCTCTGGATTCTGCTCCCCTTACACCATCACCCCCATCAGGGGCTACTGCCAACCCCTCAATACCGCCAGGTTAATAGCCAGGCAGAGATGGGCAAAACCAGGGCTGTTCAGGAGGGTGCAAAGCCTCATCCATCAGGTTTGGATCTTGCACAACCAGGGGTGCAGTTCTGATGTGGGTCCCATTTTACCTGAGCCGTGGAGTTTGGGAGTAGGTCAGACTACCGGCTCCGGTTCTGATCCATCTCTGAGTGCTGATGCACCCTCCCCACCATTTGGGCACCTCTCACATGGGGAGGCAGTACATGACAGAGCTATGTGGCAGCCCCACTCCCAGCCACAACCTTATCAGCTCCGCAAGTGGCGTCTCCAAGTACCAGACCTCTGCAGCCCCCCTCTCCCCGAGCTGCTCTCTGTCCTGAGAGCTGAAACCCAAGCCTTGCCCTCCAGATGCACTTGCCAGCCGGAGACATCTCTGATCAATATCCCCTCCACCCCCCCAAACCACTGCCTGGAAAACACATCCTTGCAGTCGCGGCCTGGTCTCACTGGGCCGGGCGAGCGGGGAACAGAGTAATCCAACTCCGGAGCAGTCTCTAGTCTCCCTGTGTTGCAGGCTGTGGCGGGGGGGGGGGGGGGGGGATTTGCCCAGTTATTACACACATCTCCAACTTCCCCGCTCCTCGCCCCCCAGGGTGCAAGAGGCTGCCAGTCTGTCAGTGCTCACAGCAGGGGAGAATGGGCATGTGCCACCTCTAAGGGAGAGACTCAATATGCTCCATCTTTCCTGGGTTCCATCTGCTTTGGCCTTCAGAGCAGCCACAAGCCGCGGAGGATCCGGGAGGGAGGGATCAGTGGGCCCTGCTAGGGACCAGAGTGAGGAACCTTTATCCAGCACTGTCCTCCAAACTCTGGGAACCAGCATCCAAACCAAGCTCAATTCTACGGCTGTCAGAGGACACATGAAAAGAGTCCTGTGGCCTAAGCAAAGGGACCAGGATCCCTCTGGGGCCTTTGACACAGGTTTGTGGGGTGACCCGGAGCAGGTCAACCTTTTCTGCAGTAGCCCCGGAAGCTGTTTGGTGAAACCCTGAGGCACCCAAAATCAGTGGCCTCTTTCCTTCCATGCCTCGATTTCCCCACGATATCACAGACCTAGCGCAGGGGCTTGTGAGGGTTCATTCTGGTTACACGGAGCTCTGGACGCCTGGGCCCAGATTATCCAAAATTGCGCAGGGCCCGATGCTGAGAGGTCATGAGAATGAAGCGCTTTCCATGCTTTGAGCCAATCAGCACAAGCACAGGCCTTGCCTCAGTGTCCCTGACAACAGGTCAGGGGAGCTTCGCCTTTCCCTCACGCCGGGTGTTTATAACAGGCGTGGAGCAGTCCAAGACATTCCAAGACCCCTCAGGGGCTGGTCCTCCTCCGAGCCATGGCTTGGGATGGACTGGCGCTTGTCTGACAGTCTGGACGAGACTCCCCCAGCAATGCCACCTGAAGCATGCCACCCAGGAAGCCTGTTCACCTGCCATCCCCAGCCACTGATGCTGTAGCTAAGCCCTGTAGCTAAGTCCTGCCCTCCAGCCAGGGGGACAATGGGTTTGTTGTTCAGAGGCCTTGGCCTCCCTCAGCCCAGCGGAGTCGAACAGGCTCCGCTCCGTCTGGCTTTTCCTCAGCAGGAGTTTGTCTCCCCCCGCCCTGCCTTGGGCAGGTGGTCCTGTGCTGGGGCCCAGCTCCGAGGCCTGTTATTGCAGGCGATTGTTGACCTGGCGCTGACAATCAGAGCAGAGTTAATTAAACCTTTTGTCCCAGCCAGCACGCTGGGTTGAGAAGGCCCTGGTGGGAAGCCAGGGCAGCAGTCTGGCTGCACTTAGCGTACGGCCCTGGAGCGCTAACAAGCAGCCGCGCACTTCTGGGAAGGAAAAGAACCCAGCACAGAAAGGACTTGGGTGGGGTGGGGTGGGGCGGGAGGAGGGATTGTATTCCCCTCTTTTCCTTTTTTTTACAGGTTTCTTGCTTTTCTCTGAAATTCTCCTTTAGGGCAGGAGTGGGGAGAGAGCAAACAATCCTCATACTCCGAAAGGGGAGTGTCTACACTGTCTTGCACTGAGTCCATCTCTTGTGTTTCCATAGCAGCTTTCACCCTGATGGGACTCTGAGACGCGGCCACCTCTGGGGTGGGGTGGGCTGGAGGGGTGACATGCAGCTCACTGCACAGCAGTGCTATCTGGGACCAAGGTGCATTATACCGCTGTATAATGAGAATCTTGAAAACCTGCACAGGAGCTCATTGTTCCAGGAGAGGCCCACATGCAACAAGTTCATGGAACTCATCGGGTTTTTACCATAGAATACTGAAAAGCTGAAGCGGCTCTGCTGGGCTTTTAGCCTTTGATTCTGAGGAGCCCTGGAGTTTCAAACCTGAGGCTTATAATACTAAGCCATTGCCTCTAGAAATGGAAGAGGGGAGGGACTAAGGTCCCCCCAAAGGCTGAGCATCCTCCAGTCCCAGGAAATCAACCTAGTGTGATATGTCACCCTGATCTCTCTTCCAGGAGACACAGTCACCCTCAGGGTTCATCAGTCTCACTGGGAATCTCTCCGCCTCTGGGCCAGAAACGCACTCCAAATAACCTTTAGTTTGGTGCTGTGTTGCCAGAATCCAGGCCAGCAGAGGCCGAAATGCAGCTCTGGCTCTCCTCTGGCCAGGCAGCCACACCCAGAGCCCATTCCAGGTGGGCACAGAAATCCAGCCCCACTTCTTCTCCCCTTCCCAGGGGCTGCACCCAGACCCTCTCTGTCTGGGATTCCCATCTCTAAAATGGGGATGGATGTTTCCCAGGGATGGGGCTGTGAGCCTTAATTCATGAGAGCCTGCAAAGTGCATTGAAATCCTCAATGGACGGCGCCAGGAAGGGCAAAGGACTATTTCGTCTGCCTGTGAAAGCTTCTTTCTCTCTGTGCGGCAGCCCTGCACAGCAGGGAGCAAGAGGGACGCTAGATAACGATGTATTGTAGGGACCAGGCTGGCTGAGTAGCTGACTAGCACAGGATACATGAGCTCAGACTTTCCACAGGCACCGCTGTAGGCAAAGCCAGGGGTGGAGTCCCTGACTCCCTGGGAATGGCTTCAGCAGAGGCCCTGCTCCTCCTGACACTGGGATTTGGTGTTAGCAGATAAGGAGAGCCCTTGGAAATCACAGGCTGCCCGCCGTAAATGGGATTAGGGCTCAGGTGGAAGCTGACGCCTGTTGCAAGGGGACACACCGTGCACTGGAATCCCAGGAACCACAAATGTCCTGGCCAGATCCTGGTTGAGTGTCAATCTCACGGATTTCCCAGTCCGTTGTACCACTCCCCTGGATGAGCCCAAGTTCTCCTGATCCCTGGCAGCAAGTAGTATATTTGGAAATCCACAGGACGGGAGCAGGTGACGTAAGCACATTTCACACCCTGTTTAGTTACACCATACCCAACCTAACTATCAGCTGGGTCCTACGTAGTGTATGAAGCAGATTCACATCAAGCCACATTCACTGGGGATGATCCACGTGAAGCCACGTCCCATGTATTCAACGGGAATGATCTCCATGTGAAGTCACCTCCCATGTACCCACTGGGGACAATCCATACGAAGCAGCTCCCCATGTGTTCAATGAGAACAATCCACTTGAAGCCACGTCCCACATATGCACTAAGGATAATCCACGTGAAGCCACGTCTCATGTTTTTACTGGGGATGACCCACAGGAAACTATGTCCTGCGTATCCACTGGGGATGATCCGCGTAAAGCCACATCCCATGTATTCAATAAGAACAAATCACGTGAAGCCACATCCCATGTAGCCACTCGGGACAATCCACATGAGACCATGTCCTGCATATCACTTGGGACAATCCACATAAAGCCCCATCCTGCGTATTCACTGGTAAAGATCTACACGAAGCCACATCCCAGGTATCCACTGTGGAGAATCCCTGGTAATCCACTTATCAACTGAAGATGATCCACATTAAGCCATGTCCCACGCACACACTGGGGTGATCCGTGCAAGTCAGTGGTACATCACACACTTCTGTGTAACACCGCATCTAATTCCATGTGAGTTGCAGAATGCTCTGCCCAGTGCTCCTCCATGGATGTTCTGAGTGCAGGGCACTGCCTTTGGAGTAACATGTCCCAGGTGGTCCGTGTCTGGCACAAAAATTGGGGATGAGTCACTATCCCAGTGTGTGAGGACAGGTATTCTTATGGGCCAGGGAGTGTAGCAGGAAGGAAATCAGGGTGAGGAAGGGAGCCCAGGGAAGCATCAGCATGTTGGGAGCAGTGAGCGATGCTGGGGAGCATTGGAGGAGGCTGCATGCAGGCTGGGATCACCTCACCCCCACTCACTGCTCGGCCAGGCAATGATCTGTGCTGGGTCATGGGAGTCACATCTGGCTGAGTTGGAACATTTTGACAAAGCCGTCAAAAGCAGCTGCTTGGCCCTCACCGACAGGCAGACCCGTGGGTATTTTTAGATGATAATCACATTATCCAAAATAATCACTGAGAACATTGCTTTCCATCCTCGGCTGCCCCCCATGTGCCTGCAGCTGCCAGCTCCCATCGGGCCCATTCCCCATGCCCTTGCCCAGGGGTTCACTCCCTCCCTGGGTCCCCTGGGACCCTTAACTAGGTCCTGGCTGGAAGCAGCCAACAGCCGCTTCCCATCGAGGGAAAGGTGAGCTCCTTCAGAGACATGGCAACTGCTTAGGAACATTTCAGACTCTCCCTTGTGCAATAACAGCATCTGGGCCGCACGCCTTTCAAACCACCCACTTGCTGGCCTGCCAGCAACAGATCAATACAAGGCGCGACTGGGCTCTGCATGCACCCTGAGTCATCCGCCAATTCACTGTGCCCATGCCCCAAATGGACATATATATATATGGCCAGACAGATGGAGAGAGGAAGAACAGGACTACAGACACACAGAAGGGGAGATGCACCAAGGAAGGGACATGCAGCTAGATTAGAGACAGACGAAAAGAGAGAATGAGCCAGAGGGATACCTGGAGAGAAGGATGTGCATGGTGATGATTAGACAGACAGGAGAGTCTGACACACTGTAAATGAAGAGAAGGAGGCAGGCAGACAGAAACGAGAGGCCCAGAGGAGGAGGCAGGCAGAGCTGTAGCTGTCCCGAGAATCTGTCCCTTTCACCTACTGCCTTCAGCTCCCGTGGCCTAGACCCCACCCTTTCAGGGCACTTCACCAGAACATGCTTATCTGGAGCAGACAGCAGTGCCAACGCCCAAATCAGCAGCCTTTCTCTCCATAGCAACCACCAATCTCCCTGGGCCAGTGATTCCAGCCACTTGGGCTCTCCTTGGCAGGCAGTCTGAGTACACACGTGCTGGCTGCTTGCGGGTGCCATCAGAGATAAGGCTGGATCCTACCCATGTTTGGGATTCTCACACAGGCCAGCTGTGAGCCACCGGGGGCTGAGATCCAGGTCTCTCTGCACCAGGGAGCAAACTGATTCCATCCATCCCCCAGCACCATAGGGACTGGACACTGAGACTGGTTGCTGAAAAGGAACAGCTGAAAGCCAAGCAAAGCTGGGTAGAGCAGCACGGGGCTGTGAGCGTTGGGGCTGGCTGGCCCATGTACAGCCCTGAGTTATGGTGCTGATGGGTTTGACCAAGTGCTAGCCAAATCCGCGGGAGGTGGGAGTGTGAATTGAAAGCTAAGGCAATGCCCAGTTCTCTCCAGAGCCCATGTCTGCGTGAAGACATCCGGAAAGCTGGTGAGCCAGCACGGGCTGCAGTGCCAGCATTACCCAGCCCTGTGGCTCCTTGCCTCCAAGGTACACAATCCCGTCGCCCGCTCTCCCAGCAGTGGGCTGAGATCAGCACTGGGCAGGACCCGGAGCACTTGGCTAATGCTGAGACCAGGCAAGACGGAGGTGATGATGGTGGGAAGGGGGAAGCACCTGGAAGAACATGCCTTCTCCTCAAGCAACCCCCATTACTGAGCCTTCAACTCTCAGATTCAGCCAGTCTGCAGCCTTGGGACACCTTTGGGCTCCTCGGTGCTGTTGGTGCCCATTACCCTTCGCAGCTGACCAGAGGCTTATGCCCTGTCCTCTGAGACAGAGACGATTGGTGACCTCCAGACTTTATTTTATGTAAGTATGAAGGCACATGCCCTGAGAAAACTACAGCAGCCTATCTGCTTAGCCACATGGCCCAGGAGTGCCAGGAGCTGCACCGGCTGCCTAGCAAACATAGAGCCCAGCCCAAGAGCTCTCCCCTGACATTCAAAGCCTGCCACTGGCTACCTGAGAGATGCCTCTTCCCCCATTACCACAGCCTCCCTCGAAGAGTAACACCCAGCTCTTTTCAGCAGGATATCGCCAAGCACTCCCCACTCTGAAAGGTGTTTACCTTCACACACCCCTGGGAGGCAGGGTAGCACTAATATCCCCATTGTACAGGTGGGGAACTGAGGCACAGAAAGACTAAGCAATTTGTCCAAGGTCACGCAGGAAATCTGTGGCAGAGCAGGGAATTAAACCTATACCCCGCCCAAGTCCTAGACTAGTGACCAAACCACTGGAACATCCTTCCACAGCAGCCCCAGTCCACTGGAGCTGTGACACTCAACCAGTGGGGGAGACTCACATGCAGGAAACAGAACCTTGACAGGTGCTGGATCCAGACTATGGAACTCACTGCCACAAGATACGAGAGCCCCCGGCTTTACCATGCTCAGAAATAAATGCAAAACTCTGTTAGCCTGCTTTTACTCAGATTGTGGGCTCTTTGGGGGCAGGGAGCACCTTTTTCCTCTGTGTTTGTGCAGCACCTAAAACAATTGGGATCCTGGATACAAATAACAATAATAACCAATCATCATCATAATTAATAATCGTAATAATAATCAAATAATAAAAATCCCTGAACGTTAGTTTTCCTTCAATAAGCTCTTCTCACTCAAGCAGTCAACCGAGAATGCAAAAGGTGCTAGAGAGCTAGATCACTGCGTTTGGCCACTTTAACCTACCGACGCCTAGAAAGGTTTTGGGGAGGTTGGGGAAAGTGCACCAGATTCCCAGCTCCTCTAGCAGAGCAGGGTGGTGCCCAGGCAGGGACTGGCAAGTAAGATGTCCCAGGCTCTCCCCAGCCTGCGGGATAGACACAGAAGAGGATTAGAGAACAGAGCAGCGTTGAGCACTGCCAGCACAGTAACCTTTTAGAGCACAATATTGGAGGGGGGGGTGGGGAGTGTTGGGGACAGGAGGTTCTCAGTGCACAAAGCTGGGCTGACATGGGTGATTTAGGAGGTCGGCTCCCCCCACTCCAGGAAATCCGGGGTTTGACTTTTCACAGCAGCCAAGCATGTTAGTTTGCAGCAGCCTGTGGGCAAGGGGCCAGGGCAGGAGCAGCCCCTCCTGCTCCTCCAGAGAGCTACGGTCTGAGAGAGATGGGGGAGGGGGGGCATAATGCATGGCTCATGCACTTCTCTTCCTTCCTTCTCCCACTCTCACCTTCTCACTCTCTTCTCCTCCCTTACTCATCCCCCCCCCGTTCGCTCTCCCTCCCTCCCAGCATTTCATCCCCCCTTTCCCCCTCGCCCTTCCTCAGCATGACTCTTCCTCTATTTCTTTCTCTCCATCTCTCATTGTTTCTCTCCCCTGGCATTTCCCCCTCCCTCGCTCTGCGGCGTCATGTGAGGGTTGCTATGGAAAAGACTCACAGCCATAAATAAGCGAGGGATATGCTAGGTCACAAGTTCCTGAAACAGACGGGGAGTTGGGCCCGCGAGCCAAGAACGCATGTGGCCACATGGGGAAGGGGGCTGGGGAAACACACCCAGCTCTGCTGGATGCCTCTTCGCGCTACCACTAGGACAGCAGAGAGAAGGGTGGGCAAGGCACCGGTGCCCCACCCAGCCCAGGGGAACATCCTGGACAGTGGCTTAGGACCTGCAGTTCTGCACCCCCTGACTCCTCGCTGATAGCCACCCCCCTCCTGCTAAAACACCAACAACCCCCCCTCCCCAACAACCCTCAACCCATCCCAGTGCCTCCACCTGCTGCACAGGGATGCTGAGGGCCAGCCCTGTCGACCCCAAGGGCAATTGCTTCTTTCTCCATCCTGCTCTTTCCCTAGGGCTTCCGAATAAAGTTTCTGCTATCTCAGCGTCTGGGCTGACCTGCCCTCCAGTCGCCTTCCTTCAACAGGAGCTCCATCCACAGCCCAGACTCCCTGCCTCCTCCACTCCACCCCAGGGGGATCTAGAGCCAATATCCTGGAGAGCGGGAGGGAAATCTGATAATATTCACTGTGAGCCAGCGTCTGCAAGCTGGCTTCTATAGAGCCTTCCACCCAAGGAGCTCAAAGCCCTGCCCATGTCAGCGAATTAAGCCTCGTGTTCCCACGGGAGGAGGTAAAGGAGGGAAACTGAGGCAAAGAGTAAGCCAGTGGCAGAGCATCCAAGGGTCCAATTATCCCATCAGCCATTTGCATGCAACTCCTGCTGAAGACAGTAGGGCCGGAGCCCGTACAATTTACAGCATGATCAGAACCCAGGAGTCCTGACACACATTGAAATCCAGGCCTCTCCTTTGCCCAATAGGCCACACTCCCACCCTGTCCCCATCTGCCCTCCTCTCTCAAACAATTACCTGAACAAGAAGGAGTCTGGTGGCACCTTAAAGACTAACAGATTTATTTGGGCATAAGCTTTCATGGGTAAAAACCTCACTTCTTCGGATGCATAGAGTGAAAGTTACAGATGCAGGCATTATATACTGACACATGGAAAGCAGGGAGTTACTTCGCAAGTGGAGAACCAGTGTTGACAGCGCCAATTCAATCAGGGTGGATGTAGTCCACTCCCAACAATAGATGAGGAGGTGTCAATTCGAGGAGAGGAAAAGCTGCTTCTGTAATGAGCCAGCCACTCCCAGTCCCTATTCAAGCCCAGATTAATGGTGTTAAATTTGCAAATGAATTTTAGTTCTGCTGTTTCTCTTTGAAGTCTGTTTCTGAAGTTTTTTTGTTCAATGATAGTGACTTTTAAATCTGTAATAGAATGACCAGGGAGATTGAAGTGTTCACTTACTGGCTTATGTATGTTACCATTCCTGATGTCTGATTTGTGTCCATTTATTCTTTTGCGGAGGGACTGTCCGGTTTGGCCAATGTACATGGCAGAGGGGCATTGCTGGCACATGATGGCATATATAACATTAGTGGATGTGCAGGTGAATGAGCCCTTGATGGTGTGGCTGATGTGGTTGGGTCCTCTGATGGTGTCGCCAGAGTAGATATGGGGACAGAGTAGGCAACGAGGTTTGCTACAGGGTTGGTGTTTCTGTGGTGTGGTGTGTAGTTGCTGGTGAGTATTTGCTTCAGGTTGGGGGGTTGTCTGTAAGTGAGGACTGGCCTGCCTTCCAAGGTCTGTGAGAGTGAAGGATCATTTTCCAGGATAGGTTGTAGATCGTGGATAATGTGCTGGAGAGGTTTTAGCTGGGGGCTGTATGTGATGGCCAGTGGTGTTCTGTTATTGTCCTTGTTGGGCCTGTCCATTCAATAAATACATGGGAGTGCTCCACACAATGTGTCATCTCCACCCCATAGGTTCATCCTAACTCAAGTCTACCAAGGCACCTGCGTGGCCCTCATACAAGTACTTCCCTCCCAGTACCTGAGATCCCACAAACACTAACAGGTTTATCCTCATAACCTGCCTATTTTACAGATGGGAAACTGAGGCACAGCGCGACTAACTGACTTGCCCCCAGATCACACAGGGAGTCTGTAACAGAACCAGGACCTGAACCCAGGTCTCCTGAACGTCAGTCTAGTGCCTTAATCACAAAGCATCCTGTTTCCTCCTGGCAAGAAAAGAACCTGGGCTGGATTTCTGTGCCCATATGGAACAGGCTCTGGGTGTGGTCCCACAGAGGAAGAGAACTGAAAGTGGACACTAGTGGGAGTAAAAGAACTCAAGTTTTTTCCTTCTCTCTGCAGTAGCCAGTTCTCACTCCATTCTCAGGCTAGGGGCCTCTCTCTTCTCTCCTAGTGTGTTACTCTCCTGGAGGGAGTTTGCACGTGCTGTTCACATCTTCCCTGACAAAAATGGGAGCCTTAAGTCACCTGGATGGCTGCAGGTGCCACGGAGGAAGCTGTAGTAGAGACAGGGCACAGGAATTTTTCCCACCTTGTCTTCAGCTGAGCCAGTCTACGCTACAGCTCCCACTCTAGTCCCTCAGCTTCCTGCTGAAAGGCTGTTTTATGTGCACAGACTCACCCCAGCCCCCAACCAACACCAGCTGAGTCCATTAGAGACACAGCCCCAGCAATGAAATCTTAATGCCGTGAGTGAGCGGTGATAATGGCATGTCAATTACCATCCCTGAGGCAGTTGGCTCTCAATTGCAGCAGAACACAGCTCCCCCAGCTCCAGGCAGCATGAGCACATGTCCTCCTAGGTACCTGTGTCTTTGGTTTCTGCACCTGCTCCCCCCCCCCCCCATGCATCCCAGGCAAGCAACTAGCCCCCAGAGGGAAAGAGCAGCTACAGGCCCGGGACAGTTAAGCAAAGAGCAGCCGGCACCCCTGGAGCACCAAGGAACGGCTGCATAGGGCAGAGCGTGCTGGACCGTCACACACCTGGCTGCTGTCTGTTGGGTGAGGTTGGGCAAAGCTACATGGGAAGTCTCTGTCCAGCTGGAGGAGCAGCAGCTGCCATTCCATGCCCAGGACTGGGTGCCCCATGCAGGGACTTGACACGGGGTCACCACAGAATGGCCCAGGTGCCCAGGCAGTGGTTTGGATGCCCTGTTTGATGGTTTGGGCTTGGCCTCTCTGTTCAGTGACAGCTTGAGTGCCTGGGCCACATGCATGACTTGGGTGACCTAGGGTCTAGCTTAAGTGCCCACCTTCCTGACAGTGATTTGGATGCCCTGTGGGACTGTGTGGACTTGGGTATCCCATTAAGCGGCTCCTGGGATCTATATGGCAGCTTGATCCAGGGTGCCTGGTGCAACTGCTTTGCTAGAAGAAGAGCAGCGAGGTGGCAGTAGCACCCGGGGAGATGTGGAAACAAGATCCACAACTCTGGCCGGGTTTATCGGCATCTATCTCCTCCTTTGTCCAGCTTCTCTTCCCTGGTCCCTCCCGAATGTGTTGGAATAACGCCTTGGGGGAGGCTGGCAATGCTAACCCGGTGCTATTGACAATCTATTCCTTCCACGCTGTTTAGCATCACCCGGCAGAGGTGCCAGCTGGAAAAAGGATGACTCATTAACATTAAAATATGGGCTGCACAGGCAGAAAACTTGGCAGCTGGTGGGATATTTTTTCCCCTAGCAGAGTGGGTCAGAGGGGAGGCCTCTCGCTCACAGCGGGCCGAGCAGTGGAATGGGGCAGGGGAGAGCGGAGGCAGACAGCTCCCTTCAAGCTCGCTCAGCAAAGCCCTCAGTCATCAAACAGGCTCTGGCCCGCAACCTCCCCGGCAGAGGGAGTGGCTCCAGTCAACATGCCTACACCCCACAGGCTTCTTGGTACTAAATTAAGTTTGTGTCAATTGCTGCTTCCAGGTCAGGCTCTGCAGGATAAGAGCCTGTGTTTATTGCTCACTCTGGCTGCCTCCTTGTCTCTTCCCCTCTTTGCTAAAGCAGCAGAGAGGAGGAGAAGAGAGAGACGGGATGGGTGGGGTGAAGGCTAGGGTGCATTGTGCTTTCTCAGCAGGTGACGTTTGCATAACTGAGATCATGGGCGGCAGTGTTCCGTGATCAGCCACCAGGCTAGAAGGGTGAGACCTGGGCTCTATTCCCAGCTCTCCCACTCACCTGGGGCAAATCAGTCCCCCCTTCTCTGAGCCTCAGTTTCTCCAATGGGGAACTTGATATTGCCCTTTCTTTGCACTGCACTGTGTTATCTGACCTCCATTGGCAATGCACTTTGAGATCTACAGCTGAGCGGAGCTGAGCAGGGGGATGGGAGGGGCCATTTTCACCATCAGTGTTCAGGAAACCTGAGACTCAGGTGGATATTTGTGACACTGCTATAATCCCCTGGTTTCTGAGCTCTAGCAGGAACTAGCAGCCATTGCTCCTCAAGCCAAGGAAGTGCTGTACTAGTTTGCAATGGCTATGGGTGAACCAGGGCCAGGTTTCTCAGGCAGCGCAGGAGGGGGATCTTTGCATTTAAACAGTGCCTTTCACCCCAGGATTTCAAAGTGCTGTGGCATGCACTGAGTATCACTGTTGCATCTGAGGCTCCCTGCATGGGGAGATTAGCTCCCACCGATCCAGTGCTGTCATTCTCACCAGGGATGGGAAACAGAGCGTGTCAGCTGGACGCAGTGGGCCAAATTCTGCTCCACTCTGCTGTGACCCTGCTGACTCCAATGCCATCGCTCTACTGTGCCTGAGTGCACAGCTTGCCAATGGCCACCCGGCCTTGCAAGGGGAGATGATGCCCTTTTAGCAGCCCCTGGGTGCTGGAGAGACTGTGGCTGTGATGCAGCAGGGTGAGGAAAAGGTTCCTGTGATGTATAATCTGGGATTAGAATGGGATTAGCCAGCTCATCCTGTATGCGAGGGGGGTGGGAGACCTCCCATGACAGCATCTCTTAGGGGCAGAAGGAAACAGACTAAGGGATGATGTAAAGGGGATGGGAGGGGACTTGATCAAGGCTGCACCCAGAGAGGCATAGACACGGGTGTGGGGGCAAATGCCCCAGCGTGCATGTGTCCAGAACAGCCGTGACTGCAGCCTGGCAGGGAGCAGCCAAACCCCAGCAGCCTCAGACTCTGGGACCCCCTTCACTTCCTGACAGCCTGTTCCCTGTGTCATCACCCTCGCTGCGGGCAACTCCCTCCCTGGGCAATCCTGCAGGGAGCCCTCGTGCCCTATGGGATCCCATCCCCCATGAAGGACCCTGACAGCCCATAAGGATGGTACACTCTGCGCATGTCCTCACTGGGGCCCTGCCCCATTCCCAGCTACACTCAGGGGACATCCCCAATCCAATTCCCAGCTCAGTGATCTCAAGCCCCCTACACCTCCTGCCCTGCTTTCTGCCAACGTCCCAGAGACCTGAGGGCACTGCAGGCATCCTTGTCCCCAGCTCAGCCAGGGATAACTGGGCCGTGACTCCCTGGCCACCCGCCTGCACACACCTCCTGGAGAGGCAGCCCCTTTGCAGGCTGCAGACTCAAAGAAGCTTAGAGCTCTCTCCACATCCCCAGCCATAGCAACAGCCCTGCCTGCTGCTGTGGAGACGCAAAGCCAAGGCTGGAAACAGGCAGCCGCGCTAAAGGCACTCGTCCTGCTGGGCACACTGTGGAGGTGGATGGGGTGGAAGGAGACAGGCCAGCTGTTCTTTGAGGGGCTTCAAAGCAAACCTGGCTCCCTCTGCCCCTAGCTTCACAACCCATTGACAAAGCTGCCCTATCAGCTGACCCCAACCTGCCTTGGATTCAAGCAGTGCTTGGCTCCTTACCACACGGCACCCTCAGGAGACACCCTGGGTCTGTGGAAAACGGGGCGGGGAATCATTCTTCAGGAGGGCGAGTTTCCTTGGCAGGCCCCTTCCTGCTCTGAGCAAAGAAGCAAGCTACAAAGGAGAGCTCTGTCCCCTGGATCCTGTGTTATCCTTACAAAGCGTTTATACAGAGCTGGAAGCACACATGGGTAGCCAAGATCAGGTCTATGTCATCCTGGCTGGCCACTCTCAGCACGGCACTAAGCCAGGGGATCGCTCTGGGATATCATGGTGAACACTAAATAGAATATGATATGCATCCGAAGAAGTGGGCTGTAGTCCACGAAAGCTTATGCTCTAATAAATTTGTTAGTCTCTAAGGTGCCACAAGTACTCCTGTTCTTTTTACTAAATAGAATGATAGAATCATGGAACTGAAAGGGACCTCGAGAGGTCATCTAGTTCAGTCCCCTACACTCATGGCAGGACTAAGTATTATCTAGACCATTCCTGACAGGTGTTTGTCCAACCTGATCTTAAAAATCCCAGTGATGGAGATTCAACAACCTCCCTAGGCAATTTATTCCAGTGCTTAACCACCCTAACAGGAAGTTTTTCCTAATGTCCAACCTAAATCACCCTTGCTGCAATTTAAGCCCACTGATTCTTGTCCTATTCTCAGAGGTTAAGAAAAACAATTTTTCTCCCTCCTTCTTGTTACAACCTTTTATATACTTGAAAACTGCTATCATGTCCCGCTTCAGTCTTCTCTTCTCCAGACTAAACAAATCCAACTTTTAAAATCTTCCCTCAAAGGTAATGTTTTTTAGATCTTTAATCATTTTTGTTGATCTTCTCTGGACTTTCTCCAATTTGTCCACATCTTTCCTGAAGTGTGGTGCCCAGAACAGGAAACACTACTTTTTGCAACAGCTACACTGTTGACTCATATTTAGCTTATGATCCACTATGACCCACAGATCCCTTTCTGCAGTACTTCTTCCTAGGCAGTCATAGCTAGATAGATGTACATGCACACACACACATAAACACAAGGCCCTGCCTTCCCTGCATATGATGTCGGGATCAAACACTGCTCCCCTCTCCCTTCAGCTGGGGTGGGATACAGCTGCCCCCGCCCTCCCCGGGCCAGACAGGGTTAGTGGAGTTCAACACCCACCACAGCAAAGCACAGTTGAGTCTTGGCTCTTTCCTAGGCCAGTGACTGTTTCTGAGCTCAACTGATCCTGCCCGCACCCAACGGGATGGTTTGATTTCTGCCCTGGCTGAGTGGGGCGGGAGGGTGTGGTGTTTGACACCCACCAACTGCCAAACAAGGCAGGCGTTCCCCTTAGAGACAAGTCAGAGCAAACCATGTGCAAATCCCTTCGCCAGGAGGGAGTCATGGAGTCCCCTGCATTTCCCCAAGCCTCTCTCACTCTGTGTCAGCTTGGCAGCCGTAGCCAGTTCCACCTTCTCAGCTTCTATTGCTCTGGGTACAAATGGCTTCTCAAGCCAGCTCTGTACATTAACAGCATGTGCTTCACCGAGAGGCCAGAACCGGTCTCAGTAGCTGAGGATGTAGAAGGGGCATAGGGAGGCTGGGGTGGACAAAAGAACTGAGCCTTCCTACCAGCTGAGAATGTCCAGCTCAACACACCCAGCTTGCGAGGAGCAACAGAAACAAACCCTCATTAAAGCCCCTAATAACAAAGATACTGATTCCTAACTGCACCATTGTAGGACGGTTCCATTGACCTCTCTCTGCACTGAATTGTCTGACATAGGGTCGGTCCTGCTCATACAGCACATCTGTTGGCTCTGATGGCAGCCCCCACATGCTTCGGCCCCCAGACTCTGAGCTCCATGGGGCAGAGACTCGGGTTGTGCGCAGAGAGGGCCGAGCACACCGGTGGCACACAAAATAACGGCTGGAATTGCGATATAAGGGTGGGCGCTGGTGAATGAGCAGCTGTGGAGACTGGGGAGCTTGGATCCCCAGGAGAGAAATGGGGCTGTGGGCCAAGTGTCGGCAGCACCAGGCTGTACACATGAGAGCAGCGAAAGGAGGAGAGATATAGACTGAGCAGAGAGGCCAAGTTCCTTGCAGACTTGAGTCCTGTCCACTCCAGCCTGATAAGCCCCTACATTCTCCTCCCAGAGCCTGGACATCAAGTGCCTCTGGAAACCTGTGCTACATATTGGCACACCCTGGAGGAATCACACAGGGAAGGGCTCTTTCCTTTCTGTCCCAGCAACCCAGCTGGGTGACAGTGCCCAGGCTCTGGGCATGGCTAGGCGCAGTACTTCCAACATTCCCTCTCAGTTTCCTGCCAATGGGACTGTACCAAACCCCTGGATTGGGGCCCCCAGCAGGAACGTGGAGGACTCTGAAACCCCAGCCCAGACCTGGGTCAGAAGTTTGCTAAAGGCCTTGATCGTGAGTCAAAACAAAGCTCTGGAGCCGAGAGACTTTGCAGTGTCCCAGTGAATCATAGAATCATAGAATATCAGGGTTGGAAGAGACCTCAGGAGGTATCTAGTCCAACCCCCTGCTCAAACTCATGAGGTTGTGGCTGGAGCTCAGATCTCTCAACCAGGGGGACGTGCATTTCTCTCTGCTGTCCCTAACCCGCCTGTCATGGGAGAATCTAAGAGCCATTCCGACAATGCTTGAAACCCTAAGACAGGCGCATGAGCAGGCTGCCCCATGGCTGCTCTATAGCTCTGTCTTTCGATCCTGATGAGAATCACCCCATCTAGGCAGTGATCCCAGTACCCCTTTCCCCACTGTGCAAGCGGGTAGTTTCCCCACTCTTCTAGCCTAGGAGGCACTGGCATCTGCCTGTGTGTCCCAGCCTCAGCTGCCATAGGATGGGTGATGGGAGGGGCAGATGGGCCTATCAGACCTTGATCCCATCCCATCCCCTCCAAAATCTGCAATACAATGTCCTCATGTCCCCAGTATATGGGCTGCAATCTCCCATGCCTCTCACCCCTGCCCCGGAGGGATCCCTCTCTAGTATGAGAGGCGAGTTCAGTCTCAGTGGCCTATTAAACTATGGCTGTTTGCTCCCTCTGACTGCCCATAAGGGTGGAGGCAAATTAAGGACAACCACAGTGGGGATTTTGGGGATATAGATGCTTGTCCTGCTAGAAACTGAACTAAGACCTGTAAACTCACTGCCCATGGGGGCTATCAGATGGGAATGGCTTCTAGTCACGGCTGATCTGGGCTGCTTTCAAACCAGTGCCCTTGGGAGCAAATGTCTACTTTTCTTCTGAGATATTTCCCTCTTGACCCCATACTATAGATCCTAGACCTGCCCGTCACCTAGGTCCTCCTCCACAGCCATTCCCTGCTTTCCATCTAGCACGAAGCCGGCCTTGGCTCTTCCCATCTACCTCATTCACTCTCTCTACAGAGAAGTTCTGGCTGAGTTGCAAACAGTGCAAACCCTTGTCTCATTCCTGTTTTGGCCTGGGAATCAGCTGGTCCCAGGTGAGGCTTCTGAACTCCCTTATGATATAAGGGCCTATGGGAGCATCCCCAGAAGCCCAAAACTGCATGGAATTTGCAACTGTAGGGAGCCGGTTGCTAAGAGAAAGTCTGCGGCTGTGCAGCTGTGGAGGCAGCCTGCCTGCCTGCCTTGTAGCTTTCCTGTTAGTCACAAAAATGTGTCTCTGTAGGAAATGGACATTAAAGGCCTGGATCTGCTGCATTTCTGTGCCCACCTGGAATGGGCTCAGGATGTAGCCCTGAGAGGAGGAGAAGAACTGGACTGGATTTCTGAGCCCATGGGGAATGGGCTCATGAGAGCTGGGGAACTCATTTGTCAAACACAGGCCTCCAGAACATCCGAATTCCTCAGGGCGGCGAGTTATATGGGCCCGTGATGCCCATGCTACAGGAATATTCAGGACCCAGGGGCCCGGCTCCACCAATGTTTGGGTCTGGGTCTCTCCCCTGGCCCCGCCTGCTGTCCCCACGTGCCTCCCCTGCAGCATCTCCCACCCCCGCCTGCCGCCCCCAGGCGATTTAAAAGGGCCCGGGTGCCCCCGGCCGCCACTGCCACCACTGGCAATGTAGTGGGGCTAAGGCAGCTTCCTGCCTGCCCTCGCTCCGCACCACTCCCGGGAGCAGACGACACATCCCTGTGGCCCTAGCGGGGGTGTGTATGTCCATGCACTGCCCCCGCCCTGAGCGCCGACTCCGCAGCTCCCATTGGCCTTGAACTGTGGCTAATGGGACCTATGGGGGCGGTGCCTATGGGAAGCGATGCACGGAGACCCCCTGACCTCTCCCACCTAGGAGCCGCTGCCAGAGGGGTGTGCGGGTTGCTTTCGGGAGCCACCCAAGGTAAGCGCCGCACCCGTCACCCTCTCCCGCACCCCAACCCCCTGCCCCAGCCCAGAGCCTGCACCGCAACTTCCTCACAGAGCCGCACCCCCGCACACCCTCCTGCACCCCAATCCCCTGTCCCAGCCCAGAGCCCACACCCCTTCCCGCACCCAAACTCCCTCCTAGAGCCTTAGGCAGGTGTGGGCGGGGTGGAGTTTGACCCGTTCTGGGCACCACCAAAAATTATACAAACCTGTCACCCCTGTCACATGGATGCTTGGTTCGGAACCTCAGAGCACAACTGCTCATTATATGTCCTAAGGTCCAACCGCAGGGCCAAAGCTGAGGTGCTAATGCCTTGTTTAGTTGCCTATACATGAAAATTTGGCCCTTAGCATTAAAACGCTAAAACCAAAACATTTTAAACAGCCTCTCAAACCTGTAATAGGCCAACGTAGCCCAGCAAGACCCTCTTAGCAGAGCCCAGCCAGACGGCTCTTATTAACCAGTGCCCGGCTGGCACCAGAATCCTGGTTCCTACTACCAGCACCAGCTCCTGCCAACCAAGTGCCAGCTTAGAATGCCTTAACTCCACACTAGCAGCACAATACCCCTGCCACCCCACATCACCAGCAGCACCCCAGGGGCAGCACGTGCCAAGGCTGTCTGTGGGGCCTGCATTTTGGAAGCCACTTTTGAAAAATACACATTTGGTCGTAGCTGGCGGTGATGCTTCTGGCAGTGGAGGGTGGGCATCCTCACTTGGCAAGCCTGTCCCCTTTCCAGGTGCCTGGGATGAGGAAGAGGCTGGACAGAAGGAAAGGAAGAGCAAAGAACAAACAGCCAGGGAGGGAAGGGAGGGAGAAAGCAAAGCAAGAAGAGGATGAAGAAGGGAAGGCAGGAGGAGGTAGAGTTGATGCTATTAACAACATACCAGCTGAACTCCAGTCCCTGCCGGTTCTGCACACTCGCTTGCTGCAGGTTGGGTTAGTCCTGGGCACTGGCACCAGAGTGGAACAGCATCTGCCTGGAATGTGCCCTCCCGCCCCTCACGCCTGCCGAGCCATGGCAGGGTCAAGTACGAGCTCAATGAGATCGCACGGCAGACCTCTCGACTCACCCAGCTGGGGCTATAGAAGCCTCTTCCAGGAATCCTGCATGGTTTCCCAGCCCGAAAAACAAGCCGAGAACGATAACAACAACAAGCCCCAGGAGCCCAGATAACTGCTCCCCTGCCCTTTCTTGCTGCAAAACGCCTCTCCTTCCCCTCCTTCTGCCTCTTGCTTGGAAGTAGCACAGCAAATCCTCAGCCGGCTGCCCTTGCTGGGTTCAGCTGCTGTGCTGTTGGCGTGTATCTGACAGCATGACAGTCCTCTGTGTGTGTGTGTGTGTATCTCCCAGCCCCAGAGGCAGTGCCTGCAAAGGATCCAGTGGTGATAGCAATGTGGATTTAGAGAGCCAGTCAGAGCGTGTGTGTGTGTGTGTGTGTGTGTGTGTGTGTGTGTGTGTGTGCAGCTCCCCACCTCTGCTGCTGGCTCAGTCCATTTCTGAACAAGAGGAGAATTAACCAGCATCATGACGAAGCAGTATTTGTGAGAGGTGGCGGCTCTCCATCTTGCTCTCTCTCCCTCCCTCTGTTAATTTTTGTTGTTGCAAAATAAAATGAAATAAATCAATACATGTCACCACGCTCTGTGCCGGTGCCAAAAATAACATGGCAGAATGGAAGGGAGAGGAGTGGGTGGGGGGGCAATGGGTAGAATTTCCCCCCAGAAAATCCAGGCGATGCAATGTAAAGGAACCAGACTGACAAACAGGATGTCATCCTGCAGAAATGGCTTTGCTCCAGCTGGCCATAGCTCATGGATAGTATATGTCTAGACCCACCTTTCCTCCCACATCACCCCCCCTTGCCAACTGTTGGAGTGCAGCTGCCTCTGGGGTGGAACATGGCAGCTGTCTGGGATGCAGCACTATAACGCTTTAGGATGATAATCGTATCTGTATGGACATTTGAGACCAAGTTTCCGGCTTCGGACTTGGATCAGAACTCCCGCAAAATTCCAGTGGGGTTGGAGCGGGGCGGGCGAGTCACAGCCCTCTCTAAGGAAGCAGAATGCAGAGCCCAGGGTGGAATTTGGCATGGATACTGTGGCTGACACCCCATTTCATGGAAAAGATGCTGCAGTAACTGTAATGGCCATAAACAGGCTGGGCTTTGGTACCACAGCTGATCCAAGAGGGAGCACCTCCAGCACCCCTTTGCACAAGGCTGGGGAATCCATTCACTGATGACCCTGAGGGAAGAGCATCCTCTACTAAATCATCAGCACCAACTTTGGCAGTGGCTTAGGTTTTCCTGGGAGGTCTCCCATCCATGTCCCATCCAAATCCACTGTGCTTAGCGCAGTGATCTGGGTTCATCTCTGGCTTGAGATGCCAGAATGCAGGTTTCCTACGGATGCAGGACAGGGGCCTGCTATTTCAGATCACATGCAAAGGGGCTGGGATCCTGCAGGCAGGCCCTGATGGGGTGGAAATATGAATGGCCTCATTTTCAGAGGTGCTCATAGCTCCCATCCATTGCAGGTGGCGTTTATGGGTGGTCGTAGACTATGAAAACCAGGCCCTAAGCTCTCCAGAATACCCTTTGTGGCTTCACAGAACCAGGAAACAGGGGCTGCTACGGCTAGCAAGGGGACCTGTCCTCTGACCTTCCTGAGCCTGTGACTTCCCAACCTGGGCATTTTTGGCAGTGCCATGTTCCCAAATAAATCCAAGGGCTCCCCCTTCAGGAGTTCCTTTACAACAACTGCTTAATCATCATGGGTTGCAAGTACACTGGAGAAACACAGCTGCGGGAGAGAGCACAGAGCAGTAGCCTCTCTCCCCACACAGCTAGAACAGCATAGCACAGAACTGGTGGGGGCAGGGAGGGAAGTGGCTCAGAGACTAAATAGTCACTGACAATTCTGCAGCTGGGGGTGGGCCCAGGTGTTCCTGATCTGACTCTAAGAGAACCAGCTGTCAGGGAGCAGGCCATCTCCAGAGAGCGCAATGTGAAATGGAGAGTATGGAAGATGGATCAGGGAGGGTACAGGCCTCTCTCTGTCTCCAGCAGCATCCCAGCCCTCCACAGACACTCGGGATGTGCAGGGAAGCAGGTATAGCAAGAGGTGGCCAATTATGATGATACCACCACTTGGCATTTCTCTGGCACCTTTTATCCAGAGCCTCTGCAAAGGGGAGAAATTATCAGCAGCCCTGTTGAGGCACACCTTTTCCCAGCTCTACCGTATGGGCATAGAACCCAGCCCGCCCGGAGACAGGGATAACACTGCTGTCCTGACACACACCCTGCAGCTCTAACCACAGACTCCATCCCCAGCCACAGCCAGGAGTAGAAGCCAGGCGCCCCATACAAGATCAATAGTCGTCCATTGCATGGCCAATGTACTCATGCGAACCCCGTTTCCCATGCGTTAAGAATGGTGCGAAGTCCACTAATGTCTAACTCCTCAGAATATGATGGTCAATAAGAGGAGCTAATGAAATCAGCCCAGAACTCAGAGGCGGGAAACTTCAACCCAGCCCCTCCTGTTCCATTGATTAACAAACCAGACTCCCTGCAGGGGCTCTTAATCCATTGGGCCAGGATCGAGGCCAGGAACGGCCCTGTTTTAGAGCTGGCCTGCCCCGGGGTGTAGTTCTAGGGTTCCTTACCATTCCTGGTGATGGGCAGTGCGACCTTGCATGCAGTCCCCTCTGTGGGTGCAGGGTGCTGAATGCTCAGACTCTCCTTCTCTCAGAGAGCCCTGGGGGTTGCCAAGGAGGAGCCACAGGGCCTCAGAGGACTAAGCGACGAAACAAATGCAGCTTCGTCTACCAGCAGAAATCTTCCGGGTGATGTATCTGTTCAGACAGCCTCATCTCCACACCCATCACCTGGGCTGGGCGGTCGGAGCTTCATGGGGCCCCCAGGGAACGGGTGTGGGTGCTGTGCAGTCGCCGAAACAGGGTGGAAGTCACCCAAGCCCTTCTGGAGACAGATGGATTCTTAGCAGTGGATTCACAGTTGAGGTCTGGGGCTGGGAGGCGTTATTAAATAGATATGTACAGTAGAGGGACAGGCAGATACACTGTCGCCTGCCCTGACATACATTGTCACTCAGACCCACGCACACACAGTCCCAGCACCACATTTAGCCCATCTATGACACACCGTCAGTCTCACCTTCCCCTGTGACTGTGCCACCCTTATAACTGGATTAACCGACTCTGCATGTGTTCCCTACCGCCTCCAGTGATGGGGGACCCCCCTCCCAGCTCAGCACAACGGACCCCTCTGTATCCCTACGCTTGGGGCCTCTTCCACCCACACCCAACTCTGGCCTCCCCTGTGCAAGCAGGAGCAGCCAGCCAGAAATGCAGCCTTCTTCATTTGACAACCGCAGTGGCCGTGGGCGTTGGATGGAGAGTGGGGGATGGCAACGGGAGAGGCAGAGGAGAGGGACAGCAGCAAATTGGACCTACCTTCAAGGGAGCCTGTCCCTAGCTTCAGGCAGGTTCGCCCTTCCATGGGGAGCCATCCCTGCTCTGAGCATCTCCTCCCCGCCACCGCACGTTGCTACGGCGACCGCCTCTCTCAGCAACCCAGGGCTTGAGTGAGCAGCAGCAGCAGAGCTGGAGACGAGGGATAATTTGCAGCAGCAGCTCCTTATTCCTCCCTCAGACATCCCGGTTGGTTGGCATGCGAGTGGCCGTGGAAGGGCCAGGGAGAGAATTCAATGAGGGCTCCTGGGTTCTTTGGAAAGGGAAAAGTTATTCCCTGTCCCTAGGAGCGGCTGGGAAATGAGACCTTTCCCCCTCCACGCTCCCTGCCCCACAGCCCCTTGCACCTGTCAGCGCTGCAAATCTAGCCTAGGGGCTCCCTGGATTGGCCTAAAAGGAGCCTCCCCAGCAGCACCTTCCCCACCACGCCCTGTAATCAGGCTGAGCCCAACTCGGCACCAGGCCATGCGGTGTTGCCATGGGGATGATTGTGATAGGATGAGTTTCAGGGCCTACTTTGTCCAGAAGTGTCCTATGTACACCCAGAGACAGAAAGACACAGGGAGGCCCAGGTACACCCATTCTCTCTCTCTCACCCATCCACTCACACAATTTCTCCATTGTGGGTGTCTGTCTATCTGTCATACTGCCGACACCCACCCTGCCATGCAGATATGACACACTCACAGGATGATTTGCTGGAGTTTTCCTTCCTGCCCCACCCCCAATTATTCACTGTGGCACAGGCCTTGGGTGTGTCTCTCTCACACCATCTACACAGGAGTGACCCTTAGGCACACACGCATTCGTACACGTGGCGTCGGTAGCAGTGGTGCTGCCTGGTCAGTATTTCATCTCCCTTTCTTTTCCCCCTTCCCCAGTTGTGGCAAGAGCCTGTGTTGGGGGCCGGAGGGGACACAGCAGAACAAATGCTGGGTAAGTGTGGAACAAGCTTTTGAGACTGTTCCTGGCAAACTCAGCATGCCTTGCCAGCCCCACGCTACCTTCTGTGTGGTGGCATTCAGTGATCGCTCAGGGCTTAAGGTGCTTGCTGGCGCTTTGCTATCCTCTGTGTCCAGGGTTCCCAGTGCCCCCACTGTAGCGGGGTGGTCACCCACTCCTGGCTTAAAAGGCTTAAAACAGCCCAGGGAGAGGGCTGTGGAAGTGAAGGAAAAGCAGGGCTGATTGGAGAAAGCAGCCTCAGCTGGGGGCCATGCCCCAATCAGGCCAAGGTTGGCTTAATGAGGGCCCCGCTGGCCCTTATAAGAGGGCTGGGACCAGAGATAGACTCTCTCTGGCTTTGAGAGGGAGAGACCTGGCTGCAGGGAGCTGAGAGAAGGTACCTGGAGTGGAGCAGGGCTGGGGGAAGGCCAAGGGAGCTGGGGAGCTCCAGCCTGGAAACCCCCCCAGGCTGCGGCCTAGTGGAAGACCAATTAGGTACTGAGGTTGCAGGGGGCAGCCCATGGGTAGGCGGAGGCAGCAGGTCCTAAACCCCCTTGCCTATGATGAGTGACTTATACAGCAGTCTGCCCCAGTGAGCGGGGGCTAGATGGTGATTGGCATTAGCCCATGACTGAGGCAAGGTGGGGATAGAGGGTTGGGGGTTCCCCTGGGTGGGGAGAACCTGAGACTGTGGGGGTATTGCCAGGGGGCAACACCCCAAAGACAAGGGTCCTGGGAAGGACACAGGGACCAGTGGGAAGTGGGACACTGGCCTGCAGAGGGTGCTTTGGAGCTGGAAAAAGAGCTAATTCCCAAGACACCAGCAGGAGGCGCTGCAGGGGTGAGTCCTGCCCCGTTACACCCACCCAGACTCTCTGCGTGGGATGCTCAGCCTTTAAAGGCACAGTGCCCAATACCACAAGCGCATGGCCTGTGCTGGTTTCATTCCCGAGTCCCCACCGGACTCGCGATGCCTAGCCCCTGTGCTGGTCTCACTCCCTGTGCCCACCAGCAGCTCCCTCTCCCTGTGCTGGTTTCACTGCCCCCTGCCCTGAATTTTGTTTTAATTGTCAATGCAAACATCTGTTTGGGTTCCCTGCAGCGTGTTTGCGGCCTTATCATTGTACCATTAGGTTAGTTAGTGCATGGGAAACAAAAAGCAACAGTGACTGGGAACCCTAGGACCCCTGTGTGTCCACTGTCCAAACACTAAGCCTGGAATTCCCTGTCCCTGCCAAGGGCCCTGAGCTGGACAGACTGACACAGATGTTCTGAGAAGTTCCTGATCTGAGCACAAAGGGAAAAATCCCAGACACCTTCCCCTGACAACCAGCCAAACACATGATAGAATTAATCGCTTTTTCGACTCCAACCCAGGGAGATTGCAAAACGCTGGTGCCCCCTGTTGCCTGAGATGGGTGGGCCATGCAGTCCACCCTGCTGGTTGCTGCTGCAGTGGCCTGATGTAGGGGTGAGGTACTCCAGGTGCCTACGGGGGTGCAAAAATGCGGCAGGCAATTGCCATGCAGTGTACAGGGGCAATTCACAGGGATGAATGGACCCATCAGAATCCCACAGAGGCCCCCAGGGAAGCCTGGGGTTTCTTGTCTGTATGATAGTTTCTGTCCAGCTCCCAGAACACATCTGATCTATGGTTCTTTGCATTCATCTTTGATCATTTTAAAGGTCTCTCCAAATCGGGTACAGTCCTAGGGCTTGCAGTGAGTGGGGGAGCCGGGGGCAGAGTCAGAAATGGGACCCAGGAGTCCTGCCAGCATCACTGGACTCTCAGGCCTGATCCCCATTGCCCTGCACCTTGTGCAGTTGTTTACACCTGTGCAAAGCGAGCGTGAAACGCCGCCATTCAGATTTAGTAACGTGTTGCACTCACAGGGTGCTCGGTCTGCACAGGAGTAAGGTGCCTTTCAGCTCCCGGCATCAAGTTACCAATATGCATTAAAGAGCATTACAGCAGCACTTACGTCCTCCACCAGATCTCCTGGGTCTGTGGGACCCTCGGTTAGGCAGCATGGTGCCCCTGGGATTCCATCATGGACAAGCACCCAACTTCTTTGCTCTAGGGAACCCTGGCAAACAGCTCAGCTTACCCTGGCTGCCCTGCCCGCTGGGATCTGCCAGCAAACTCAGGCAGTGGGACTCTTTCCTGGGCCAGGGCGGAAGCAAGCTCGTACCTCCCTCTTCTCAGTCACAAACCTGTTTAGTTTGGATAGAGCCGGGCACTGCCGAGCCAGCCTAAACATTAACGTAGTTATTAATGCGCAGGGAAGGCACTGAGAGGGCAAAGATGGGAGAAAGCCGCTGACGCACAGAGCGCTGGTATAGTTACCCCAATGCAAATGTCCCTAGTGCAGACAGGCTCTCAGGTACACGAGGCAGAGAAGGACTCAGAAGCCCAGAGTGATAACAGGATCCCAGCATATCACAGTCCCAGTGAAACAGTGTTAATTGCACCAAATAATCATAGTGACAATTGGCCATGGGCCAAGGTACAACAATGAAGACACACATTCCAAGCTCCCAAAGTTCAGGGGTGCTTGGAACTAGCTTTTCCTATCTCCCACATTCATGCTCAGAGGCAAAGGGCTGGACAGGATAAACCCAGTTCCCAGAGAGTCTGGAGGACCCAGCCTGAGCCTCTCCGTCTCCCCTCCCCTTGTCCTTCTCTCTAATCGAATCACTCACAGAACATCATCATTCCACTCTCAGGGGCAGGGCGCACAGCCCTGTCTGGAACCAGTCCCAGCTGGCATTTCATTGGGAGCAGAGTGGCGTTGCCGGTTGGATCCTTCTGGAAGCCAGTGTCTCTGTTGTGTCCAACCTTTCCTGCTCCACCTTTAGCATTAGCTCCCCACCCCTGGTGCTGCTGATGCCTCTGACACTGAGTCTATGGTAGATAGCGACAGAAGCAGAGGGGAATGTACCATGTGCAGCCTTTACACCAGTGCAAACCAAATACAAAACATGCTGCTCGGGTGGTACTTTTCACTCCCTCCTCAAGCATTTTTCACTGGTGGAAATGACCGCACATGGTGCAGTGCAGTGGGGAATTGGGCCCTGGGAATCCAGCTTCCCTGGGACTGACTAAGCCAAACTGCCTTGATCTAATTGAACACCTCTTCTCTGCCCCACCAAATTCAGCTGCCGACCAGACCAAAGTGCCCTGAAACTGGGACTCTCCAGGGTTCCTGGGACCAGTGCCTGAAGCTAGATTTCTCCTTGCTGGAATTGCCTTTCCTCTGACGCTGCAATTGCTTGGAGCAAGTGGGGCAAAACAAGAGGCAGGTTATGCTTTGCAAACTCTCATCAATCAGCCCTGGTTTTTGCGAACCCTGAACTGGGGCAGGTTCAGATCTGGGGTCCATTTGTTCCAGCCCCCTCTCCGCCCCCAATGCTTGGGGTGGGTGGCCTCAAGGGAGACGCTCCCGGGGTTCGGGCTCATCTCTAATTTGCCTCGCCGGCATCTGCTCTTTCATTCCGACCGCGCCGGCCTCCCCGACTCGCATTCCCAGACTCCCTGCCCCACTAACTTTATTAATTGCATGAGAGGTGCCATTATTACTTCCCCTTCCAGCAAGTTAATCTCACCAGCATTGAGACCCTTCCATCCCCAGCTGGGTCCCAATGCACCTCCCACTCCACACACCCCTCCCTGCACACACACACACACATACACACAAGATCTTTCATGCTACCAGCCAGAGTCGGCGAGGAACTAAGCAGCCCGATGAGAAAAGCCTTGGGAAAGACGTTTTGCTTTTAACATGGGGGCCATCATGCTTTGCAGGATGCAGCCGGGGTGGGATATCCTTGACTGCACTTTTTGCACAGAAAGACATTCCAGTCCCCTCCCCTCCAGCCCCCGCCCCTCCCCTCTCCAAGTCTCACCTCAAAAAACAAGAAAGAAACAGTGTGAGTTTTTTCTTCCCCAGCCATAATTAAAAAGGACTCACCCTTCAGACTCCATTCTATACGGGGAGGTCAAGAAGAATGAGAAGGGAGGGGGGGAATAAAATAAAAGGGGGGAAGGGGATGGAAAGAAGGAAAAAAAATTAAAGCAGAGATTACACAAAGGGAACTCCCCCACCTTTGAAGCTCTGGCTAAATAGGGGTGTGTGTGTGGGGAGGGGAGGGAATGGGGAGGCAAAACCAGCCCTTTTAAAGCCTTCTGAGTTTAAAGAATGTCTCGAATTCCTGTGGAAACAAGAACCAAACTCTATGAGGCCGAAGAGAAAAAAAAACCACAGCCCCTAAAACAGCCCCTGTGCTAATTCTCTGACTGTCACACCTGGGAGCGGGCTCCTGGCCTTATTGTTAGCCAGTAATTACTGGGTGTTGCATTTCCCTCCTGCTTTAAAGCTTCATTTAACTCAAACTGTTATAATTTTCCCTTTTTCCACCCTCTCTCCCACCCCCGCACCCTACCTCAGCGGCATCCCTGCCGCATTATATTTGTGTAGCTTTGTAAACGGCTCTTTTTAGACCCAGTTAAAGGATTAAGATTCTTCATCCCCGTCCGCCCCGTCATTGTGAGAAGGAAAAGCAATTACAGGGAGCGGTCAGACGGCGCGGGTCGGGTGGTGGTGGAAGAGGCAATGTGGCTGCAGCGGTGGATTTGGGGTGTCCATGGAATTCACTGCAAACCACCTCAAGGACCAGGTCCCTTAAGGGTCTGATGGCTGCCATTGACTTCAAAGGGAATCCTGGGGACTTAGCAGCATTGAAAGCAGTTCTGAACTCATAGAAATTTAGGGCGGGAAGGGACCCCAAGAGGTCACCCAGTCCATCTACTCGTGCTGAGGCAGGACCAAATAAACCTAGACCATCGCTGACAGGTGTTTGTCCAACCTGTTCTTGAAAACCTCCAGTGACGGGGATTCCACCATCTCCCTGAACAGCCTGTTCTAGAGTTTAACTCCCGTTACGGTTAGAAAGTTGTTCCTATTCCTAATATCTAACCTAAATCTCCCTGGCTGCAGATTAAGCTGATAACTTCTTGTCCTACTTTCAGTAGACATGGAAAACAATTGGTCCTGGCTGGCAGTAGCAAGCATGTTATGTTAGGAGAATCAGATGTCTCTGAGCTCAGTTATGCTGGAGTAACCTCACTAAGTCAGAGGAGCTGCTCTGGATTCATGTTGGTGTCTCTAAGAGCAGATCCTGGCCCAAAGCCCCACCTTTCTTCATGGCCATGTCACCGCACCAACTCAGCCTGTCAGGTGGACTCTGCTGTGCTGTATTGCCAACTCCAAGCATTCAGAAACCATGAATCAGGGCCCCCAAAATTCATTAGATTGGTTTAGAAATCATGAGATTTAAAATACCAATATATGATAGGATCTGTTTACTAGCCTTCTGGCACCAGAACCCGCAGGGATCTCCTTTTCTATGTTTTCTCCCCAACTGGGAGTGCTAGAGACATGCTATTTTTGAAAATGAAAGCTGAGGTTCTCATGTAATCACATGACTCCTGGAATTGGGACTTTAAGAAGAGCTCTAGAGCTGGCAACATTAACAGAACATTAGGAAAGCCACCATGAAATGCTAGGATATAATTTCCTTGGCGCGGAGCGCTGGGGACATAGGCTGAATACAAGGGTAACGGGGTGAAGTTTAATGACCTGTGATATACAGGAGGTCAGAGTTGAGCTAATGATCCCTTCTGACCCTAAACTCTATGACTTTATGATGCCAGAAACCAGAAGAAGCTAGAATCCCAGAAGATAATTTTGCTATTCACAGAAGGTGGTAAAACCAACAGAAGCTTTTTCACTACCGCTTCCACCATTGCAAGGGCTGCAGCAGTGGTGACATGTGGCCTCATTTCCCTAGAATAGCCAATGCCGGTTGGTGGGAACTGCCATTTCACCAGTGCTTCCCAACAGCAGACCTGGTCTTGGTAATCTAGAGCTGTGCTCAGGCCACCCAGCTCCCATCTGAAAGTAGGAGACTTCCAAGTTTGCTAGAAGTGGGCTCTGCTTGTGCTGCTTTCTTTGGTTAATTTAACAGGAAATTGACATTTAAAATAAAGAGTATTCCTTATAATCATTATTATTACTGTAGTCCCTAGGAACTCCAATCGAGGATCAGGGCCCCATTGTGGTCGGCGCTGTACAGACACAGAACAAAAAGACAGTCCTTGTCTGCAAAGTAAGTACAATCCACCCCTTTGAATATATTCTCTCTCCTTTGCTGTTAGAATCTCGGAGGGGACGCTGCTATTTGGCTTCTGGAAATAGGTTTGCTTCCAACAACCCCAGCCGGGCTTGCATTCCACCCTCCCTGGGTCACAGCAGGGAAGAGAGCAGCATGCATCTGGCAATCCCGGGCAGCAAGGTGGGGGAAAGTGGACGGTATCTCTGCAGGGGAAGCTGGAGATAGGAGTGCTGCATCAGCCCCCAGAGCATGGCATCGCAGCTTCTTTCCCAAGAACAAATTAACCCCCCGTCTGATTGAATGATGCCCCCTCCCTGTGAGTCTCATTTCAAATTGCCGGTCTCCAGTGCCCTGACCATGCACAGACACGCATGGCATGCAAATCCCCTCTAATGGCATCCACCATTTGGGATTAAGGCCTGGCAGCGTCACCCTGATGGCGCACACCAGGCCCTTCATGCTTCGATGGGGGGTAGGGAGGAACGGATGGACAGGAGGCAGAGCAAAGCTCCCTTTTGTGTGTGCACGGAAGCCACCTTGCTTTGCTCCTAATTTGCCACTGATTGATTGGAGTCTAATGTTTCCCTTTCAGGTGCTGTCTCCCCAGACATGGCCCCTCTCGCCTCATTCCCAGGGGCTGGAGCCAGTTTCCAGCCAAGGAACAAGAAGAGGCATTATCACCTTTGGGCGGGCTGGCTGGTCCTCTTCTGGCCCCAGCTCCCCTCCTCTCTGCTCCTTCTCCAAGGCCCCTGCTTTCAATCAGCCCCTGCGGCCCTTTGATCTCACAGAAATCCCTCTGTGTCTAAAGAGTAGCCAGGTATTCAGCCTGACCCAGCTACAGCTCAGTGCCAGGAAGGGGCTTTTCCCGTTTTCTTGCCTTAAAGAGACACCATCGCATAGAATCTTGCTGAGGCTCCGGTTCAAACATTATGAGCCAGCTCTCTCCCACTCCAAAAAATAAAAAAAAAAATCACAGGATTGGCTTAAAAATCATGAGACTTTTTTTTTAATAATTATTTGTTTTTTTAATTTGCTCAGGTTTATTTTGAGCCTTTAGGGGGTTTACATTTTTGTGCTTTTATCCACAGCTACAAAAGTTAGATATTTACTTAAAACCCCCAACATGGTGTGATCACATGAGTCTGGGAGCTGGGGCTTTATTGTCCATGCACAACAAAGCACAAGTTTCACTTGCAGCACAGGCTGAAGTCTCGTCGACTTCAATGGCACTTTAGCATACGCTTAACTTGAGGCATGCGCTATAAGTGCTTTGCTATTGGGGCCTGATCCAGAGCCCGTTGAAACCATTTGGAGGCCTTTCCAGGGACTTCAGTGATCAGCCACTTAGTCATGCTAGGTCCATCAGGGGAAAACCTGATAAAAATAACCAAGGATGCGACAGTAGAAAAATCTCCGTGGTTCTTTCTGACAAGCGCGGCTTGCTAGAGTGTAATGCTCTTCTGCCAGGCTGGGACTAGTGTCTGATCACAGCTAAACCAGGGGGCTTTGTTCACTCCAATGGGAGTTGCAGGTGCTCAGCACCTCTGGAAACCAGGCAACGGTGACTCAAGATTATGGATTTTAAGGCCCTTTAAGGGACTGCTGTGATCCATCCGGTCTGGTCCCTGCATCAAGATGAGCCAGAAAATTCCACTCAGTCAGTGCAGAGAAACTAGTGCATCTTAGAAAGAGCCCTTTACGGCCTGACTCTGTGCTCCCTTAGACAGGCATAAGACAGGAGCAACCCCCTGAAGTCAGCGGAGTTGCTCCGGTGTAAGAGACAGCAGAATCAGAGCCCTGGTCTTGATTTAAGGACTCCATACTATGGAAGATTTCCCCCACCCCTTGGCACTTCAAATCAATGACCTCTCCTGTAAATGCTCACCCAAGGTCACAGAGCAAGACCAGGAGAGAGCCAGGAATAGAAGTCAGGCCTCTCAACAGTTCGAATCACAAAGCCACTGTTCCTCTCTGGTAGTATAAGACCTCACCATGGTATTCTGCTTGGAACCGTGCTGAGAAATGGGGTGAGAGTGACTGGGGGAAGGGGTGTTGGAAAACTGATAGGATTAGTTGATTAACGAATAGAGTTAACCAGGTTCTAGCTTCTCAAGAGGCAGTGTGGGCTAGTGGCTATAGTGCCAGATGTGGGAATAGAGAGATCTGGCTTCTATTGCCAGCTCTGCCGCTGACGTGCAGGGTGACCTTGGACAAGACTCTTCACTTTTCTGTGCCTCAGTTTCTCCCCCACCCAACCCTGCCCTTCTTATGATTTGGCCATTTGGGTTGTAGTGGTAAAATTTTCAAAAGCACCTAAGTGACTTAGCAGTGTCAATGGCTATTAGCCAAGATGGTCAGGGATGCAACCCCATGCTTGGGGTGTCCCTAGCCTCTGACTGCCAGAAGCTGGGAGTGGACGACAGGGGACAGATCATTCGATAATTGCCTGTTCTGTTCATTCCCTCTGAAGCCCTTGCCATTGGCTACTGTCAGAAGACAGGATACTGGGCTAGTTGGACCATTGGTCTAACCCAGTTCAGCCGTTCTTATGTTCAGTCCCATTAATTTTCAAACAACACAGGCTCCGAAAGGCCTAAGTTACTTTTGAAAATGGGACTGAGGCTCCCAAGTCACTCAGGCACTTTTGAAAATGGTACCCTAAGCTCTTTGGCACAAGGATTGTCTCCTACTATCTCTCTGTGCAGCCTCCAGCACAATGGACTCTGGGGGTGGCACTGGAATACCCATCAAGGTAACAATTCTAAGGTATTAAACAAATTCAAACATCTGTGCCTGTGTTAGGGCCTGTCTACGCAGCAAAAGCGATGCAGGGGCCAGCCTAATGAGCCAGCTTGAATCCAGTTAGTGTGGGTAACAGTAGCAGTGAAGACAGCACAGTGTGGGCATCAGCTCTGATAGTATGAGGCGAGCCTGGCATAGATGTTAGGTACATACTTGACTTGCCAGCCCGCTCTGCTGACTTCATATTGTTACCAATACTAACTAGATTAAAGCTAGCTTAGATAGGCTAGCCTGTGTACAGCTTCTGTTGTGTAGACAGCCCTTTAGAAATAGAGCCAAAGATTATTCTGCCTGAAATCACTGGGGAGGGAAAATCATTTGCGTTTTGCCACATGTGCAGTTTATTTAACTCTTTGTACTTTGCTCAACTTGGGAAGTGCAGCTAGACAGGTCCTCTGCTGCTGCTGCTGCATTTGGGTATCCAGTACAGCAGAACAACACTTACATCTCAAAAGAAACATACAGACAAGCCCCCCAAACATGCTGTGCTTGAAATAAAAAAAGCACCCAAGACATTAATTTTTATTCATTTCAGGTTTAAAAAAAAACAAACCCAAAGTCTAAATGTTTAGGCCTAAAGCAACAACAGTCGACTCTTTAAGGAAATATTGGAATGTATTAAAAAAAAACCTAAAAGTGGTTTCTCTTTACCTGGTAGGGAATCATAGACACTAGGCCAGGTTGCTCTCTGGCTAGTCAAACGGGGTGTCCTCATTTTATTTCTCTTCCAAAGTAGGCGTGTGGTTGGGAATTTGGTCTCTCGAAGCAAAAGGAAAGCCCCTGACTGAGGGAAGAAGGGAAGTCAAAACCCTACAATAAAATAAATAAAATAAAGAGGCTTGTGACAAGCTGAAAACAAGTGCTGGGATCTTGCCTCTGCAACTGTGGTGCTCAACCTTTTCCATGCTGGAACGCCCACCGCTCAGTCCCAGAACCCTCTTCCCTCTGGCTAATAACCAACCAGGAGGGGAAAGATGGCCCAGTGGTTAGAGTGCTAAGTCAGTACTCTAAAGACCTAGGCTCAATTTCCTGGTCTTTCTCCAACTTTCCTGTGTGACCTTAGGCAAGTCATTGTGAGCATGCCTATACAGCAGTTACTGGGTGCTTTTTTTCCCCTCCATCGAGATAATCTACCTCCTAGGATGATGGAAGAATTCTTCCACCGACTTAGCCACATCTACACAGAGGGCTAGATTGGCTTAACTACAGTGCTCAGGGGTGCAAATATTTTCATCCCCCTGAGTGACGTAGATGGGTCGATCTAAATTTTACTTATAGACCAGGCCTTAGTCTCTCTGTGTCTCCGTTCCCCCTCTGTACAAAGGGGATAATAGCACTGCCTTGATTTCCAGGAGTGTTACGAGGATAAATATGTTACAGATTGTGAGGGGCTACAGTAATGGGGCCAGCTAAGTACCATAGACAGACATCTACCTCCCCTCTGGGAAGGCAGAATGATCTGAACCCTTCTGCTGCTCTACAGGCTTCCAAGTCACTTGGATTTGTTGGCCCTGGGACCCTTGCAGACAGTCTCCTGCATATCAGCTGTCTGTTCGCTAGATACATCCATGCACACTGGAGAAAAAACTCCGGCTAGTTCATCCCTATCCCAAGGCAGGATTCTTCCCTACAGTCCAGTTGACAGTCTTGTTCCACTGCGTCCACATGGGGAGACTGTCCCACAGTCTAAAAGATCGCACCAGTAAGAAGTTTTGAGTTTAGCCCGTGTAGCGGAATAAAAAATCCCAACCAGCTGCCAGGATTGGTCCCACAGGAACTTGGCTGTCAGGGTGGAGTTAGCACCTTTGATGCTGAGAACGGGGTCAGAAGGAGAAGTCTCCAAAACCAGTTGCTGTCTGCTTCCCTCCCAGCAGGGGTCGCTGTACAGAAGGGCAGGCAAAGCAATGGGTGTTTGAATCTTGGGGGTCGTTACAGGGGTGCTCTAGAACAAAGGGAAATCCTGCCTGGGATTACATCTATATACAAAAAATAACCCCCCAAACCTGATCCTTGCTCCTTGAGTCAATATTTCTTTGTGCCTAAGAGAATCAAAGTATAAAAATAGAGCATCTTTGTAAAAAAAAATATGGGGAGTGGCAGGGTGCTGGGGGGCACAGTCCTATGTACAGCTGGGGCAATGGGTGTGCGTGGGTATGGGTGTGTTTGGAGGGCAGGACGCACAGCAACGTGCAGCATGGCGTAGTGGTGGGCACCGGGCGTGCAAGTGACACACAGACCTAGGTATGGAATGGGGGAGCAGAGTGGATCTGTGTGTGGGAGGCAGATGGCCCGGCCCTACATACAGCATGGGGCAGCAGTCTGGGTCTGTGTGTGGGGTGGGCAGACGGCCCGGCCCTCCGCACAGCAGGGGTGAGTGGCACTATCCAAAACACAGGGCCCTACGTGCGGGGCCGCGGGGTGCGGGTGCGCTTCGTCCGGCGCGTCGGGGAGGAGGACCCCACAAACTCAAACTGCTTCTGCCGCTCGGCGTTGTTGGGGAAGGGCAGCTGGCCGCGGTAGAGGCGCTTGATGAAGTGTGCCTCCCGCTGGTTCTGGCGGCTCTTGGTGGCTTTCCGTGGGCGGCCCTTGCGCGTGAAGGCCATGTACCAGCCCTCATGGCGGGCATTCTGGAAGGCTGTGTAGTTGTTCTCCAGAACGATCTCAGTGAAGATGCAGTCTTTGCTCTTGCCATTGGGCTGGATGGAAGGAAGGGAGAGAGAGTGGGTTAATCCAGCAGGGAAAGGGTTAAGTGTTGTTAGGCTGGGTCTGATCCTGGGCCACTGGTTTTGCCATTGGACTTCGTGGGAGCAGAATCAAGGCCTGGGAGGATCTAGTGCCAATAGAAGGTGCCGGGTTGCCAGACCTCATGAAAGCCGGGCAGGCTTCCCAGGCCTCTGCCAGGCAGGGAACCCCACTGCTCATGGGTAAGAGGGGAGTCCAGTCTCTCTGTCCCATTCAGTCCTTGGCTGCTGTTCTGGGGCTCCCAACAAGGGGTCTGTATAATGCTAATCGGGGGGGAGGGGTGCTTTCTGGGATCCAGTGGGAACTGGACCAAGACTCACCAGATTCATAGAATCATTGGGCTGGAAGGGACTTGAGAGGTCATCCAGTCCAGCCCCCATCTGAGGCAGGACCAAGCAAACCTAGACCATTCCTCTGACCTGCTGTTAAAAGCTTCCAATGACAGGGATTCCACAACCTCCCTTGGTAACCTGTTCCAGAGCTTAACTACCCTTACGTTAGAAAGTTTTTCCTAATATCTAACCTACATCTCCCCTGCTGCAGATTAAGCCCATTGCTTCTTGTCCCACCTTCAGTAGACATGTAGAACAATTCATTCAGGGCACCCAGGCCACCAACCAGAGATGGCTTATAACCCCTGCCAGCCAGAGCTGGACTGGAACTGATGTCTCTGAGGTGTCCAATCCTCTGCTCCCTTTTCAATCCCATCAGTCATTCAGTCCCCCTTTGACTTGCAGTTTTGCTCAGACAGCTACTTGAGGTAAATCTCCCACTCCACATATCATCCCAGGGCAGAGCTTCTGTTTTCTCCTCAGCATGATGGAACAATCAAAGAACAACCAGACCCAGAGTATCCATCCTGCTGATGTAGGGCTTTGAGAGTTTACTCAGGGCTCTCTTGAAATAGCACGAACATCAATAAAGCTCCCTCCTGTAGCTCGCTATGGAATCCCAGGGCCTTCATTTAAGGAGCTTCCAATTAACGAGGAGACAATATGATGCAGTGGGAGAGCACCCTATGGTCTTTCTATCTCACTGTAATGCTTATCTGAGCTAACCAGGACTCCAGCAGCATGAACTTCCCCACAGCAGGGCCCTGTCCATGCCAGCCAGGTCTCCAGCAGAATGAGAATGACCCTTGGTAGTGCCTGGGCCTCTGATGCCTAAAGTTTCCAATCACCTGTTCCAAAGTGGAAAGAAAAGTGTCTGAGGAAGCATCCAGATGGGGCAGCAATGGAGCAGCGTGCATCTACGGATCAGTGCAGAGGCGCTACTGTGTGTGCAGGGAAGGGCTGATTTCCTGCAGCACTGATGAGACCTGCAGGACCAAGCATGACTTGCCTGTTAGTGCACTTCCTTGGCACAGCCTGCAGGGCGACTGCAAGAGCACAGCTGGAGTGAGCCAGCTTAGCTGCATTGACTTTAATGGAGCTATTCTGACTGACACCTGCTGAAGTTCCAGCCCATTGTTTTTATACAGCTCCTACAAAACAGCAGCGGGGGCTTGCCAGGTTCTGTCTTCTCGGAGATGGATCCCGATAAAGAAGAGAGATGTTATAGATTCAGGCATTGGAGGCCAGAAGAGACCCTTAGATTATCTAGTCTGACCCCTTGTAGATCACATTTATTTCACCCCATTACCCAGGTACTGGGCTCAGTCACTTGTGTTTGGCTAAAGCATCTCATCCAGAAAGGCATCCAATCTTGATCTGAAGACATCAAGAAATGGAGACACCACCACTTTCCCTGGCAGCGTCCCAACACTTTATAAAGTTTGAAGGCCATGTTCCTTGACCGGGGGTGGGGCGGGGCGTGGGGGTGCCCCTGGCTGTGACTCACTTTTCCAATGAGCTTCCCCCTCTTGCTCATGCAGATGTATTTCTCGCTCTCGGCTCCTTTGATGCGCACACGGCTCCCAAAGGTGTCTGTCTCCACGATCAGCTTTGCTGCAAGGATGAGAGAAAGAGAGAGAAGGAGAAAACAAAACAAAACAAAGCTCCTTCCACCAATGCTAGAGTGAATGATGGCCAGTCTGTGTGCCGGGGGTCAGTGTGTGCGCTCAGGCCCATGCAGAGATCCAGAGGAGCATAGGGAGTGCGTTAAAAACAAATGCCACCAAACGGCACATACAGACTGCGCTACCAGCAGTTATATGATCTCGGCTCTAGAGGACAGATAACCCAGTGGTTAGGGCACCTGGCTAGTACTTCTTTGCCCTACCAGAAACTCCCCAGGTGACGTTGGGCAAGATACACAGGGCACATCTACACTTGGAGCTGCAGTAGGATTCCCAGCTGAAGGAGATGGACCTCAGGGTGCATGCTAACAATAAAGTTTAGCTGCTGCAGTGGAGGGGCTAACAGCTCTGCATTTGCACACCTCTCAAACAACAGGCATGCAGCTAGGGCACGTAGGTCTCCTTGAGCTGGAGATTAGTGTCAAAGTGTAGGCACACCCTCACTTGCTGTGTGCCTCAGGTCCCCATTGTACCAGGAGTATAACAGCAGTGCCCAGCCTCAGAGGGGGGATGTGGGGACAAATCTCATTGAATGGTCACAGCACATGGTGCTTTCCACTCCCCAGCTAATGGGGCTGTGATACAGAAATAGGAATTAGAGAGTAACCCAGCAGGAAAGCTGCCAGAGGGGATGGCTGGAGTATCTAAGCCTTTGGTTTGCAGTTCTGTCCTTACGTCTCCAGCAATCCACCACCCCTTTCATCTGAGAAGCAAATGGAAGCACATACCCAGCACAGATAACTTGCCCACTTACCTCAAGGATCTATGAGAGGGGTTCTCAAACTGGGGGTCGGGACCCCTCAGGGGGTCACAAGGTTATGGGGGGGTTGCGAGCTGTCAACCTCCATCCCAAAACCTGCTTTGCCTCCAGCACTTATAAGGGGGTTAAATATGTAAAAAAGTGTTTTTAATTTATATGGGGGGGGGGAGGAGGGGGAAGGTCGCACACAGAGGATTGCTGTGTGAAAGGGGTCCCAGTACAAAAGTTTGAGAATCACTGATCTATGAGGACAGGGTGAAAGCCAAGTCTGCAGCCAGGGCTGCTGCTTTGATCAAATCAGGAAATAAAGGAGATACCTATTTACAAGAAGCAGCACAGTCTAGTGGCTAAGGTATTGGCTTAGGAGTTGGGGATCCAGGGTCAACTCCTGGCCCAAGTGTATGTCTTTGGGCAAGTAACTTCTTTCTCTATTTCCCTTCCCACCCGTTGTGTGCTATAGTGTAAGCTGTTAGGGGCAAGGACAGAAGTAACAGTAATTATAATATTACAATTAAGCAATTCTGCTTTTGTCCCAGGTAACAATGAACAAACCCTTCACATGGGCATGTGATGAAAAATGGCCACTGCCAGTATTCGATATCATCAAAACACACAGTAAAGAAAAGGTTAAAGTTGCACAAAGCATGGGACTATGCACAGTATTATTACCATTGCACACTGTATGTGTTTTGCTGTGTTAGTCTCTTGACCAGTCAGTCAAGGGTTAATTGTCTTTGAGTCCATTCCACATTCTTTAATTAGAACACCTGGGGTCTGATGTGTTCCTAAGGCCTAGAACCCTCTGTGAACAGACAAAAATACCTATATCTTGCAACCAAGGATCTAGCCTGCACCTGTGTTTAATTAACGATAGCCTGCCTCTGTGTTTGTTTAATTAATCTGGAGAAAGATCTGGAATATGCAAGGCAGTAGTACCTGGAGCTGGTGAGTTGAGCTATTTTCACTTCCAGGCTGCTTAGAACAGCCTTTCTTTTTTTAATAGAAATTAAGTATTTTTATTAAGGAAATTCAGGGGCATCTTTGGGATTCTTTAACACATGACAATTTCTAAAGCCTAATGCCAGAGCAATGGGGAATAGCAGATTTCAGTAGCAAAATAGCCAGTGAGCAAGTATAATTTACTGCAGGAGAGCTTCAGCTTCTGCAAAACATAATGTTGAAATTCAGCCCTGTACAGAGGGCCAGAATAAGCCTATGTACCACTTAGTAGTAGTATTACTGTAGTGCTTAGGAGCTCCAGTCATGGAGCGGAACCCTTTGTGCCAGGTGCTGTATAAGGATTAACTTGCAAGATGAGACTCTCAGCTTTTCATTTAAAAAAAAAAAAAAATTCTAGCCCTCCTGGCTATAGGGAAAAGCTTGAAAACATGACCTGTGTGCATCCTAAAGCCTCAGAAATATTTAAAAAAACAAACAAACAAACATGATTTTTAAGCCAATCTCATTATTTTTGGAGGGCCCGAGAAGCACCACCCTCCAAAATTTGGGATGCTTTTTTAATTTTTGAACCCTTTGGGGGTGGGAATTATTTACAAATGCTTGAGGGGTGGGCACACTGCACTTAGACCCTCAAAAAGGGTCTTAAGTGGGACTCAAGCGGTGCATAGTTTCAGGGTTAGGCCCTCTGCAGAGGGGTGAATTTCAGCCTAAGAAAACCCCAGACTATTGTCCCTAGCCATAAAAACTCAGTTGTGCTGCTTGCCTTTGCAGGTGCCTTTCCCTCCAGGTATGGGTTACAGTGATGGGAACTGTACCGTTAGAGATGTGCAGGACAGTGAACATGGCCCAGTTAAGTGATAAAACAACTAGATCTCTTAGGTTCTGGGACCCACCAGTTTTGTATTCAGGGATCTTGGCTTTCATCCCCCTTCCCATGTAAAATCCACATGGGCAGAACAACCATGGGGATCAACTGGCCACGAATAAATTCAGGCTGGAAATTAGCAGGTTTCTAATCAGAGGAGTGAGGTTCTGGACCAGCCTCCCAACAGGAGTAGTCAGGGTCAGGAACCTAACTGGGTTGGAGCTTGATACATTTATGAATAGGATTATACAATGGAATGGCATGGGATGACCCATGAGGTCCCTTCCCGTCCTATGTCCCTATGACCAATTCTCTATTTGTTCCAATTACTGATGGGGTCCCTAGCCAAAATCTCCCCCTCTGAACGCCCCTGCCCTTAAGAGGGGTCAAAATCCTAATCTAAATTTTTGCGCCGTTAGCCCGTCTCTGGTTACAACCTCTAAGGAAAAGCCTCTATCCACACTTGGATGAGTAACAGAATCTAATTCTAATGCAGCAAAACATTATGCCTGCCTCCTAGCGCTAGCCTGCCTGTTACAGCTGCTCAATCAAGCGAATTAGGGGAGCCATAGTTTTGCTTGGATGATGGGGAGTATGGACCGAATCCTGCTCTCAGTTACATGGATGAAACTCCCTTGACTTAAGTGGTGTTGGCTCCAGGTATAAAGACCACAATCCAGCTCCTAGAGGAGCTAATGGGCCACTGACTTTAACAGGAGTTGGACTGATTCCTAAGCAAGTGCAGAAATTGGCACATGGTGCATAAGATCCATCGGAAGCTCACACCAAGGTTTCATTGCAAATTCTCTTATCCGCTGCTCTCCAGGGGGAAAACATTCACCTTTTTGTTTATAATGAGACCGTTTCAATCAAATGGAACAATTGTTTTTAGCACCTCTCCTTGATTTGGCTACAGCTGTCCTGCCACCAGCTTTTTGATCAAGCCTTATTGTCATGTTTAACTGATCTTGAACAATTCCTCAATAAACAGAAGAATTCCCCCTTCTGGAATAAGTTTTAATCATTATGCTTTGGAGTGTTCTTTTTATCTGCTGGCTTTTGAAAAAACATCCTTTGAAAACCATTAATATCTCTGTCAATCCTTAAAATAATTTAAAAAACCCCCAAACAAATGGACCTGCTAGGTACTTTTTGTAACCCTGAATCTTTAAATCTTCATTTGATGTTCAGAACAAACTGTAACCATCCTATTTTGTATTCTAACAGACTATCAATATGGTCTGATTCCTGCTCCCACTGAAGTGGAAGGGAGCAGGACCTAGGTGTATTTTTAAATCCAGTTAAAGCTTTTCTCTTTGATTTAAGCTGGTAGTTGAAGACAATGTATTAATCTTCCAGTTGCCAGCATGTGCATAACTGAAGTCCAAACAAGATCTCAGAGCCATGACTTTCAGATCAGATTTAGGTTTAACCCACAAATAAACTGATCAGAATATAAATTGAACAAGAGTTGCATGTAACTTCACCCTAGGAGAATCTGGGACTATTGTCCCTAAAGTAGTGCTGGATTGTTACCATAACAAGCCATTGTACGTTTGAAGCATCATAGTCTCTGATGATAGTCAGGACTTTGCCTTTACGAGAGAGATTTCCACACAGGGAAATATAAACAACAATCCATACATTTTGCTGGATTCTCACATGAAAGATGAAATCCTCAAGTCAAAGGGACACTTGACTACAATGGGGTCAAGATTTCACCCAGCAATTCAGTCCCAAACATGCTAGGGATGGACTGGAATGGCTTTAGCAAGCCTGTTTTGTATATTAGACCAGAATACCTTTTAAAATGCTAGCCATAGGTTCCTTGATATTCTCAATTGCCAGGAAGTCGTCTTTCGGTTTCTAATACATACCAGTCTTCAGCTGGTTGCATTGTCAGTGAAGCTGTGGCTATGAAACTGGAAAGTCTCCTGGTCTCTGTCTCTTCCTTGAGGATATATATGAAAGCAACCCTTGTGACCCTTCTTACCCCGTACCAGGGATGCTAGTTATCTGTCTCAGTCAAGTGTCTCAAAGCACTCCCAGGGATGGGGGCAGTACCATTATCCCTGCTTTACAGACAGAGAAACTGAGGCATGGAGCAGGGATGTGGCACAGTGATTCACAGGCAATGGTGGGACTAAAACCTGGGAGTCACGACTCCGGGCATCCCTGTTTTAGACACTAGGTCTCATTCCCTTCCTGAACTGGGAACAGTCCTAATGCCCAGCCCAACCCTGCTCTTAAACACTAAATCCCATTCCCTTCCCTGAGCTGGTAATAGAACCCAGCAGGTGTATAGTCCCCTATTGTGATAGCACCTAGGAGCCCCAGATATGGATCAAAGCCCCGGTGTCCTACATGCCGCACAGGCATAGAACAAAGAGGCGGTCCGTGCCCCAAGGAGTTCACAATCTAACCCAAGCAGTGTGACTCATCCCTGTGTTGGCACTGGCCTCTCTGACCAGGTTCCAGATGTGAAATCTCTGCAGGGCCGACAACCATTTCCAGATGTGGCTGATATAGCCACATGGTAATCGCTCAGAATTAAAGTGCATTCCCCACCAGCTGGTCTCTTTCCATCACAGATGGTTGAGATCTGGCCATATGATCTGGCGGGATGGGGGCATCTCTAGCTCCTTACCGAATTTGTTGCCATCCTCTGCCGTGGCGGTGATCCTTTTGCCGTTCACCTGGACATGCTTGCCACTGGTCCGGCTGTAGAGCTGGTACTCCCTGATCTGCCTTCGGCTCAGCTGGTCTGTCATGGCGCCCTGGTCCCTCACGTACTGGTTAAAATTAGGAGACGGTTGATTCTCCCCCTTTGTTTACAAAGGGAAAAATAAAATCAATTTGTTTGGGACAGCCCCACAGACATGGCGAGGATATGGAGTCGGGAGCCATCACTGGGCCATCCTGGGCAGGAGAGCTCATGCAGGGTGGTGGGATGGGGTCTGAGACCCTGAGGAGCATGCCAAGGAGGTGGCTGGGATATAGTCAGGAACCAACAAAGGGACGTCCTGGTCAGGAGACCTAGAGGACAAGGGATGGAGCTTGGTACTCTGGAGAGGAGGTCACATACGTGATGGAACCTAGCTTGAAATTAGAGGCATCCCAGGCCGGAGTCCTCATGCAGTTTCATTGCATTTCATGCAAACTTGTGTATACATTTTAGATTCCAGGAAATCCTGGGGGGCAGAGATGGGATATGGAGCTTTTCATCTCCATTCCAAATAGACAGTGACCAAAGCCATTGCTGCCTGATGGCCGTTAGCTGGCCTAGGTGAGATGAGTCTCAGTCCAGTGCCCATAACACCTGCCACCACAGATGCAACTAGCTGGCAGGCTCAACAGAGGACTGAATGGGGCTTGGAGACCAGCTCCCCTCAGACTAGTAGAGGTCCTGGATCAAGGGGTGAGAGGGTGGGTGGGTGGATCAAGGGATGAGAGGCTGTGTGTGTATGTAAAAATTTGCACTGCTGCTCCCCATCCTGCTCCTTTTCTGGGGATACACAGATGGCTACCTTCTAAGAAGGGATAATCTGGTGCCTTTCTCTAGTAACATACCTACCTAACCAAGACCCACCCACGTCTCCTGGAAACTCAGAGACCCATCCTGTTTCTCTTATTTCTTTGTTACTTGGGATTGTTACGAGTCATAGTCTCCTATTACCCACAAAGTCCTAGTCCTCTGGGACAGCAAAATTGATTGCTAAAGGGAAGACGATTCTCTCTCTCTCTCTCTCTCTCTCTAGAAATATATCCATCCATCCATCCACTATAACCCTCTCTCTACTGGTTCGGCAGTCTCTCCATATGTTATATGTAATATTACTCTCTATCAGATATAAATATCTGCTTATCTAATATAACCTTCTATCTTCCATATATAACCATCATCCATATGTCCACTATAACTCTATTATTTATTTATTTATTTATTTACTTGTATTATTGTAGCACATAGGAACCCCAGTCCTGGAGCAGGACCCCATTGTGCTAGGTGCTGTACCAACATTGAACAAAAAGACAATCCCTGCCCTAAAGAGCTTCCAATCTAAATCTCTATCTATTCCATCATCCTGGCATCTGGCCACCTTGTGAATGTGATTCTTCAAACCCAGGACTTGTTAGCGGAGCTGGGGAGAAAGTAGAACAGATGAAGTAGTAAAGGTGTCCCCCTTTCTCTCTCCCCCCTCCCCCGATTCTCATTGTCGTTAGTAACAACAGAACAAGAGCAAAATATGGACCGTGGGAAAGAAGCTGAAATCTTCCCAAAGAATGAGTCCTCCACGGCCCTATGAAGTTATCATGACTGTGATCATAGAATAAAGGATTGGGTTGTCCTGTCCCTGCTGTATTGTCGGGGGCCCTGACAGCAAAGACCCGAGAGTAATGCGTATTCGAGGGTCTTCCTGGAAGATCATGCCCATGCAAACTGCAGGCATGTGTCACAGAGAACGCTACTTCCACAACCTCACTGTGCCATCAGCACACAAAGCCTGTTGCTGCATGTCTCACACATTTCTCTACGTGCCTCAGGACCCTTGCTGGGAGCCAGGCTCATCCTCAATAGTGACAAATACTAGAAAAGAGGGGCTGGAAATCAGCGAATGGCAAGTCAGCTGTAGCACTCAAAGTCTATGGCCAACACTCCGGATCCACGTTAGCCAAACCTGAATTAGAGGGGCCTGCTGATGTGCTGGCACCACCATCCGAAGAAGTGGGCTGTAGTCCACGAAAGCTTATGCTCTAATAAATTTGTTAGTCTCTAAGGTGCCACAAGTACTCCTGTTCTTCTTTTTGCGGATACAGACTAACACGGCTGTTACTCTGAAACTGTTGCTGAGGGGTGCCAACGCTCATGCCAGAAGCGAAGGGCAAACCACTGCTGGCTCTAGGTTCCAGAACCCCAGTGCAACCAGAGCCTCCCAGCTGCTCCCTGGATCCTATTGCAACATAGAACCTCCCAGCTGTCCCCGGAACCACAGTGCAACCCAGAGCCTCCCAGGTGCCTCCAGGATCCCAAAGCAGATGTTATAGCAGAGTCTCAGAGAGCGAAGGACCAATAGTATTACTGCCTGTTGTTTGAGCCACTGATGACCTAGGGTCAAAGAGTTTAAGGCCAGAAGAGACGACAAGACTATCTAGTTTGACATCCTGTATATCGCAGGCCACCAGCACCACCCAGCACCAGCACACTAAACCCAACAACTGAAACTCGACCAAAGTATGACAGCCCGCCGGAGACTAGACTGTGATGTGCCACAGGCAGAGAACAGGAGGGATCGAGGTGCACCAGTGTCTGATGGAGGGAAATGGTTAAGTGAGAGAGACCCAGATAACCCTGGTAAGGGACCTGCACCCGCATGCTGAAGAGGAAGGCAAATGCCCCTGCCCGAGGTCACTGCCAATCTTCCTTCCGGACCTCACATCTGGCAATCAGTGAGCATGTGAGTAAGAACCAGCCAGCCAAGCACCTGGGAGAGAGAATGCTCGGTGCCATCTCAGAGCCCTGGTCCTCCCGTCTACTGTCCCATCTCCAGCTGTGGCCATCCCTGATGCTACAGAGGAAGGAGATTAACAATAAAAAAAAAAAAAACAGAAAGAATTGGGAGGGGGAAATCCCTTCCTGACCCCTGCAGGCAGCTGGCTGAAACCCTGAAGCATGAACTTTTAGGAACATAAGACATAAACCGGAAGTGAGCCCCAGGTCCCTGAGTCCTGCCCCTATCATAAGCAATCATGTCATATAATTGTTCACAAGAACCACCGGCTGGGAGGGACAGAAATGCTAAAGAACATCAAGGCTTCGAAACCCAGGCTAAAAACAAAACCTACACTACCCTGAGTGAGACAGGCTCTCTCTCGTATATAGGGGAAGGGGGCTCTTTCTTAGCCAGCCCCTACAAATCACAGTATGGTAAAACAGCTAAACAGTAAACACCCCTGCTTCCGCCCTTCCCTGCCAGCCATGAGACAGGCTGAGTGGAACTGAGAACTGAATATGGTTCCTAATGCACAGTGACTCACCAGTAGCAAATGGTAGGTTACTCTTGGGAAGGTCATTCTACTCTTTGACTCAGCTAACGATGGACAGAATCCCACTCTGGTACATGTACATGAACTCAAGTGTTGAACCCACAGTGGGGGCTCAGAGCTGGAAGCTCCATGTATGTGTGAGGAGCAACTAGTAGGGTGACCAGATGCCCTGACTTTCAGTATCAGGACCACAAAGCTCAACAGGAAACTTGGGTCGAAACCATTGGTCTCCTGTTCAAACAACAGGAGGCTGCTGCGTGTTTCAAACAGGATCAACTCAATGCCATACAAAAGCAACAGTGGGTACTAATTCTTGCTTTTTACAGATTCAGACTAACACGGCTACCCCTCTGATACTCAATGCCATACACCGGCCCGAGTTTGCTCCAAACCAGGCCTGAAATGCCTTGAAAGTTTCCTAAACTTTAACAAACATGACAACAAACCAAATCTTTCTACCAATGCAGGAAACCAAAGAAGACTGATGTGTTAGTGGATCTATGTGCAACCATTATGTGCTGTAACCCTCCCAACATGCATGTGTGTCAAAGTATATTGACCGAATTCCCCCCTCTCCTCCTCAAAGATACACTAAAAGAAAAGGGCCAAATTCTGCTCCCCACTGGCCAGGAGCTACTATAGATTCTGATGATGTAAGAGCAGAATCTAGAGCTCAGCCTTTCAGATTTACACTGGCATAACTCCATTAACTTCAATGGCATTACTCCTGATTTACACCAGCGTAACTGACAGCAGAATCAGCCTGGAGTGGTTCAGCGCACTCCGAAAGGCTACTAAATAAAGTGTGTATTGTACCCAAACAGGCTTTGTGACTTATGCTAATGCCCTAGCAGAAACACATGCTCCCCAACAGAAGAGTTATTGTATGGTAAATACCAGCTAATTACTACAGACATGCTGGTTGACTACAATGCTGATAATCCTCAATCCCTATGACGATACAGAGCTATCACGGAGCAGTTAAACTTCAATCAATGTCTTTAACTATGCATTTTATTGGTATGAGAAGGCTTCATTTAATCTCTATGCAAGTGGAGTAGGAAGCCCTGATTTTAAGAGCTAAGACTGAGATTTTCAAAGCTCCTTAAGAGATTTGGCCACGCCATTCCGGTGGTCGAATTTTTTTAAATTTAAACTTTGGGGGGGGGAGGGAGTAAGAAATAGCTTTTCGACCAAAATACAAATGTTTGTGGAAACATTTTAGTTTGGTCAAAATGACTGAATTTTTCATTTTAAAACATAGAAACTGAAAAATACTTTTTTGTAAAAATATTCAGTTTTTGATTTAAAAAATGGTTTTTTTTTGTTTTGATTGCAGCAAAATTTTTCAGAATAGAGTTTTCAAAACCTGAACTTTTTACCAACAGCAGAAAAAATTACCAACACTAGTCATCGAAAGCTGGACAAAATCTTTTTGTTGTTACTTGAAAACCAAAATATTTCTGTGAGGAAAATTAGGACAAAAATATTGAAACACTTGGATTTTTGAAACCGCTGTAGTCCACGTCGCTTAGCCATCTTTAAAAATCTCAGCTAGAATGTAGCTCTTTAGCTTGTGCGTGTCACATAAGTAAATCCATCCTCAGCTGTGTAAAGTTGCTCCCTTGCCTTCAATGGAACACCAGTGATTTACCCCAGCTGACTTCAGTGGGGCCAGGATTTCACCCAGCTATTACCATGGCAGAACTGAGATCTTAAAGACCTATTGCTAAATAGTGTGCAACCCTGCTCCCATTCCGGTCACTGAGCATTTTGCCATTGACTTCAGGTGAAGCAGGATCAGGCCCTGTCTATGGACCACTTTAATCTGCCCCAAATTTCTCTGGGAATCTGAGTGCTGGTCAGAGATTATCTACAACACCAACTTCAGCTCATCAGACACATTCACAGAGCAGTGACATGTGCCACTGGGCTGGCTCAGAACTTCTTGCTGTAAAAGGAAAGGCAGCAATGGGGTTCTGGTTTGTGACCAGGTCTCCCACAGTACTACACATAATAAATAAAATAAAAACTGGTAACTTAAGCACAGATTGGCTCTCCCTGTATTAATAGCTTCTCTACAGTAAATCCGCACGCTAGGGTATGTTTCGTAGACCTACTTGTGACATTATTACCAGATTTTTCAGACAGGCTCAGAACGCACCATCAGGCCCAGATTTTCCAAAAAGCTCAGATTCCATTACGTGCTGAGCAGTTTTGCAAATCTGGCCATAAGTGGGAGCTATCCTCTATTATTTTATATTATGCTCACACTTTCTATCAGGGTTCTAGTTATAAATAGTTAATAGATGGTTAATAGATGCTTTAATAAATGGTTTTTCAGAGTCCAACAGGATGACAGGTTGCTTATAACCATGGCTTACAACCGTCTATAACACTTTCTACTGATGTGCTTATAAACATCAATGCTGTAGGCTGCTCTGTACATGCTTGTAACAGCTGTTAATTATGTATTAATCCTTTATAAACCATTTCTGAATGGACCCTTAAAGTGTGACTATTATATTTACGGTGAGGCACAAAAGGCAGGACCTTCACAATGGACTCGATTGTACAACACTAACTCATACTTGTGCACCTTTAGACGAGCAGCCTCACTGACGTCCATGAGTGCTTGTGTGAGTGCTCACCAGCATGAATGAGGGTGGCCCAACGAGCCCTCTGTAGGATGAGACCAACAGAGTCTAAGAAGAGACTAGTGATGTTGGATGCCTCCATTTTTCAGTGCGCAACGTGAGACACTTTAAAGGGCTTTGATTTTCAGATGATGGGTGCTCAGCACGGTCTGGAAATCAGAAGCCTTTAAGGTTTCCCAAGCAGGGCACCCAGAGTCACTTCTGAAGAGTTTTGTGTTGCACGGCCGTGATCAGGTGAATGGCTTAGTCCTGCCCAGGGGCCGAGCACTCACAGATCCTGTAAACTTCTATGGGGGTCTCAGGCACTCAGTACCTCCCAGGACCAGACCCTTTGGCAAAGAGGGCAATTGTCTCCTTTTAACTCAGGTTGGCTTCTGGAGCAGGGCTCTCCTGCGCCCTCCCCCCCACCTCCCCGCCTCAATTCAGCTGGGTCTCAACTCAACTGAGCTCCATAGGGGCTCTTTCTAGACCGTCCGCTGTCTGTCCCCATCCATCAGGACTCATAGCATCATGTTGGACCTGTGAACCCTGACAACGGGGGACTTGTGCATTCCTCTGGGGGAGGAATGAATGCAGGGATGAAGCCAGGTAGAAATCCCCACTCCGTGAGTTCCTGGAGCTGCTTCCTTTTAATTCATCCAAAATCCTCTTGCATTTATTTATTTATTTATTTATTTATTTTGGCTCTGCTTCATTCTCCCCTTGAGTGATCTTTCCCACCTTTTCCTTCAGCATTCAGCAGCCTCCGCTCATTTCAGATCACAGAGCAAAACCCCTCTCTCTCTCTCTCTCTCTCTTCCCCCCCCCCCACCTCTTCCCCACCTCCCTCACAAAGGAGGACAGAGAGGGTCTAGCAAAGATCACAGCAAACATTATCTATGTGGAATCTTCACAGGTCTTTAGTGTGGCCGCTGGGGGGGATCGACCCCTTGCTGCTGCCAAAGGAACTGGTGATCAGCGGTCCCAGAGACAGCTGCTCATCACACAGGAGCTCAAGCATGGCTCTGGCCTTTGCCAGCTTGCCCCCCCTCTCGCCCCGCCTGCCATACACCCTCAGTGGGGGAAAGGCAAGCAGTTCAAGGGAAAGCCCCACACCACCTTTCACAGTGCCATCAAATGAGCCCCCCGCCCCCAAGGGGGCAATAAAACCAGGCCCAACACCATTGTGCTAATTTCTGCTCCACAACACGCTGCATCCCTGAGCCTTTGTGTGTGTGTGTGTGTGTGTTTTGGGGGGTGGGGTGGGGAAGGGTCTAGGGTCTCACTTCCGGCAAGGATTCGCTTTAGAGGCTTTGGGGGTGTTTCTGTCCCCATCAAAGGCACCTCCATTCCCCTCTTGTTTTCAAAGGCATTTACCTTAAAAAGGTCCGGAGTGCATGTTAAGGAATCCAAGGATGGCCTGTTAAAACGGTTTGGAGCCTAGCTGAGAGGGTGCTGGTATGGAACAGTGCCTTTTAATAGCCCTGGCTTTTATTGAGATCACAAAAAGGGACACTGCATCTTTAAAAGGAATGGGGGGTGGGGGGGTTAAACCCCAAGCCATGGCAAGCTGCTCTGACTTTGGATTTAAAACCAACGGGCCTGATTCTGCTCTCACATACCATGCTGGTGTAAATCAGAAGAAACTCCATTGAAGTGATTGGGACAGATCCCCAGCTGGTGTAAACTGGAATAGCGCCACTGAAATCAATGCTGATTTACACCAGCTGCAGATCTGGCCTGATGGAGTCACACTGGTATGAAACTGGTGTGAGAGGAGACTCAGGTCCCAAAAATCTCAACTTTGTATATTTCTGGACTGGAGCATTTCCCCTCAATGAGCAGTATTCTAACGAAATATACCGGGTTCCTATACAGCACAATGTACCCGTTATCTAGGGGTAAGGCCCAATCCCGTGAGCAGTTACACACAGGAGCAATCCCATTGACCGTAATTGTCTATTACATCTACTTCTAGATAGACACAATTTCATTTCTGAAACAGTTAAAATAATTAGTCTTACCTTCATGATTATCCAGTCCTACAATTGGTCCTGAACCTTCAAACATGCACATAAGTAATTTTACTCACCTGAGTAGTGCCATTTGAGTTCCTTGGGCAAGATTCTGCTCTCAGGCCAGTGCAACTGCACTGTCAGTACAGTTACTCCTGAGCGATGCTGGTCTGTGATTAGAATCTACCCCTTAGGTTTACTCATGTGAGTAAAGTTACCCATGTGCATAGGTATTTGCAAGAGAGAGAGCTCCTTAACTTTTAAAACTGTGCTATGTTTAATAACTTTAATAAAAATAAATCAATATTGTCAGCATTAGCAAAACAGAATGCACAGGTAACATTTTGATTTTGGTTGAGAGTACAACATTAGCCAATTTATTTTCAAGCACCACACAAACTGATACATGCCACCTTTAGGATTAAAGCAGTGCACCACAGGGAAAAAAAAGCAATTACTCTGGTTTCCAAAAGAGCTTTGGGCACTTTGGGTTTGAATGCTATTGCAGCCCGGTGTCTTTAAACAATTTGGTTTTGTTGCAAAGAAAGAACTCCACAAGTAAATCGAAAAAAATGTAACCTGACTTTTTGCACTTGGAAGGGGGGGGGGGGGGGGGCTGGTTAGTAAAACAGACAGTCTGTTGCAAACGTACCTGGGTTTGACAGGAGAGCATTAAGAGCTGGAAACATCTGTATTTGGAAACAAAAGAGAGAGAGAAAAAAATACACAGGGTTTTGTTTGGGGGTTATTCTGTCTACTACTAATACACTATTGATTAAACCTTGTTGCAAATAATTGGAACAAAGCTAGCTGTGAGGAAAGAAGAAAGCGCTTACATGGAAAGGTTTTGGAGGCTGACGTACTGCTGCATGTCGCTTGCCAAAAGAAAAAAAAAAAGAGATAAATACATAAAATGAACTAAATCAGCTGAGTGCTCTCAAACTCTCCCAAAGCTGCAAAGATCTCTTAAAGCTGGCACATTCCTGGGGGTGAAGCTAAGGAGCAGTGTCCCCTCCTTTTTAGTTTGAAACCCCCAGTAACAGCAGGAAAGGAGATGTCAGAAAAAAACAACCCCACTTCTTGCACCTTTAAGACCACATGTGATCATAAAGTGCCTGGAACAAAAATTGATAGAGTGCATGGAGATGGCTGGAGCAGCGCATCCGTCTTCTTCCTTCCTTTCTTTTTTAATCTTTACCAGGGTCCTTGCCGTGCTTCAAGAACCTTCATAGCATCCAAGTTTGTTTCATCCATTTCCCCTTTCCTCCCCACCCCACCCTTCCCCAAAATAGAAACTTGCTGCTTTCCTCAGTTTATTCACTGGGTTGCATCCCTCCTGCAGCCTGGTAGCTGCGTCCTCCTACATGGGAAGGTGGCTCAAGGCAAGGTGCTCCCATCTGGGGAGGAGAAGACACTTCAGAGGCTCAGGCTCCAGTAAATTCCAAGCTTGGATCCAACAGAGAGATTACGCGAGGGAGCAGGGGCTTGCTTGCAGGCTATTGCTAGCACTTCCCATGTGTCAGCCCTGAAAGCTTGGAAGAGTCTCTGCAGACAGGGGCAGAACCTTCCCTTCTGGCTTCCCTGCAAGTCATTCAGCAGCTGGAGAAGGAAGGAGGAACCTTACCTAGCAGGAGCCTGTGAGGGAGGAGAAAGGGGGTGGGGGAGGCAGCTTGGCAGAGCGGCTTGTTGTGTCCCCAAGTTGGAGAAACCAACCTCAATTAACAGAAGTGGGGAGAGGGTGACTGACTCATCTGATCCCCCACTCCCAGCAGCACACACCTGGCATAGGAGGGGTATGCGCCTGTGGTAGTGGCTACCTGCTTCTTTTAACTTACAGCATTGGGGCATCTGTGCGGGAAAGCCACAAGCACTGGAGTTCAGCAGCTCAGCCGGGGCGCAGAGCGTGAGAGCTGGGGACAAGGGGGACTTTTTGGCCAGCATCATACAATAGCATCAGGTGGCTGGTGACTTATGTCTTGCGGGGGAAAGAACACAGTTACTCCCCTCCCAGCCTGCATGCAGTGATGCCCCAGGAGGTTTGTGCCTCCCCTTGCTCAGATGAATGGCTAGCAACCCACTGCAGAGGGGGTCGCAGGTTCCCTGATTCCTTGCAGTGGGAGGTGATGGGCTAGCTTGCAGCTCTAGCTAGTGGCCCAACATGCTCCCAACCACAGGTGACCTTGGGCACTCTCCCACCCTGGCCCTGGGGATGTGCCAAAGAAGAACCCTGGCACTTCTCAGTAGAAGTCAGGCTAAAACCTACATGGGGAGGAGGCTGACAGCAGACGGATGTGGGCCAATAGCCAATACTTTGTTTATCTGTGTCCAGAGCAGCGTTCTCCAGAGGCGATGGGGTTTGATACAGTGTGTCCATTTGGTATCACTGCACCAGGCCAAGTCAGTGGCCGCCTGCCATTTATTGTGAGAATCAAGCCACTGTGTACGCCTGGCAAGGGAAAGGTGAACTCCCTTCTCTCCACACTCCCTCCCTGGGAGTCCTTGCTGCCCCCACTCAACCCCCGGCCACGGACACTTTCCGCTCCCCTGGAATGTGGAGGCGGGGGGGTGGAGGCACTGAGCTGCCAATGCGTGGCTGGCGTAAGTGGCGTGTTCTGGAAGCAGAGATCATAGCAGAAGGGGGGACAATCTAGGAAACCAAGCCAGCGCCTGCCCAGGCCCTCTGCCACTGGAATTCGGTTGTCTCCCTCTGAATGCTCTCTGCCCACGCTACTGAGCCCAGGTGCTGGCCTGGGGTTTTGCCACACTCAGGCAGTGCTGAGAGGGACCTAGGAAGGAGCGCAGCGCTACAAAAGCTCCCATAAAAGGAGCTCAAATCCAGGACTGAGATTGGAACTAAAACACCCCTTTAGACCAGGCCATCTCCTGCTCTGAAAGTCTCAGGAGGAGTAGCTGCACCCCCATTCAACTCAGAAACTCTACAGCATACCCCCAATCACACAGTGCCCCCCAGTTCAGCTACACATCAGCCACATGCACCGGCCTGCAGGGTTATTTCCAGTGGTTGGCACTCATTTCTGGGAGTCATGGCTCCTTGTTTCTATGGCCATCTCCGGAAGGGAGTGTCTCAGACAGCAGATTGCGAGACTGGGACCCAGGGCTCCTGGGTTCATACCTAGCTCCAGGAGGGAGTGTGTATAGTGGTAAGAGCAGGGGGCTGCAAGTCAGAACTCTTCTAAGTGCCATGCCTAGCTGCTCTGCAACTGACTCACTGTGAGACCTCAGGCAAGTTCCTTCATCTCCCTGTGCTTTGGTACTCTTAAATGGGGATATGATACAGACCTACCACACAGGAGGATTATGAGATTTCATTGGGCAATATGTGGTGACTGCTTTTGTATCCTTGGTCAGAGGCCACTGTATTCATTGTAGCCACTGCATGAGAAATGTATCTCTAAGTCTAAAGGAAACCTGGGCCTTTCTAACCAAGGGTTGCTTTAAAGCTAGATATCTCAGTCACCCTTTCTAATAAGGTTATTACAATTACAGGAGAGTTACATGGCAGCTTTGCCTCTCCGTGTGCAATTATCATGAAGTCACATAACTGGAAGGTTATCTTCATGGCTGGGTTACTTATTATTACCCCTCTAATTCATATATACTAGTAGAATCCATGTATATTAATTATGCACTGTAGTCATTCCCAGTCATGTAATGAACTTTCTAGCTATATGAATTACGTATCAAAAAGCATAACCACCCTGTGACTGCACTATAATTATATTGCCATTGGAGTGTCCTGATTATAAAGTGTGATTGGCTCCCCTAGCACCGTCACCTTTGTCCTTTATGATCAAATATGCCCCTTCTGGAGCACCGGTAATGACCCACCACCCCTGACCGGAGCAATGGTCCTTCTAGGTTTGGTAAGCGCTCCACACAGAGTCAGCCTTGTCAGGAAAGAAACTAACACTTTTTAATCAATTGCATGAGCGCTCAGCTCATTTGGAGTCTGCTTGGGTCTCTGGAAACATCAGATGCTTAACACAATGCATTAGCATAGTCACTTCCATGCTGGCATGACACCCACTCATGGGCACAGTCAGTCCTGTACTAACAGCTCCACACCTTCCCTTTCAGTTTCCTGCAGTGACCAACAACAGATACTTCAGAGGAAGGCATAAAATACCCCCCAGCATGCTGTGTGACCATGTGGCCTAATGGATCGGGTATCTGACTTCACATCAGAAGACTAAGGGCTTGCATCTCTTCATGGTCCATTTGCTTCAGCGCTTGGATACTAAGGTGATAAGTGCCTTATAAATACCTTTGACGGTTATCTAGATAATGCCCCTTATTACGTCCCAAAGTGCTGCCTAGTGTTGCTGTGCACTATTAAACTACTGCTGCCTTTTGCCCCAGAGGTGGCTTCATGTCACTGGTGGACCTGCCCTCGGTTTACTAAGCACTTTGGCATGAAAGGTGCTACAGAAACAAATGCATTACTGTATACTTCAAAGGTGATCTACCATATCCCAGAAATAGGTGCTAATGCAAAGCAGTCAACTGCTGAAGTGGGGACCTGGTGGCCAAAGAAGGAGATTGGGTTCTGTGCGACTTGGGTGACTCTCACTATTCCCCATGCTCCCCTTCTGGCCTCCTACAGCTTGCCCGTTCTGCTGATCAGATCACGGCTGAACAGGACTGTGAAGAGCTGACAGTGCAGTGCGCAGCCCAGGACAAATCACATTCAGTCTCACGTCACCTAACTCCATTCTTCCCAAGCACCAGGACATTTTGTGTGTAGACAAGCCTGCATTGCTCATTACACTTATTGCCTTCTAATGGATTCTCAGGTCTTTGGAAAAAGAACGAGGGGTACTTGGGGCACCTTAGAGACTAAGGGTAGGTAAGCAAATCGAACTTCTGGGTTCGACTTATCGCGTCTTGTCTGGACGAGATAAGTCGAACCCGGAAGTGCTCGCCATCGACTGCAGTACTCCAGCTCGGCGAGAGGAGTACCGCGAAGTCGATGGGGGAGCCTGCCTGCCGCGTCTGGACCGAGGTAGGTTCAAACTAAGGTACTTCGAACTCTGAAGTTGCGTACCTTAGTTCGAATTGGGGGGTTAGTGTAGACCTGCCCTAACAAATTTATCTGGGCATAAGCTTCAGTGGGCTAAAACCCACTTCATCAGCTGCATGCAGTGGAAAATACAGTAGGAAGATATATCTATCTATATATACATATACAGAGAACATGAAAAAATGGGGGTTGCCATACCAACTCTAATGAGACTAATCAATTAAGGTGGGCTATTATCAGCAGGAGAAAAAAAACTTTTGTAGTGATAATCAGGATGGCCCATTTCAAACAGTTGACAAGAAGGTGTGAGTAACAGTAGGGGAAAAGAACAGGAGTACTTGTGGCACCTTAGAGACTAACAAATTTATTAGAGCATAAGCTTTCGTGGACTACAGCCCACTTCTTCGGATGCATATAGAGTGAAACATATTGAGGAGATATATATACACACATACAGAGAGCATAAACAGGTGGGAGTTGTCTTACCAACTCTGAGAGGCCAATTAAGTAAGAGAAAAAAACTTTTGAAGTGATAATCAAGCTAGCCCAATACAGACAGTTTGATAAGAAGTGTGAGAATACTTACACTTCTAGTAGGGGAAAAATTAGCATGGGGAAATAGTTTTTACTTTGTGTAATGACCCATCCACTCCCAGTCTTTATTCAAGCCTAATTTAATGGTGTCCAGTTTGCAAATTAATTCCAGTTCTGCAGTTTCTCATTGGAGTCTGTTTTTGAAGTTTTTTTGTTGGAGAATTGCGATTTTTAGGTCTGTAATTGAGTGACCAGGGAGGTTGAAGTGTTCTCCAACTGTTATAATTCTTGACATCTGATTTGTGTCCATTTATTCTTTATTCAGGTCTTTGGGGCAGGGACCTTTCCTTCATATATGTTGATACAGTGCTGAGCACAATGGACCCTGATCAGGGCTTCTAGGCATTGCGGTAATATAGATAATAATAAGTCACTTTCACACTCTGTACCTCAGTTTCCCCAGGTGCAAAATTAAGATGATGATACTCTGCTCCGTGTAAGAACCCCTATAGAAGAGATTAACATAGGCCTTGTTGACAGTGGGGCTGTGACCCATTTGCAGTAGCTGCCCCACTCCCTAACCCCTAGTGTAGATAGACAAAACTGCTCTAAGCCCCGATCTGAACCATGCAGCTTCTCCTGGTTTCAAGCAGGGATAAACAGTGCAGTTGCAAATAATAATCCCTAGTTCTTTTCATCAATAGATCTCAAGCACTTTACAAAGGACGTCAGTATCATTAGCCTCATTTTGCAGGTGGGGAAACTGAGGCATGGGGGGGAAGTGACTTGCTCGAGGTCATTCACTAGGCTAGTGACTGAGCTGGGTATAGAAACCAGGTCTCCTGAGTGCGAATGCCATGCGCTATCCACTAGGTAATACTGCCTCCCAAGGTTTCCCTGACTCCACTAGGGCAGTCATGGGGGTACCTGAACATCAGTGTCTGAAACCTGCAGTGCAGAGCAGGCCATACAATGGTTCCCTGGGTGGAAAGGGCTAGTGAGGGGCATAGGATTTTCTTGGGTTCTTTCCCCCCCACCCCATGATGGAGGAGCCCAGTGGAAGGTGCTGAGCAGGGCTGGGAGCATGCAGACCCCTCTCCCCCTTTTGAAGTTTTAGTATTGGGGGGAAGATGTGATTTGGTGCTAATGACCCAAATTAAGTCTCACCTGGTGTTTTCTCACTTCCCCCATTCAGGAAGTTCCCCCCAAACCACAAAATGCAGCTTCAAATAAACAAAAGTGTTGATCTTCCCTCTGGCTTGTGTGTGTAATGGGGGAGCACCAGCTCCCATGGCTTCCTCTTTCCCTAGGCTTCTCCTATGGGAATGCTTTGTCTCATGTGATGATTACACTGGGAAGAGGTGCTAATATCACCTAGGGAACTGGCTGGCAGCAGCTTATGGGGATCAGCTTCTCCACCCCACCCCCAACCCTTCCTGTTGTGCACATCAGCTGCATGGGATGGACTCGGACAAGGAAGGGAACAAATGGCCCATATAGGGATCCTGGGGAAAGGGCAAAGTGGTAGACATGGCTGTGTCTCTCCCTCGCTCCCAGGGGAAAAGCTTCATCTGGAAATCCAGGGAAGGGGGAATGGATGCTGAGGTAAGAGCAGGGGACTGTGAGACAGAACACCTGGATTCTGTTCATGTCTTTAGGAGGGAGTATTGTCTAGTGGTTACAGCAGGGGACTGGTACTCAGGCTTCCTGGCTCTGACACTGACTCTCTATGGACCCTTGGGCAAGTCCCTTCCATGCTCTGTGTCTCAGTTTTCACATCTGTAAAATGGGGATGCTGATCCTGACCTACCACCCGAGGGGTTATTTCAATAGTATGTGCAAAGTGCATTGAGATGCTCAGATGGAGGGAACCATAGAGGCACAAAGGATTTTATCATTATTTCTATCACTGGAGTGTGCTTCAGGGTTTGAGAACCTTTAACCTGCAGCTGGACAGGGCTGGGGCACAAGTAACAGCCACAAAGCCGTTTGGATCCTGGTTTGAACGGTGGATGCGATACATGATCTCCTGTTGCATGCACATTTGCACACATGACTGGGTGTATGCAATACAGTTGAACACACACCGGTGCCTTTCCCTGCAAGAGCATGGAATGCACTTGATTTCCTGCTGCCTCTTCCTTCAAACATCTCACCCTTTGTGGACAGTTTCCCCTCTAGTAACCCCAGAGCCAGTGTCAATTCTGGGCAGAAGGGGGCAGTAACTCGAGACATCCCCACTGGCTAAGCCACGCATGTGGGAGCATGGCAGAGCCTGGAGGCAAACCAGGGGGCCCATTTGACCCCCAATATACTCTCAATGCAGCATTGATTTAAAGGGGCTGCTAGCAGGGCCCAGGGCTAAATGTCCCTGTTGGATCATGCCCACAGCTTCCCCCGTCTCTGAGCTCCTGGCTTGAGCAGTTGCACTGCAGAAAGGGCAATGGGTCTCTCCAGAGGAAAACGAGCGGTGAGAGGGTGTAGTGGGATGATCAGAAGCTCAGGGCGCCTGGCTCAGGTGCATTTGGTTCTGCCGAAGAGCCTTTAAGGTCAGGAGCTCCAGAGACTCTGAAGGTTAAGCAGGAAATGGCTCTGAGCCTGCGTCCATGCAGACACCCGCTGCGTGCCCAGCTTGGCACCGAACCATAATTCTATTGCTATATACTGTCATGACCATACTAATGGGCTCTCCCACCTGAGAATCTCAGCATCAATCGGGGAGAGGGACCCAAGGCATCAAAGCCCACATAGGTTCTTACACTAAGCCCATCACCATGGTATCTGGGCACTTAAGGTCATACAGCTGATAGGTGGCACCAGCTGAGGTCAGTAAGAAATGACTGCCCAGGGTGTCATGCATGGAGCACTGTTTGGCGTAGGATGGGGGTATTACACTCTGCTATGTAGTATCCAGCAGTGGTCGCTGTCAGAGAAGGGATGGTGGAGTAGAGGGACCCTTGGGCAGTGGAGATTTTGGGCTCGATGGGCCAGGAATCTGATTTGGCATGACAGGAAGGGGCTACACTGGCCTAGATGGGCCCATTGTTCTGATCCCACATACTCGTGTCCCCTGCCTGCTCCTGCAGTGTTGCCGTTCAGTCAGCAAGCCCATCTGGGTACTTGGGTCTTTCCAACACAGCACAAATAGCTGTTTGTAGGAGCTGGAGCCCCCTGCAAGGCCCAGAATGAAGCTGAGGCCCCTCGGACCATTATTGATGGCTGTGCCGAGACGCCACCGGAGCCCCTGAGGGTTGGAAACCTGTCCTCACTTGCCTCCAGGGCTCTGTTTGCCTTCAATCAAGAACAGCCGGCATCAAAGCATCCCCAATGAAAACAGATGTCAACAGCTCCTGGCTGATGAGCAGGGAGGGGGCAGGGTCTCTCCCCAGTCCACTACCCCCCCCCACACACACCTTAGCCTGGCAGCTTCTCGCACAGAACGATGTGTTTGTATAGCTGATGATTGTAAACAAAGTCCTTGGCACTCTCAAGTGGTCCTTCCATCATCACTACTGGTTTCCAGGGGTCCTCCAGAGAAGGCCTGGGGCAGAGGGGGAAAGCAGCCAGCTGGGGAACCAGCCCTGCAGCAAGGAGGGGAGCAGAGGTGATGGCAGGATTGTGAGATGGGCCTTGGCACACTGGTGGATGGAGCTTTCAAGCCAAGGAGCAAGGATGGATAGCAGGAGTGCTCAGTCCGGGAGAGGGGTGGCAGGAGTCCCTGTCTATCCTCTCTCCCCCTCTCAGACAACAGCTGATGCACAAGATCCGGAGAGAGCGAGAAACCAGGGAAAAATAGGAAATGAGTGAGAAAGAAAGAAGGGAAGATATAGTCACAGAGCAGGAGGGACAGATGGACACAGCACAGGGATCGAGGAAGGGCCAACGTACTAGTACTATCAGTTTCTGTCCTCACCATTTGTGTTTGCTGATGTGTCCTTGAGGCTCGTGTGTCCATCTGTCTGGATGATGCAGGATGCTCAGACGATGCTCAGACACGCCAGCCTCCACAGGGATGTTGTCCCCCAGCCATGTTGCCGCTGCCCTGAGCTCGCTGCTTGCCCTGTCCCCACTCTCAGTGGGACTCCCCACCATGCCAGCAAGAGATGCTGGGGATGGCCAAGCCCTTTAGCATGATAGCCAGAGTCCTCACGGGCAGTGAAATGTGCCCTCCTTTGCACTTCCTGCCAGCTCCCCTCCCCTGCCTCGCCCGGCCCCTCGTTCCTCCCCTTGTCTGTCTGCATCCATGGCAAATGGGCCGTGAATGGGACCTACCCAGAGGAGCAGAGGGACTGCTCTGAAGTTGAGGTGGGCTGGGATGCTGGAACGCCAAGATCAATAAGATATGGCGGCAGCTCTGTTTACTGTGTCGGACATGGGAGGCAGGGGACCCCTGCCCTTCATCTGGGAGGGCCCTTTCCCAAAAGCAGTTGGCATTCTCTCCAGGGGCTGAGTGCATCTCAGCAAAAGCGAGGATGAATTTATTCACACCCAGTCAGGAGCAGCCATCAAAGGGGCTGCTGTGTCCCTGCCCATTATAACTAGCGGCCATGTAACCCAGCACGGCTGCTGGGGACATGCTTGTGGGGGCCTAACGTTGCCATGTAGCCACAGCTGGCAGGGGAGCATCAGCGCGGTCTGGAGGAGAGAACCCTCAGCTGGGGGAACTACCTGGAATGACTTCCTAAACGAGAGGGGGTTTCAGAGAGGTCACATGTCCTTGATTGGCAGAGTACACAGTATCGGGGGTAGCTGTGTTAGTCTGTATCCACAAAAACAACAAGGAGTCCGGTGGCACCTTAAAGACTAACAGATTTATTTGGGCATAAGCTTTCGTGGGTAAAGAAACCTCACTTCTTCAGAGTACACAGTGATCATATGACTTGCATCTGAAGAAGTGAGGTTCTTACCCACGAAAGCTTATGCTCCCAATACTTCTGTTAGTCTCAAAGGTGCCACAGGACCCTCTGTTGCTTTTTACAGATTCAGACTAACACGGCTACCCCCCTGATAAGTGATCATATGACCTCCTATGTGCAATCGCATGTCACGGGTCCGATGCATGACAGAGTGAGTGGTACGGTGCTGTGTGATCACAAAGGCCCATATGCAGTCGCATGTCCAGTTGGCTGCATAGGTGAAAGGTTCAGTGTGGCATGGTCCCATGATGTCCCGTGCTCAGTCCTTGGCTGACAGGACACGTGGTCCTCTGGACTGGTAGTGCATGTGGTCACTCAGTGCCTGTGCAATCGTATCTCACATGGCTCAGTGGCTGACAGGCCATGATGATCAAGCTGGTATGTCTGCCTACACATTCGTTTACTTGATGCTCCATGGTCCCACAATGCTCTAGTGGTCCAATCACATGCCCTGTTATGTGATCACACGATGCTATAGGTGGGTGTGTGATGCCCTCTCGGTTCATACGACACTGATGCAGTATTAGATGACCACCTTGTTGTCTGTGCCATCACCTCTGCTGTTAGGCCAGAAGTGACACGAAGGCCTGTGCTCTGTGGCATGTATGTAGATGCCTGTATGTTTCTGCCTCTGCGGTTTGCCTTCTAGCCTGCTCACTGCACAGGGTCTCCATCTGAGCTGACGGTAGCTCAGAGAGGTCTCTCTGGGGCCCCCATAGCAGAGTTCCTCCAGAGTAGCCGGGGGGCCCCTTGCCATGAAGCAGAGCTCAGGGAGTTGGGATCTGGTGCTGCACATGCAGGTGGCACTATCCCTGTCCGTCTCTGGAAACGCTGGCTCAGAGCCATCCTCCAGAGCTGTACAGCCAAGGAACGAATTGGAGGCGGGCGATAAAGAGCTGGGTGAGATTGTGCCTGCAGGCTGACGCTCGCTTGCTGATGAGACCTCGGAGCGATAGGCAGGGCTGGGGGAGTTGCTGCTCAAGGCTGCCATTCGTGTGGATCCTCTGGGCACGTGGGGGCCCTTATCGGCGGCTGGCATGCTTGCCGGGCAGTGCAGGGGGAGGCCAGCATGCACAAGTCAGCTGGGCTGATAACAACGGCCAGAGGGAGTTAAAGGGCAGAGCACTGACCCTCTCAACGCAACCAAGGAGAGAGCCAAGCACTGTATTGTTCAATGTGACCAATCAAAGGGGAAAGCTCAGGGCCAAAATTCTCAGGGCGACCAATCAAAGGAGCGAACCAAGGACCGAATTGCTCAATATGACCAATAATGGAATCATAGACTTCAAGGCCAGAAGAGACCATCATGATCATCTACACTGACCTCATCCACAGCACAGGCCACAGAACCTCGCCCACTCATAATCTCTGGCTGCATTACTGAAGTCCTCACATTTTGATTTAAAGACATCAAGTTACAGAGAATTCACCATTTACACTAGTTTAAACCTGCAAGTGATTCATGCCCCATGCTGCAGAGGAAGGCAAAAAAACCCAGGGTCTCTGCCAACCTGACCTGGGGAAAAATTCCTTCCTGGCCATAAACATCAGTTAGATCCGGGGTCGGCAACGTTTGGCATGCGGCTCACCAAGGTAAGCACCCTGGCGGGCCGGGCCAGTTTTATTTACCTGCTGACACGGCAGGTTCAGCCGATCGCGGCCCCCACTGGCCGCGGTTCGCCGTCCCGGGCCAATGAGGGCGGCGAGAAGCGGCGCGGGCGACCGATGTGCTGGCTGCGGCTTCCCTGAGTTAGACCCTGAGCTTGTGGGCAAGACCCACCAGCCAGACACCTGGGCAAGAATTTCTCTGTAGTAACTCAGAGCCCTCCCCATCCAGTGTCCCATCTCCGGCCGTTGGAGATATTTGCTAATAGCCATCATGGACGGGCCATGTGCCATTGTAGGCCATCTCATTATAACCTCCTCCCCCCCGAAATGTATCAAGTTCAATCCTGAAACAAGTTAGACTGTTTCCCCCCATTATTCCCCTGGGAAGGCTGTTCCAGAATTTCACTCCTATCGAATTTCAAGCCTAAATGTACTGATGCCCAGTTATATCCATTTGTTCTTGTGCCAACATTGGCCTTTACCTCTCCCATCCTGGTGTTTATCCCTCCGATGTATTTATAGAGAGCAATCATATCTCCATTCAGCCTTCATTTCATTAGGCTAAAGAAGCCAAGCTCCTTAAGTCTCCTCTCCTAAGGTAGGTTCTCCATCCCTCTGATCACCCTTGTAGCCCTTCTCTGCACCTGTTCCAGTCTAAATTTATTTTTCTTAAACACAGAAGACAGAATTGCACACAGTATTCCATATGAGGTCTCACCCAGTGCCTGTATAATGGTAATAACACTTCCCTGTCTCTACTGGAACTACCTCGCATCATGCATCCCAGGACTGCATTAGACTTTTCCTCGGCCACATCACATTGGCATCTCACAGTCATCCTGTGATTGACCAGTACACCCAGGTCTTTCTCCTCCTCTGTTGTTTTCAACTGATAAGTTCCCATCTTATAGCAAAATTCTTCTTGTTGGTCCTGAAGTACATGACCTTGTACAAGGCTTGCATCTGAAGACGTGAGGTTCTGACCCACAAAAGCTTATGCTCCCAATACTTCTGTTAGTCTTAAAGGTGCCCCAGGACCCTCTATTGCTTTTTCCAGTTCTCAACGTCATCCAAATCTTCCTGTATGATATTCTGGTCCTCCTCCATATTGGCAATACCTCCAAATTTTGTGTCATCCACAAATTTTATTAGCACACTCCCATGTTTTGTGCCAAGGTCATTAATGAAAATGTCAAATAAGACTGGTTCCAAGACCGATCCCTGAGTAACTCCACTAGTACCTTCCTCCAGCCCGACAATTCACCTTTCAGTATGACCTGTTATAGTCTCCCCTTTAACCAGTTCCTTATCCACCTTTCAATTCTCATCTTAATCCCCATCTTCTCCAATGTAACTAATAATTTCCCATGTGGAACTGTATCACATACCTTACTGAAATCGAGGTAGATTTCATCTACTTCACTTCCTTTGTCTATCTTCTCAAAGAAAGGGATCAGGTTGGTCTGGCATGATCTACCTTTTGTAAAACCATGTTATATTTTATCCCAATTACCATTTACCTCTATGTCCTTAACTGCTCTCTCTTTCAAAAGTTTGTTCTCAGACCTTGCGTACAATTGAGGTCAAACAGATCAAAAGAGAGATCCCTCACCATCTCCTCCTGTGGTCTCCAGGCCAGCACTAAGCTCAAGAGAACTGGGCAGCCTTTCTAATAAAGGCTCTGTTCCCTACAGGCCAGCCTCTGGGATTATTCCTCGGCTCTAGCACCCCCAGCACTGGGCCTTTGGGGAGCCCCGGGGCTCTCTGCACAGATCTCTGGCACCGGGGCACAGTCTGCTGGGCTGCCCCCACCCTGACAGGTCCTGTGTCTCCCTTCGTCATCCCATGGGCTTCTCAGTTCTCATTGTGCAGGGAGGGAGGGGTGGTGGGGACATCTCCAACATGCTGTGGGCTCAACACATGGCCAGCAGACATGGAGGTGCTGGAGAGCAAAGCGAGGAGGGGCCTGTTTGTGGAAGCGGGCTGTGCAGGGAGAGGCTAGGTGGGGCCGTGCCTCCTATCAAAATCTTCTGCAGTGATGGCCTGCGGGGAGCCGCCGCGCCCGCCTGGCTGTGAGAGGGAGGGGATCTCTCGGCACATCACAGCCCCACCTGAGAACTGCAGCTGCCACAAGGAACTGGATCACAGGCAGCCCGGCAGGAATGAGGGGCTCAGCTTCCTCCAGCTGCTCTGCCTGCCCGGAGAGGCGGCCTGCTACAGGAAGGGACCTGGAGGCTGTAAGGCAGAGTTAGCTTCCCTACAGCAATACCCTGCCCACGCCGGCCATCCAACAGCATCCCACAGTGACACCTGGCTCCTCTCATGACCTACTGGAGACAGAGCTGCTGCTGTAACCCTCATTTCTCCCTTCTGGCTTCCTCCAGCCGCCTTTCCTCTCGCAAAGTCTCCAGGCTCTGTGCTCTGAGGAGCGTTTTCAGGGGAGGGGCCTGAGTAGCCAGGAGGCCCCACCCCGGAATGAAGCCGGGCATTGGACCTGTGTGGGCAGCTGCTGTGACTCACCCTGCACCGTGGCCTGGCCGGCAGCTACCCAGTGGTGGCTTCACGCTTCCAGCGTTTATGGCATCCCCATTTGTCTGCTGCTGGATGTGTGACTCCAGCTCCCGACAGGTGGGAGCCATCTTCACAGGGGCCGAGCCCTTCACACAGCCCTGCCACTTCCAGCCTTTGATCTCCCCTCGCATGCTGGGGCCAAAATAGATCATTAACGGCAGGGCAATGCCAGCGGGATGCTGGGTCCCTAGAACGTGCCACCCAGGGCTCATGCCTGAATGGGCTATGCTGGGACATCCCCTGGCTCAACAGGGACCTGCTGACACATCAGCTCCCCTGTTGAGAGGCGGTGCCAGTGCAGGGTAGGAGGTACCCATGCAGGGGGCTGCCACTGGGACCATGCGGTAACAGCCTTACTGTGGCATCCCCATGCTGCGCCAGTCCCCCAGATACTTTGGGGCTGCTGCCAGTGGCCAGCAGGGAGCAGGAGGGCCACATCAATTCATGATTGTCCCTGCAGTCCAGCGGGGAGGGCCATCCCAAGAGATGACCACCCTGCCCTGCAGCTCTGTCTAGCGCCCCATCTTCTGGCTCACAGACCGTTGCCCAAGGCCTTGGCACTTCAGCGGAGGTGGGAAGAATATGCTTTAGTTCAAACTGTCCCCTCTCCCCGGCCCATGCTGGGACCTGGCTTCTATTGCCCAGTCTAAACAACACTGCCTCGGTTTCTCCTGTAAGGAGCATCCTGGATAGGGGATGCAGGTACCCTCTGTCTTAGTGATTTAAGTAGCTACCCAGCTCAGGCCAGGGAGAGCAATGAGACGAGGGATGAGTATTAAACAGCAAGATCTGCCGGGATCAGACTGTAGAGAGGGAAGAGCCCCATTAAGCCCCATCTCATCTCTCGCCCAGAAGCTAGGGCAGGCGCATCCCCCTCCCCCAGTGCATTCTCAAACCAGATAGTATTATGGGTTCGAAGGGATGGGGATCCCAGCCTTTCCCAGGAGGCTGGCTCTGCAGCCTGGGAGATCTTGCTGCTGGAATGGTTTTCTCGGAGACTCCATCTTTAATCAGTTTCATCTCTGCAGGGAGAATGACAGGCTGAGTCTCATGGCAATACCTGGGGCTCGAGGGGGGTACATTGCGTGTGTGTGTGTGTGTATGTAGTAAACAGCTGATCAGATATTCCCTTCTGTGCCCCTAACCCTCTCATTCATTATCTCTCTCTCTCCCTCCCTCCCCCACTCACCCCCTTCCCTCCCCAGGGATAGCAGCAATCCCTTTTGGTTCATCCTCCTCCCCCCAGTCCAGTCTCTCTGCCACACACCTGGAAGAAAATTAAAGCTGGCCATTGTGGAAGGTTTTGCTCCCCTCTTGGAGCCAATCTCGCAGCACAGCAGTCTCCCAATATGCTCGGAGGGGTGGCAGACCTGCCACAAATACCTGCTAACTCCAGACCAAGGCCAGGTCAATGGGTTATAATTGTCTCTCCTGCTGCTTGGTAATCCACTATTGTCTCCTATTCACAGCCACACTTGTTACTCTGGGGACAGACTGTGTGTGTGTGTGTGTGTTTGGGGGGAGTGGGGGTGGCGAAGGGGGTTCTCCTAGAGGGACTTTTGAGCTGTCTGGTAGGGTATGAGCTTTTAAGAGAGGGGCATCTACTGCTTCAGAGAGAAACTCCAGAGCATTGTGGGGGTGATCTGTGCAGGCCCCACTGCTAATGGCAATGAAGATGAATGTTTTACAGAGTAAGGGGTGCCAGCTATCCTAAAGCACTTCACAAACTGCACCAATAAAAGGCTCCTTCACTGAAATGCAACTGCATCTGGGGTGCAGCATCACAACCAAGCCACACACAGGAAGGGGGCAGTAAGGGACATTTTGGCCAAGGATGGTAGGGTAAACATCTACAGTTTGGAAAAGCTTGGGAGGTGAGCTTAACGTCTGGGTTGGATGGTCTTGTAGCCAAAGCAGAAGGCAGGACTCCTGGGTTCTGGATACCCTGCATGAGAGCCTCACTGTGCTATGTTTCAGAGTGGTAGCTGTGTTAGTCTGTATCAGCATAAACAACAAGGAGTCCCTGTGGAGCCTTAGAATCTAACAAATTTATTTGGGCATAAGCTTTCGTGGGCTAGAACCCACTTCATCAGATGCATGGAGTGGAAAATACAGGAGCAGGTATGTGTCAGTTTCTGCCTCTGTAGAGTGAAAGCTTGTCCTAGCACGGCTTTGGGGTCAATAGAAGGGGCTGTCAGATCTGTTTAGCATGGAAGGCAGATGCTGCGGCCATGCCGGGTGGCCAGCCCAGCACTCCTAGAGCCAGCAACCCACTTTACTGCTTCCCTTAAATGGAACAGCTGGGTTTGCCTCTGTGGGTGACCTGGTAATTAGGGGAGCATGTGATGCCCCAGCTGGCATAAGAGGCCTGGTGCTGCTGGGGTTATCAAAACAAGACCCTGGCCAATCTAGCTTATTAAAGGTCGCATGGCACCTTGGCCGGCAGTTGAACGTTACCCCGCTGTTCTAGCCACAGTCACCAGTGATTCCAGGCAGGGGCAGTGGGTTCTTCAATGGTCAGATAGCTCCAGTCCCCTTCTGGGAGGGGCAGGGGTGGAACTGAGAGTGGGGGTCAGGCTTAGGGCCATAGGAGCCAGCAGTGGTGGCTGTAAGTCAGGTCTGAGGGGACATCATGGGTCCGTCTGCACTACGCTAAGAGACGGCCCAGCTCAGTCTTGGGATGCGGCGCTAGAACATGGGAGTGCCGACGTTCCGGCTTGGCCTGGAGGCCCTGTGAGGGGTCAGGTCTCAGAGCCCAGACTCTAGGCTGTGCCCCGCTCAGCTGACCCAGCCTCTGGAAGTGGGCACTATGGGGCCTTTTAGTGGAGCGTAGCCATCCCCAAGAAAGGTCTCTGAGAGGGGCAGTGGAGAGCTCAGGAATCTCTGCCCCTTACTCTCACCCTGACACAGCAGCACTCCCAGGCCCTTGTATTCCAAGCAGAAATGGGGTGGCCCAGCACGGCAAGCTGAAGACCACCCAGCGTCCGCGGCCATCCGTCTCTAGGACTGCAGAGTTTTTATAGCCCTGGACAAATTGGGAGCCTGGCCAGCAGAGCAGCAGTTGGATTCAGTAGCAGAAGCCTCTGTTCCTGCTTCCCACCCCCCAGCACTAAACCTGTCACCACCTCCATCAGGCTCTCTGCAGTCAGGTCCCAGCTCACATGTTAAGTGGCCCCTATTTAGCTTCCCTCCTGCAGATGCATTGCAGGGGGAGGGGGAGAGATGGGGACGCCAGCTACTGCAGGAGCAGCTGGGCAGAGACCACCCTTTAGAGCAGGGGTCGGCAACCTTTCAGAAGTGGTGTGCCAAGTCTTTATTTATTCACTCTAATTTAAGGTTTCGCGTGCCAGTCATACATTTTACAGTTTTTAGAAGGTCTCTTTCTATAAGTCTATAATATATAACTAAACTATTGTTGTATGTAAAGTAAATAAGGTTTTTAAAATGTTTAAGAAGCTTCATTTAAAATTAAATTAAAATGCAGAGCCCCCCGCACCGGTGGCCAGGACCCAGGCAGTGTGAGTGCCACTGAAAATCAGCTTGCATGCCACCTTTGGCATGTGTGCCATAGGTTGCCTACCCCTGCTTTAGACATCCCCCTCCTCACAGAGCTTCTGCTGCACATTCCATGCAGGACAGCAAAGGGTCTCAGTCAGGCTGAGCAGGGAGGTTTGTGCACAGACAATGAGGTCAGAAGTAGGCCAGGGATGGCAGAGGGGCAGGCTGCCCTCTCGTGGGGGTCACCATCCCTGGGAGGAGAAGCCCTTGCATTAGGTGGATGGCACCCAGCCAATGCTGCGCCGCTCCAGCCAGCATAGCCCAGTGAGCACATTGCTCACTCCGCAGTCCCTTCCCTTTGTACCTCTCCCAGTTAGGTCATGTCTGCTGGCTGCCAGTGCAGCCTGACGGCCCTGTGCACAGACTGGCCTCTGGTGCATGCCAAGCAGCAGAGGCTGCCCTGTCTCCTCACTGCCATGTTCCCAGTTCTAGGTGTTGTACTTCCTAGCTGCACAGCTACAGGCCGGACAGCCCATGGGGAAGGCTAGCATACCCCATACGGACCTCAGTCTACGGCTGTAGCAGATGCTGCCCCAGGTCCTGACAGATATACAGGGTTATTAATAATCTGAGCTGACTCAAGGGGGTAGAAGGAAGCTGGCAGACTAGGAGAGATAGGAGAGTCTGCCCTAGCAGCCTCCAGTCACCGTCTGAGCAGAGACCAGTGCCATTTCTGGGGCTTTAGCCTGACGGTGTGGGGTGACATTTCTGAACAAGCATAGGTGCTGGAACGAGAGGTGCTGGGGAGTACTGCTGCACCCCTGGCTTGAAGCGGTTTCCATCATATACAGAGTTTACAGTTTGGTTCAATGGCTCTCAGCCCCCCTGTGAACAAGGCTGGCTCCCTGCCACGAGCTGGTTCAGGATCAGAACCAGACTGAGTTTGAGGCTACGCATTGTTACCAAAGCAGATGGGATCTCTCTATGGAAAACAAGAGATCTGTACAGCGGCTCACTTAGACAGCATCCCTGCTCAGCCAGAGATGCCGTTCCAGTCTCACTGGGCTCAGAAAGAGCTGGCAGACATCCGCCCATGAAACTGCGTTCCATACTCCAAGGCGCTGGGAGCCCAGCCTCCAGCAAACCAGAAGGCTGCTGAGCTCTTTCCTTTTGCAGTGCTGTCCTCTACAGCACCAGAGCAGTACTACACTGCTAGAGACAGCAGGGCGTTCACTCCAGCAGAGCAGCCTTTTGGCACAGCTGATCAAGCTGCTCAGAAGGTCAGGACTCCAGCCCAGGAGGCTGGAAGCTATTTCTCATCCTGAAGAGGAAGGGTCTAGAAGATTTAGCGAGGGCTTGGAGCATGCAGCAGGAGGGGAGTCAATGACTAATCAGAGGTTTCTACTGGGGGTTCAAGGTGTCTTACACCATGACCTGCCGTTGTTCATGAAGATCATGCCCCCTCCACATGATTTGAAGGGGAAAGTCTTAGGTATTCTCATCATGTGACCCTATACAAGCTGAGCAATTGTCCCTACAGCGTAACACCCACTGCTGTTGCCGGTTTGGTAGACGACCTGCAGCTGAAGCATTAAGGCCTCGCCCTGGTGCTGTTGTATCTGAAAGCCTCTTACCAACAATGCCTGCAAATCCCAAGCTATGGGGAGATAGTGGAACATGGACTGGTCTAAGGTGTGCCGCCAAAACTAGACTATGGCTAGAATTTGAAGCTGCTGAAGGAAAAAAATCTGATCCTAGTTGTGGGGCCTGAGTCCATCCTGAAATTCTGGCTTTGGCTCCTTGGAGTCTCTTGCTCTGCCCAGAGGTGCCCCACCCTCTTCCAGGCTTAAGAAGAAAGCGAAACCCAGGGTGCAAAATAAAAGGCCCTTTATTTTTTCTAAAGACATTTACAGAAAACAGCACAAAAATCTCTCTGGTCTCTTCTGTACCAGGCCCTAGAAGGCAAGGGGAAACAGAAGTCAGATCTTCGCATGGCATAAGGGCAAAGTCCTGGAGCACTTCTGTGCCAGATGAGTTCTCCAGAGACAAGTCACTAGTTTGTACCTCCCACAAAGTTACCTTGCCCCACAGATGGATTCCAGTTGGTTCGGAGCCAGTGCACAATATGAGCATTTGTATAGCTTCAGAGCACTACAGAGCAGTGAATGACACAGTAAGTCAGTCAGAACCTGGGAGTCCTACCTCCAGGCATAGGCTGCTAGACCATTTTGCTGGCAGCTAGATACTATGCCAGTAGCTTCCTGCCGGAAGGATTCTACTTAGTGGATTATCCGAATCCCGTTGTGTTGTAATCCTTAGTCCTCTCCTTAAATACCCATCCCCAATTAGGTGGCATTTGATTAGCCATTTTCCTCACACAGCACCACTAAATATAGCATAGTGCATCCAGCATTTGCCCCCAGGGAGGACAATGGAGTGGCCAGACGGTTATGGTTCCCCTAGCCGCTGCATGCATGGGGAACCTGGGACACAATATTGGTCTCTCCATGACAGTACAGCCATCAGCTCATCTCCTTGGCAAGGCCTCATCTTGGTGGCTTGCTCTACTCAGCCAGCCTGCGGTTTGCAGAACAGCCTTACCTTGTAGATACCTCGCTGCAGATCAGTCTATTTCTTCACTGCTGGCTTTCTCCCTCTGCCAGCTCCTCTTCCCTGCAAAGGGAACAAAGCAAGGCTATGGCTTTAGAGTAGCACAGGCCAGTGGCTAGGCACCCCCAGATTCAATGGCCCCACTCACTAGGCCAAGATGTTAATGCAGAGCGACTCTGCATTGCTCCCACAACAGCACATGGAAAGTGATGAGGCATTAGAACTAGACAGCAAGAGCTCAATTCACGAGCGTGCAGATCTAAGCCCAGGTTTAGTTATCCATATGCCTGTTGGTTATTTTTCCTGCCAGGGTGGTGTTTTCATGTTTGACTGTCTGCCCTATTTCAGGGGTTGCCAGCTAATTAGAAGCAGATAGTGGCATGTGGCAGACACCCACCAGCTGCTAGAATATCTGGTACTCATTTTTTCAGCAAGTGATTTAGATAGACTGTGTCATTTGCAGAGTGACTTTTTACCTTTGACTAATACTAGTCATTCAGCTCTAGAGACAGCGACGCAGAGATAAAGCAGCCACAGATGAAATGGAAACGGGAGCCCCGTGCAGAACAGAGGGACAGCTTTAAAAACCACGTTTGCTTCAGAAGAGACTGCCACAGTGAAACACTTCTCAAGCCAGCATTAATGCTATTCATGTTTCTCCCTCAGTCTGTCCCAAGGGGCACAGAGATCAGTGCTTGGCTTCTTACCTTGCTGGGAAGGACATCATCATCAGAAGGAACGCTGCTACTCGGAAAAGAAGGGAAGAGAAGGATTGAGATTAGCTTCACTCCTGAAAACTCATGCCATACGTTCACAGATCTAACGACAGATACTGAGCTTCTGCCTCTCCCTGGGACAATCCAGATGTTAGTGTTTAGGTTTTTAGCATGAAGTTACTTAGACCTAACTGGTGGCTTTGGGCACATGTGATGGGGATAAGGGCATGCCAGTGTTCCTCTAGGATTTCCCATAGCAATTCACAGGACAGTTATCCCTTTGCTCTTTACCAGAGTTAGGCACCAGCGCAGCACTGCCGGGACTAGCCAAAAGGCTGTTATCTCCCATAGACCTGGAGGTTAGTCAATGTCACTGTGTGTTTCCTGGCCTATGGAATTCTAGTCCCCTCTTGCCCTGAGATCCTTAGCTTCCACCTGTGCCAGAGATCGGTCAGGCAGTATTCCCACCATCTCATCTAGAGGGTGCTATCCAGACTGTTTGACTCCCCTGCACCGCACCATTGATTATACTCACTTCTCTTCCTCTTTCTCCATCTTCTTCTTCTGGGAAGAAGAAAGATTGAGTTAAATTTGACAAGGCTAGCACAAGTTCTATGTCACGGGTGGGGAGAGGACATTTTTTTGAACTGCCCGAGCATAGTTCTCCAAAGTAGGAAGAATTGTGTAGCTTATCCCTATAGCAGGAAAACAGGTTATTGCACAGGCATAGATCAGCTGTAGCAGCAAGAAAACAGTCTATCCATGTGGGACTTTCCCAGGTGAAGGGAGGGCTCCAAGCACCATAGAATACATTCCAGAGATAGCAGTGACTTGGAAGCTATATGCCCACCACTGAAATGCAGCCACCTCTGGGCTAGAGCATAGCTGTTAAACCCTTAGCAATACTATGCAACAGGTTAGGGCAGCAGCATTGGAGGATGCAGTGTTCATTTGACAGGGGGCGGGGAAGAGGAGGTTAGGGAGCAGAACATTACATATAGTTAGCTACACTGGAATTTAACCAAGACACTCATTACCCGGCCTGCTAAGCCCAGGGTTGTGAGTTCAATCCTTGAGGGGGCCATTTAGGGATCTGGGGCAAAAAAACAAAAAAAAAAAAACAAAAAAAAAAACAGATAGTACGTGGTCCTGCTGTGAAGGCAGGGGACTGGACTTGATTACCTTTCAAGGTCCCTTCCAGTTCTATGAGATAGATATCTCCATATTGATACCCCCAGGACTCTTGGGGACAGCAATGCGGTCTTCAGTGGTCACAAGCACTCAGGAGTCTCATGCTGGAGAAATCACCTCCAGCAGAACATCAGCTGCTTCTCAGGGTTCATTGGGTGAGCCAGCAAGATTCTGCAAGGCCCAGGAGACTAGATAGGCTAGTTCACTCTACTCTCTCACTAGTCACCTCCACACCCGGGGACAGATTCAGAACCAGCAGGTCCACCAGGGAATTAGTGGTGCCGCCAGGGAGGAATTGGGCCATGCAACTGACAGTGGGTGCTCCTCGTTTGACAGTTCTTGCAGTACCTTGGCAATGCTACCCCGCTTGTTGGAAGCTGGATGCTTGATGGCTTTGGGGGGAGAATCCTCCTGAGATTCTTCTTCCTCAGCCACCTCCTCCTCTTCCTCCTCCTCCTCATCCCAGGAGAGATCTGGTACCACTGCAAAGCAGAGCAGCCTTGGCTCAGAGCTGTTCACGCACCCTTAAAGCGGCTAGACACGCTGATGCCTCTCAGTGACCTGCTGCTCATATTGGGGGACTTACACACTTGGCTTTATTCTGGGCCCTGATTAGAGCAAGCCCAACAAGCCACAGTTAGTAATGGCAGAGATGCTCCTCATTCCAAAGAGACGCTAACTTGAGCCGATTTTGGCCCCATTGAGAACGTAGGTTGCAGCACAGCTCAAGTTACCTAGATGTGTCACTGAGGTTAGTGGCTCCTTAGTAGGAGTGGGAGTCTTTAGAACTAGCCACTATCCCCAGAGCACACCTGCCAGCCATCCTGCCTGGAGGAAAGGGTAGGGAAGAGAACCTGTGGTTAGAGGCATGCAGCGCCCCTGCTCTGACAGTGGGACGTTGTGCCGAGGTTGTGGCCTTCCTGTGCCTGGAGATGGTGGAAAGTCACTGAATTCCCAAGGTGCTGGCACGTGGGTAGGCCTTGGACATCCTCTAGGGGACAGAATAGATCCAGCAAGTGCAGCTCCCATTGGAGCCAATGGGCATTGCATTACATTTACACAAGGATTGACTTGGGCTCAGATCCCCCCTTCCTACCTCGCTCCATTCGCTTACATGTAACGTGTTGTCCAGTGATGTAGACTGGGCCAGAGCCAGCTCTCAACCTGAAGGTGACAGGAGGAGTCAGCTCAACCCCCACCATGGTGGCCTGGAAGAGATTAATGTCACAGGTTATATGGGCCTTCAGCTTTCCCCCTCCTCCTCCTGCACTGCCTACAGACAAGTGCCAGAGCCTGGCAGGAGGTTCCCCCATGCATTTCCCTCCTAGGAGAGACTAGGGCTAGTTAATTTAGAGACAACACAGGAGTTGGTTTATGCACAGCTGAGCATTATCAGTGCTGGATTTTCAGTGTCCTGGCCTGTTGGGAAAGCTACCCATCTCCCCAGTGATAGTCTTCGTAAGCTCTTCAGGGCAAGGACTGAACCGCCTAGAAGGGCTGTTAGCTGGGAGAGCCATGCATGCATTGCTGCCCCCTTGGGCAGCGGTGAAGCAGCAGTGTCTGGTTGATAACAGGTTATGCTGAGTACTCAATTAGAAGCTATATCTGGAAAGCAGGTGTGCTCTCAGGCCTGACAGGATCCTAGAGCAAGTCTTCAGGAGGAAAGGGAAAATGAAGGCACACTTATTTTGCCAGGAGCTGAAGGCTGGGTGGATGCACTCAGCCTTCAGCTCATACATTTTCTCCTCCCTATAGGGCTGTTGCCACATCAAGCTTCCCTTTGCTATTTCAACCTGTCCACTGCCCAGGGCAGCATTCGGGTTTGCTCCAAGTCTGGCCTTTTCTAGTGAGCTGAGCCAAACTACAGGGTTCTGTCCACAAGCCATTCAGATCTTGTGTTTTTGTTCAGGCCCATCTCTGGTTGGACTTTATGCTTGATCTGAGCTAACCCCAGATCAGTGTCATTGTCCCCCACCAGAGTCCTTTAAGAGACTGATGAGTGGGCACTCACCATTGGCAGTACTGAAGGTTTCAGAGTTGCTAGGGGCACAGGCGTGGTATCCTGGCTGTCCTCAGAGGGTACAATCTCCACAACATTGAACTCATCTTTGGCTTTTTCTCCTAGGCAGATCTTTGGGTGAAAGCATGAGTCATCAGTACCCCTTTAGTGGTAGAACTCCAGCAACATCTGTGAAGGCTCCAACTCTAGACTTCTCCCCCCCGCCAAACTCCAGACCTGGGAAGGAGGGTTCCAGACAAGTCTGTAGGGCCCTAGCCTAGGGTTGGTCCCATCCAGGTTCTCAGGACCGTCCCTTTGGGGTCCCTGTCCCAGGAAATCTGGGAGGGTGCTCCATACACACTGCCAGCTGTCCAGTTTTATGGGTTCAGGAAAGGTCTTGGTATTTTGTGCCTCAGAGATGGCAACCCTACTAAAGCCTATAAGCCAATAAGGAAGACCCTGCCGCTGCTCATTAGAGCTCCACCACACTTTCTGCCAGTCCCAAGGGAGAGTGGCTTCCTTGACTGACTGATCAGGGCAGCCATTTACCCTGGCAGAGATCAGGGGTGGGAGAATTAGGGCCTATCACCCCGCACAGGTTGTTCTTCCACAGCAGCCCTTGTGGACATGAACACAGGAGCAGACAGTGGGGGACAGAGCATAGATACTCCTCTGCAAAACATGCCCCTCCCTTCTATGGCTGGAGCAGGCCAGCCTTGCAGGAAATGGTTGCACTGAAGGGACTTGGGCAGGCTGGTCTGGTGGCAGTGCCCTTTGAACTGCCATGCAGAGACCCATGTTACAGGTGCTCTAGGGCCAGTAGTGTCAACAAGCATGAATGAGTGCACGGCCCCAGGCAAGGGAGTAATGAGGCTGTTCTCTTCTCTCCCTGCAGGGTTTGCATGCCAGATGGTTCTAGAGGTGGGATTGGTCATATCTGAACATCATGGTACCTAGATTAGGGGTCTTCTCTTCCTCTCCATGTCCTTATATTAGCTTCCTAGGCCAGCCTGTGCTCAGCTACCCACTTCAAACACCAGCGCCCACACCCTGCCCGATAACCCTCTACGGGCAAGGACAGGCCAGGTACTCACTGTCCGCAGGGCCAGCTGCTGCTCATACTTCCATTCATCTGGGATCTTGAATGTATAGGTTTGCTTCTCATGGTTTAGTTCACATCCTGTGGATGAGGCAGAGGCCCCATCAGGTCAGCTCAGCCCACCGCCCGCCCCATTCTCGGCTGAGTCACGTCTAGGCTGAAGTGTCAGAGATGGTGCTTTCACCACACCTCGTTTTTGGTAAGGGGGGGTAGGAGAAGACATGAGAGAAGCCACCAATACATAAGTGCCCCCAAACTAGAGGCAGCAGTTTGGCTCCCCAAAGCTCCTCTCTGCTTCCTGCACCCATCAGGAAGGTTGATATTAGAGCCAAAACATTGTCCCGTGGAGCTGCCACAGGTGTTGACCAACGGGAGCTAAGAGATGCTTAAGACACAGGGGAAGAGTTCACTTCCTAAGAGATTAGGGAGAGAAGAAGAATTGGGTGGCAGTTTAAGGAGGTACAAAGTAATTGGACTGCTCAACTCAGAGATAGACTAAAGAGGAGACTGTACTGAGATGATTTTCAGGCAGATGGCTGTCCTGAGGCCCACAACAACCTAAGCACATCCTCATCTCTAGATGAGAGCACTCTCCAGATACCTACCACTGGAGCCTGCCTCCCTCCAGAGGGGCAGGTTTTCAAGGGTTCCAGTTATTTGGTTGGTCACCGAGAAGCAGAGCCTCTCAGCCCCTTGGAAGAATGGTTTCATTTCAGCTGAGGGCTGTGATTGTCAGGGGAGCCTTGGAATACACTTCCTGAAGTAGCCCGAAGCCACCTAGTTATTACAGCTTATATTGCAGTAGTACAGAGGTTGGGGCCCCGTTGTGCTAGGCACTGGACAGGAAGACATATGGTCCTCCCTGCCCTCCTGTGTTTGTACGGTTCTCAACCTTTCCAGTCTACTGTACCCCTTTCGGGCATTTGATTTGTCTTGCCTACCCTAAGTTTCACCTCACTTAAAAACTACTTGCTTACAAAATCAAACATAATAAAATAAAAGTGTCACAGCACAGGAGTACTGAGAAATTGCTTACGTTCTCATTTTTACCATAGAATTAAACAAATTGATTGGAATATAACTATTGTACTTGCATTTCAGTGTCTAGTATATAGACCAGTATAAAGTCATTGTATGATATTTTAGTTTGTACGGACTTTGCTAGTGCTTTCCTACATAGCCTGCTGCAAAACCAGGCAAATATCTAGATGAGTTGATGTACCCCCTGGAAGACCTCCGCGTACCCCTGGTTGAGAATCACTGGTCTAGACAACAAGATGCAACAGGTGGACAGAAACAAGCAGATGGGAGGGAGGACAAGTCAATGGAAACTTGTTTCAGCTGCATTCATGGCTCTTAATCACAGTATACACAGAAATTATATCCCCAGAAGCAGTCATGAGAGACAGGTTCTTACCCCAGATTAGAGACACTGGCTTCTCAGATTTACTGCTGCTGTTGGCACTACTGTTAAGAGCCATGGTTCCTAGGATTTACTTTCCTGGGAAGGAAGAAGATGTTATTTAGAGTGGAGTCTTTACTAAGCTAAAAAACTTTGCAACAGCCCCACTGATATAGGATTTAAGTTTTCCACAGAATTCAGGCCAGAAAGAAGCATTAGATCATTTAGTCTGACCTCCTGTATTTTACAGGCCATTAAGTTTTCACCCGATTACCCCAGTATTGAACCCAATAATTTGGGTTTGACTAAACTCTGTTTGGATCTGAAGAATCCACCATTCCCATCCCAGTTTTTTCCAATAGTTAACACCCTCACTGTTCATTTGGGCCTTGTTTCCAACTGGAATTTTTCTGGCTTCAGCTTCCAGCCATTGGCTCCTGTTATACCTTTCTCCACAGGATTATAGACTCTGAGGACCTAGTATTTTCTCCCCATGAAGCTACTTAAACACTAATTAAGTTACCTCTCAATCTTCTTTTTGGTAAACTAAAGAGATTGAGAGACTCAAAGAGCACAAGGAGAGACATTTTCCAGCCCTCAAATCTGTATGGCGCTTCTCTGCACCATTTCTAGTTTTTCCAACAACCCCTCCCCGCCATTTATTTTGGAAGTTTAAAAAAAGTTTACAAATCCCTGCCAGGTAACTATCAGAAACAAAACCAATCCTTGTAAAAGTGAACTTTTGTTTAGCGAGATATAATACATGGACAGTCATCAGATCTCTCTATAACAGGGTGTTACCATATCCTAGAACAGGGGTCATTGCATCTGAAGAAGTGAGGTTCTTGCCCACGAAAGCTTATTCTCCCAATACTTCTGTTAGTCTTAAAGGTGCCACAGGACCCGCTGTTGCTTTTTACATATTCAGACTAACACAGCTACCCCTCTGATACTTGCTAAGAGGGAGTTGCTCTGCTGGTCCAATGAAATCAGATCCCTGCTTGTCCCCAGCACTGGCAAGATAGGGCAAGTTACAGTTTCATAGCATCACTGTTGTGTCCCTGGTTATTCCTAGGGGATACCCTCTCCAAACAGCACAGCTGCAATTTTCAAGTCCAAATCCCCCGACCATCAATGGTGTTGTGAGCCTAATCCCTTTGAGCTCCTACAGCAATCCTACCACTACATCCGTAGCACTAGCCACACATAAGAGGACAGCAAATCTCTGCCTTCCAGGAGACATTTAGGACACACAATACAGTACCCTCAGGTTACATCTCTTCCCAGGACACAGACATTGCTAACTGCAAGAGGAAGCTTTAAAAGAAAAATAAGTGTTTGCTAACATTTGTATTTGATAACTCACCTCACTCACACAACTTAAAATAGTCTGCTAAAGGGACTGGCACTAACACTCCCTGCAAACAGAGACCTACCCCCCTCAAGCCATTTATAAAGTCAGATTAGGTGAGTGGGGTCAGTACTTCACCCAATCAGCCTCAGGCTTGTTGCTAGAAGCTGAAATGTGGCCTTAAGGAGGAACAGCCCTCTCCAAAGAGAGACAGTTCCACAAGCTCACCCTGGCCGAATGCAACTGTGGAAATAAAATCTTGATCATTAGCATCTAGCACATCTACAGCACTTTTCATGCTGCAAATAGTTACAGATACTAATGAGTGAAAGAAACCCACTGATCAAAATCCCAGGTTTCCCACAAGAAGGGAATTTATAAAAATCAATCAAGGCCTCAGCCCTGTAAACTGATCTTCATGTGAGCAAGAGTCTGTTTGTGTGGAGAAGTTTGCAAGATCCAGGCCAGTAGAAAATGAGCCCAGAATCAGATATGCAGAAGTCAGAGGGACTCTAGGCTGTTTGTACTGTTGTGACCTTTGTAGTCTAGTAGTTATGATGTTGGACTAGAAGACTTGACTTCTAATCCTGACTCTGGTGCTGTGTGAGCTTAGGTGAGTCACTTTTTGTCTCTCCTACCAGTTGCCCGTCTTGTTTCTTTAGATTTTGAGCTCTTCAGGGCAGGAACTGTTTCATACAAAGCATTTATACAGCTGTGAGCATAATGATGTGGGTTGGAGCCCCTAAGCCCCACTGTAAAAACTAATAGGTGACAATGAGATTGTAAACTCACTGAGTCAGGGGCTGTTTTTATTTTTATTGAATGGCACCAAACAACACATAGGAATAATAATAATTGTTTATAAAAAGATCCTGTTGTGTGACTGTTTTTCCTGTTAGTTTCTACTATTTGCCAACTTCCTTGGAAGCTGGAAAAATAACAGTTCACTCCCTTGTTGGCTTTGCTCTGCACATGGACCTGTCACCGATTTTTATTTCCTTAAGCATGTGGCTGACTATATTTAGGGCAATTTTATTTAATTCAAAAACCTTACCAAATGCTGTGTCCAAGAGTTTGGTCAAAACAGCGCCTTATGGGAGCCACACTGTTGATCTGAGCAAAGCCCTAGGAATAGGGTGTCCATATTTCCCCAAGTGAAATGTGACTGGCTGGCCTGAGGGACTCCCCACCCCCTTCTTCCTCCACCCCCTGCACAGGGCTGGCCCCAGGGGACCCCACCATGGTGCCGCTCACCCAAGACCCCCCCTGAATGTTCTTCCATGCCCCCCTATGGAGGATGCCCGGAATAGGGCTTAAAAAGGGGACTGTCCCAGCCAAAACAGGACATATGGTCATCACCCTGCCTAGGAATAGGGCTTGGCATGGGGATTGCTTGGACAGAACCATCATAGCTTTGTATAGTGTGGTTAAAGAGATTGCATGGGAATTATGTATCAGAGGGGTAGCCGTGTTAGTCTGTAAAAGCAGCAAAGAGTCCTGTAGCATCTTATAGACTAACAGACGTATTGGAGCATGAGCTTTCGTGGGTGAATACCCACTTCCCATGCATCCGACGAAGTGGGTATTCACCCACGAAAGCTCATGTTCCAATACGTCTGTTAGTCTATAAGGTGCCACAGGACTCATGGGAATTATGACATACTTAATTTTTGTAGGTCCCACAAAAACAATGGCTGTTGGGCAGTGCTTAATTTGTAATGAAAGAGATGCTGGGGCTGAAGCAATTTTTTTGATTTTCATAACTGATGCGGCAAGCTGAGGTGCTGGGGCTACAAGCTGCCAAGCTTTAGAGGTGCTGGAGGCTCAGCGTTGGCATGTCCTGGCACAAATTAAGCACTGCTGTTGGGAGCCTTTGCTATGCTTCCTTTTGGTTAGTTCTCAGCAGCAGAGTGGAACGCAAGGGAATATTCTCCGCCCATTAAAAATTGAGAAGATTGTGGAATTTGGGCCTGAATTTTGACAGCATATGGCTCTGTAATTTGCAAAAGACCCAGCCACATTAGGGAAGAAATACTGGCTTTGTAATTTACCAGTATGTGTGTATGAGAGAGCCCTGCTCGCGGGTGCGTGATCTCCTTCTGCAATTCAAAGGACGTCATTGCAATTAATACAACTGCAGGTACTGAGAGTCAGGTGTAGCCCACCTGGTGCAGGCCAGTGTTTGGGGATCAGAAGAATTGGGATAGAAAGCAAGGTAGGTTTGAAGAGGTGCTGTGGCTAGTGCACTGGCTCAGGATTTAAGAGAGCCAAATTCTCGACCAGCCTCTGCGGCTGGGTAACTGGCAAGTCAATTCTCAGCCCTTTGTCTCAGTTTCCCCATCTGTAAAATGGGGATAATGGGACAGCCCTCCTTTGTAAAGTGCTCTGAGTGTGATTGCTGAAAAATGCTACCCACCGGCTGGGTGCTATTATTCTTATTAAGGTGGGAGAGAGACCCTGGTGTCCTGGCGGGAGCTTCCTGGGATGTGGGCGGCACTGGGACCTTGGGGCCTAGGGACAGGGTGGAGAGGGACAGGCTGTGATGTGCTGGAGCTGCCACCAGAGGGAGCCAGGGGGCACCGCAATACCACGCAGCATCTGCCCAGTAAGAAGCGAATCAGGCACCCCCCCCTGCGCATGCGCCATTCCCTGCACGCTTCGACTCCCCCGAGCGCGGCTGTGCGCATGCTCAGTGACCACACTGGCTGGGCAGCTTCCGCTGTGGGCGGAAGGGGGACGATGGAGGGTCAGAGGTCACAGGCAGCATGGCCGATGCTGGAGGCGGCCTGGGAGCCTTGGTAAGGAAAAGTGGGTCCTAGAGGCCCGGGGGTCGAGCTCCGGTGGGGGGACTAATGGGGAGGCCGAGCCCCGGGCGGGGAGTTTGGGGGGAAGGTTTGATGGGGGGGGTCGAGCTTTGGGGGGGGGTGTTGGGGGAAGTTTAAAGTGGGGGGGGGCGGGGTTAGCAGATGCCAAGTCGGGGAGAAGATCTAGGGATGGATTTAGAGTCTTGGTGACTGTGAAGCCCTTGAAAGGAGGGGGGCACAGTCCTGGTTTTGGGGGTGCATGGGGCCGATCTGCGGGGGCTGCAGAGCCCTTGTAAGTAGGGATCATGGTGAAACAAAGTCTTTATGGGGGGCTGGAACCTTTGGAAGGGCAGAACAGAGGGTGTGATGCCTCAGAGAGCATCTAGAGGGGAGTTGTGTCCTAGGACGCTGTCCTTATGTCACATCCCTGTTTTCTGCCTTCCAAAGGCAGAAATTTGCTCTGTAGGTGAATTTTCATTGTGTCTAACTGGGGCTGAGCCCCACAGTGTCCTGTAATCGCTCAGGCATAGAAGGGAGAGCATAATGTGTACCTCCATCTGCCCCCCTCCCTCTGTGATGTCACCCAGCCATAGACTAGCGTTGCATGTATGTGTGGGTCTCGGGGAGCTGCTCTTTGTAGTGAGGAGTAAAAGGGTCTCTGCACATTTAGGGCTGCATGCCCAGTACAAGTGCTCTTTGCTTTTATGTTACAACCCTTTCCCCCTCCTTTGTGAATTATAAACTCTTCAGAGCAAGGATTCTGTACAGTCTTCTGCACCCTGACAGTGCTCGTTTGACTCCTTTGATTTATATATTTGCCATTTAGTTGTGCTGATTTGTTTCAATACAACTCAAACTCGCCCCACGTTCTCTTTATTTCTCTGTGTGGTTCCAGTTGTGGCTCTAATAGCAGCCATCTCTCTTTGTTTCATGTGCAGGGGGCCGGGGAAGCTGTGGCAGCAGCCCATGCGTTGTCCCTGCCAGCTGAAGCCTATGGCAATGATGTGAGTATTCCCAGAAAGGCTGGAGAGAGCACTGATGAGGGACTAATAGGGTTGTCTTTCTGCGGGTCCAAGAAAGGTGTTGAATAGGAGCAGCACTTAGTTTTACATTCGTTGATGTGTAGTTGTTACCCCTGAGGTCTCAGTTTCATGATGTATTTGACCTCAGAGTTGTTCCGAGCTGTTGCCTGAAAGTGTGTACTCCAGGTTTTTTAAACTTCCCAGTCCTTGTTTGATGCTATCTCAAATGAATACAAAGAACCACTTGTGATTGCTAAAAATCCCGTAGCTTGGCAGTGTTTGGTGGGTAGACAGGGGAACGCTTGCACTGTCAATGCCCATTTGGATATACACAGTATTTCAGTCTCCAAAGCTGTCAAATGGGCACTTCGCATCAGTGCTGCATTCACACCAGACCCCATCCCCTGTCCTATTTGTTAGTTCAGTGTCCCATCTAAATTCCAACATGAATAACTACAGTCTGCCTCTACCACAAATTTAACCATGTTGAAATATGGTTGTGAAACACGGAGGTGGCTAAAACCTGGTATAAATAGCTTATTCTTGCCTGGGTGGACAAGAAAAAACTGCTATCCACATTAGGGAAATATGTTCTTGCCTAGATGTGTCTGCTTATAACATTGTTCTCTAACCCAGTTATAATGTAGTCCCTGTAGGCAAGGGGGAGGGGAGGGAAACACATTCAGACATGATTTGGGCAGAAACATGTAAACTTTCCATTTTTGGAATGTAGATGGGGCTTAGGTTTCCCCTATAGTTTCATTTGTCTGTGTTCTTTTCCACTTCCTGTCTGTTTGACAATACTGTACAACTACTGTATTTCCATGTTCCACCCAGAGGTGGTTGCATTTTAGTGGTGAGAAAGTGTAATTGATGTATAGTTTGAATTGCATCTTAAATTGATAAGGCACTTTAGCATGAAAGCAGCCCTAGAATGTCAATGAATTGTATCTCCTCAGACTGATGCTACTCTTGCAGCTTTCTTCATATGCTCACAAGCCTTCCCCTGTTTTAGACAGGAAGTTGAGAAGAATATCAACATGAAACTAGTAGAAACCTAAGCCCTATCTATGTTACAAAAACGTCTGCAAATGCTTAGGTAATGGAAGGTGCTGGACACAGAGCCAGGTCAGCATTTAAGGGGATGTTACAGCTTTTTTTCCTCTTTCTCTGCAGCCCAACATTGAAATGATCTGGGCCATGAAAGCATATCAGCACGCTGAAGTCTATTTTAATGTAAGTCCATGGAGAATTGCTTCTCAAGCTTTTTATTTTAATAAAAATAACCCACTGATATTATCCTTGTAATAAGCCACTACCCGACTGGCGTATTTCACAGTCTCTCTGGAGAGAGGCCTCAGACTAAAATAGCAGAAGGGGGCTCAAGGTCAGGATTGAGGGGCTTTAGCACAGCAGTGTGTGGGGAGCCCAGGGCTGGAATAGCAAGGAGTGCTGTAGACACTGGAAGCAAGTTTGTTTCTAGCCAATGAGTTCTCATTTCCATGGGCACTGGAAATGAAGACTGAGATGTGGTAATTTTGTGAATGTGACTTGGTCAGTGAGGGGAAGGGATTGTGTATTGGCTTGTAAGATTTTCCCTTATGAATGTATTGATCTAATAAGGAGGTTGTGGGGAAAGCAACACAATCTGTATCGATAAGCAACCTCCTAACAAACACTGGGTTGGGGAATTACAGGACACACTCCAAACTGAAGTTGGGTAGTGCTGTAAATGGTTGGAGTGATCAAAGGACTGGGTAAGATTACAGTGACAGTGCCTAAAGCAGGGGAGAGTGGTCAGTCGCTCTAACATGGGCAGGTCCAGCTCAGATGAAGCTTTCGCCTTCCCCAGCTCTGGGGAATGGTAAGTTTCAGTATCAGGCTGAACATGCATATAGACAGCTGATTGTTTTCAAATCACTTGAACCATTTGCAGCCCTTCCCATTTTAGCTTCCAGCAGTTTGCTCTGAAATGCTTCTGTGCTAAATAAATACTTTGCTTGAAGAAAGCTGCTTGGTTACTGGACATCACTGTTACTGCTCCTGGAGGGAACAGAATTGCTGGGTATGGACCTAAGTCAGGCCTGCTGAGGTAATCAGGGTTGACATGTGGGGGACTGCAGCCCAGTCTGAGAAAGTGAACCACCAAGAGAGGTGACAGCGAGCTGTAACTGATAGACACTCTGGTCCAGAACTGAGGCCAGGTTGTTGGGTGAAGGGCTTTTGTTAAGAGCTGGTGTCACTGTCTGGCTGTGGTTCATGATGGCAAGGGAGTGGTAACTCTGTTACCACTGTGTTTGAAAGCCCTATGTATTTTTCCTCTCATTCAGCATGGATGCTGTGGCGACCCACCCCTCTGCTGCTTGCCTGGTCTCATTTAATCTGATTCTCATGCTTCCTTTATAGCTTATTTCCTCTGTTGACCCCAAGTTCCTGAAACTTACAAAAGTCGATGACCAGATCTATGCTGAGTTCAGGAAAAGCTTTGGTGACCTCAAGATCGATGTGCTTGATCCAGAGGAGCTCAAATCGGAACCAGCCAAAGCGGTCAGTGCTTTATGCGTATCATCACCCTTTGGGACTCAAACTGCCTACTGGTGAGCTTCTGGATCTGAGTGGTTGTGAGGGGGAAGGTCCCCCTCTCCGTGGAGAGCGTTTGTCTGGCCAGAGTGGGACTGGATAGTGGTATGCTGATATTTAGCTCAAAACAAAAGCTAAGGTGCTTTCCTTAGCTGCCAAATATTTCAAGTCATCTCCTGTTTGGTGTTGCTTTCTGACTGCTGTGTAGTGCAAGCAACATGCTTGCTATTCTCTTGCACAAGTGCTCCCTGCTACCCATAGTTTTGAGGCTCCTTGGTTAGCCTGCCTGTACTCTACTGTGTCCTAGATTTGTACATATAGCTCTCGCTCCCAACCAGAATTGCACTATTCAGAGAGACTTTCCCAAACTGAAGCCCCCTGCAATCCATCCCGTTTCATTGAGGAAGCCTGAAGCTCATCCCTGAGCGCCAGCTCTTTAGAGAAACCTTGGGCAGGATGTCTAGGAACCCCTGCAGTGATTCTGGCCTCTGCTCACTCTAGCTGAGTCCAGTGGCCGTGGAGCTCCCCAGGCCCTTGTAGGAAGGTGGCTGGGAGACTAGAGGACACAGTTTATCTGCCTCCCGGAAAGAAGGCTGAAAGCTCTCTTTGCTGTCTCCAGAAATGGCGCCCCTTCTGTATGCAGTTTGATGGAGTAGTTGAAGACTTCAACTATGGCACCCTGCTCCGTCTGGACTGCACTAAGGACTACACGGAAGAGAACACAATATTTGGTGAGTAAGCACCTGCGTACACCCTCCTCTTCTCAGACCTGGGCAGTGTAGACATTGAGGCTTGCTTGGTGCTGAAACTGCTCTGTGCCAGGGAGCCTGCCAGCCCCCAGAGCATTTGGCTGGATCAGGACCTTCGGGTGCATCCACAGTCCCTGCTGTAGTGCTGGAAAATCCTAGCTCCCAGGGTTGATGATTTTGAGGCAGCCTTAGGATGCCAGACTTCTGACCCAGAAGTCTGGAAGCCCTGGTGTCTCTTGTGCAGGGTGGTTTGAATAAAGCTTATATTCGAGTAAATCTCTGTTTCTTTGTGTATGCTGGGGGCTGTTAGGTAAACAGATTTTTTTTTTTTTTCCTTTCAGTCACCAGGATCCAGTTCTTTGCTATTGAAACAGCTCGTAACAGAGAGGGGTATAACAATGTTGTTTACAGCCAGGCCATGGAAACAAAGTCTGTTGCTGCAGAGAGGGGAATATCTGCATGAGGACTGGGATGGAAATATTTTGTCACTTTACTAGCCACGCATGGAGATGGACAGGAAAGGTGAGGAGGAAGATTCCCTGGTGCCAGGAGCATTCCTATTAATTGTTTAAAGTGGACTCTTACCCAGGAGAGGCACATGAATTCATGGTGGAGGGATAGAGAACAAAGCAAGACTCTGCCCACTTTGGGCCTGGACAACTTGGCTTCAATGTGAGAATTTGTTTGTGGTGCTCTTAGGGCAGCATTTCTGCCATGTTAACTACCAAGCACCCTGTAAATAAATGTGTGCGCGCGCGTCCTGGCTTAATTTGACATGAGTTCATGAAAGCAGTGTGGGAATCTAGCAGAGCAACTGATCCTGGACACAGGGAGAGTCTAGATGGAACTGCAAGCTATTTTACAGGATAAAATATTGACAAGTTTTTATCCAGCTATAATGGCAAAACCCAATGAATGAGCTCTTACTTTCATCTGTTAGATAGCTGTCATTAGCTTTAACAAGTAGTGCCTGAATGAGTTTAGGGCACAAAGGGCAGGTTTCACAGATTGAAGACCAGATACTAGCCTGTGGTTGACTTGATGTGGAACACTCCCCTCCCGGGAGTAGCAGCATGAAGCACAACAGAAGATTGTGTATTGTATAATGGCTACCAGTCTCCCCTTGGCTGTGGTAGTCCTGCTCCTTCTAACAGCCTAAAAATCTTAATATTTTATTTAAAAAGTGAAACCAAACTAATGGATGCACAGCTGTTAAAATACCTCCATCTCTAGCAGGCAGATCAGAGTGAGGGACATAGTCATCCTCTCATAGCAGCTCCCTTCAGGGGAGAGTAGAGGTGATGATCAGTACACAACAGTCAAGATCCAAAAAGACAAGCTCAGTAGAAACCATTGAAGTTTATTTGCAGTCACAATGCTTACACTGTATGCAGCAAACACCCTTACAAGTCAACCAGCAATCTGCTCACACAAAAAAGGACCCAACACACAATCGCCAGAGGAAAGAACAAAAAATTTTTTTAAAAATTGAGTGGGTGGTGTCAGGGAAGAGAAATTGAAATAAAACCTAAGGACAGTGTCTGTGGGCTAGAGCTGAGCTAGAGATGCACACAACTAGCAGCAACAATAGTGGAAAAGTACAAGGCAAACAGGTTGTCCCCTCCCCCCCCCTTAACTTTCTTCTGTAAGTAAATTTTATATCCAAAAACATTTAATATGGTGGTTTAGAAAAATGGATTTGTTTTAAGGGGGATGTTAGGTACTTCATGCTCTGTAGACCTTGTTATTAAGAACCCTCCATGGTGGTAGATTCAACACAAAAATCTTATGTTCTTGGCTGTGCCATACATTCAGGAGTGCACTCTATATAAATATACACATGCACTACCTCAAGGGAAGTCGCTGCAGTTCTTTTGCTCAGTGGGAGCGCCCCTTATGTCCTTTAACAAAGGGCTGGGATTTTTTTTTACAAGTACTAGGGAGAAGCTCAACCTTTAGAGGGCTCTTATTCCACCTGCACTTCCAGCTTTACAGAAGGGGAAGCAAAGGGACAATTTACAATTAAAAGGAAAATGTGTTGTGGGGTTTCTGGGGACAGGCAGGGGGAGAAGCATCCCAACCCACATGTTGAGTGGGAAGGGCCCTAAGCTGAATGACAACCGGACAGCATCTACTGTTACAGAGGGGAGACACCCATGGGCTAGCACAGCTGGATGATCGTACAGCATGGCTTAGAGTTCCTAATAACAAAGGGGAAACAGTAACAGGAAGTTGTGATTTAAAGGGCCGTATAAGAAAAAATATACATTTGGAATTTTACATTTTTTTGCTTCTCTCTACACTTGTCACTAAATATATCTCTGCACTTTCACACCCCCTTGCCCAGGAAAGCTTCAGGCCAGCATGAGACACACCTTCCTCACTCACATACACAACCCTCACGTCAGCATTGGTGCACTAGACTCTGTAAAAATTTCAATCATACTTTTTTTAAACTGAGTCAATATAAACCTTGTTCAAAATGTTATGAAAAAATGTACATGTTTATACAAGGCAGGCTGCAGCAGAGTGCTAGGGTTCCACCCAGACATTCTGGTAGGGAGATGTTGGATTCTCACCCCTGGGCTATGCCCCTCCACCCCCTCCCAAGGAAACAGAAGCACCCTGCCCTGGTGAGTTTTAACACTGCTCCTGTTCCCTCCTCCCTTGGACATGGAGTACGGCCAAACAGCACCGCAGTCCAACCCTAGGGAAGAGCAGGGATCAGAAACGCCCTCTTATCTTTCCATCGGAAACGTTAACCCCTCTGGTCCAGGCCAAAGAGATGCTGCTCTGTACAGGTGGGAGTCAGGGGAAGGTGTCAGCTCATCATGTCATTGCTGTTCACGCCATAGGTGGAGTTCTTCATAGAATCATTTACCTCTCGTCGGAACGCGGACAGGTTCTGAGTGAACCTACAGAGAACACAGACCAGCATGTTAGAGCAGGGGGCAGCCAAACAAGGGGCCTTGCGGGCAGCTTGCCAGCACTTACAAGGGCTACATGAAACTTGCTCTCTCCCCTTTAAAACTTTGCTATAGCCAGGAGGCTCCAACTCCCAGCCTATAATGCTAATTCTGGGACAAAGATGGAGCAGTGCATGCCGGGATCTATAGTGTCTGATCATGCATGAAGCAGGAGAGTAGCTACAGGACTGCATTTTGGTCACTCAGATGTGACAGGCTCCGCATTTCCACTGAAGGGTATCTGGTCAGGGACCTTTCAGGTCAGGTAGTGTTGGCCCTGCAGGTTTCAGTGAGAAGGCAGCAGAGGAGCAGTGAACATATCAGCCAGTGTGATAATGTAACCTGCAACTACCCAGCCATTCCCTCTGCAACAGGGCATGATGCACGAGTATCTAATCAGCAGTGCATACACAGAGGGGCCTGCCAGTTGGAACCACGTACAAGAGAAGATGCTATAGAGGCGGTTTTTGGTGAGGGAAAGGGAAGGGCCAGCAGCCCTTTGCCCCATCTCCCATTCCACTGAGCAGATGCACAGGTTTAGATCCTGCACCCCTGCTTTCTGCATGTGAGATGCAGGGGGAACACTGCAGCTTGTAGGAGGCTGCCATGCTTGAGTGCAAGAGTGAAAGGGGAGCCAGTGACAGTTCCATTATTCCTGCACATCAGCCCTAGGAAGCCAGTTTGCCTTTGAGCTGCTGCTTTTGGAACAATTCTAACATGTACACAATGTGTTGGACCCACCTGAGCTCCATATAGCTCCTGGGCAGGTGCTCAGGCTTTTAGGCCCTGGAAGCTGGTGTTACACCAAGGAATTCAAGAGTTTACTCCCACGAGATGCAGCACTTGGCCCCCAGGAGGCAAGAACTGTCCAAGGCATGACTACCACCTTGGGCACAAATGCCTGATGTGTCCACGGAGCCTAGCCCTTTCCCATGGTGTTCTGGGGGCCTTGACACATGCAGTGCCACCCCTTGAGGGGAGCTGTCAGCTGCACTGCCTGGTCATGAACCAGGTTCTTTGGCCAAGGGATTTTTCCATACTGACCTGTCCCTATTCTTGGTTAGCAGGTTGCGTTCAATGCCTTCCATGAGGTTCTCAAAGCAGAGGTGCATCGCCTGTTGCTTCTCAGGGGGCTGGCTGTTCACTATACTGTTCCGTAAGTCAGAGAAATACTGGGAGGAGACAAGAGAAGGAAGATCAGCCTTCAGAGGAGAGTGCTGAATGGCACCAGCTCATCTCATCTGGGCAAGGCAGAGAGCGCAATGATTATTTTGGATAGATTCTAGGACTTGGGAAAATGAGCAGCTCACAGGACTTAGAATTAATCATGGTGCAGGCAAGTGCCATGCAAGCTTCCCTGCTCAATCTGCAGTGCGCACAGCCATGCCAAGCCTGGCTGCCCACACCCCAGCTCTGCCTGAGTACCCCTTGTTCATTTGTAGAATACGAGACTGGGCTCAAGTCCTTGGGTCACTCCTGATTAAAGTCAGCTTAACCCAGCCAGAGGGGTTGGGCCTGCCTACCTTTTCATTGAGCAATATCAAGCCCAGCAGAGGTCGAGACATGGACCACTGATTCCTGCAGTCCTCAAAGATGATGATATTCAACACGGTTGACAACATCTGGAAAGATAGAGGGAAGTCCGCAGAGTTAGGCTGTTCCCTCAAACCCACCTCTTGCCCTGGGAGCATGTGTCAGTATTTACCATCCCATCCCCCTCCTGGGCCATTAGAGCTGACTGTGGGTTACCAATAGCATAATCTCTTCTCAGGTGACCCTTATTTGAAACCCAGGTTTGCCGCTGTCTCCCACTAGTCCTGGGTGGTCTCACTTTCGTTACTTTAATTGGAGGTCAGAAGCTGCCCCAGGTGTTGAGGCTATAGAGATTAACTCCAGTCTGCGCAGAGCTTCCTGGACTATTCACGTGTCTCCTATTTGAGCCTCAGCAGGTTGCCTCTTAATCCTGCAATGCTATCATGCTGTGGTAGGCAGAAATACCAGGAGAGACCAGGGATGCTCCCAATAGATTACAATGAACTCTTATGTAGGAATGTGTGCAGCAGCTGAAAGCCATTTGGGGCTCCATGGCGGAAACTCCCTCTATTGTCCCAAAGGGATCCCTGTCTAAGAACCACCTCAAACTAGATGCATGCAAGACCTAAAATGGAGTGCATGCAGGTGAGCATGCCCTTCAATCCATTGGAAAGCCTCTTCTCCACACTCTGTCTTCCCCACCCATGGTCTGCCAGGCCAAGTCAGAACTAGACTCAAAGGTAAGCCCAAGATCTTAACACTGTTGGTTCACACAAGCAGCTTCCAGTCTCTTCCTGTACCAGACTAAGGCTCCAGTTTGTGCTGTAGCAACTTCCTCTAACCAAACACAAAGCCTGCTGCTTTTTTCAACCAGATCTGCCAGGAGGGGGCAGCATGAGAGCAGCACAATGGTCTCTGATCCTCCTCGAAGTCAGGGAGAAGTGCTGGATGCCTCCATGGGAATGCAGTGTGCCACCACGGAAGCAAGCAAGTGTTGGGGGGGAGAAGAAAGGGGCACACGGGGGACAAGTGTTTCACCAAAAGGGGTGAATGAACAGATCCCAGTAATGGAACCTCTGGTGAAAAAGGGGCAGACCCACCATCCCAGGAGACATGCAGCAATTCACCTGGCAGATTAACTGAATGACAGAGAGAGAGGAAGTCAGTCTACAAGGAGCTGGGATTGATTCAGGCAAGGAAAAGGACTATTGGACTGGTTTTACAAGTCGTATTACAGATCTTACATTCTATATTCACGACCAGCAAAGGAAACTGGCCAGTTCTGTGTTCATGGAACAGCAGTAAGAGGAAGATGACAAAAGTGCTAACACGACTGCAGGAACAAAACCAGATTAAATGTATCCTGCAGAGGTGATTATGAACTCCAGCATAATGGCACCAAGGTAGTGTTTGCTGTACAAGGTAATAAACACAGCTTGAGTAGATAAAGCAAAAGGCTCAAGGCAGAGTGTTGATCCCCACAGGAAGAACCTGGTCATTGCCTCATTAAGCAGCAGGATTGTGCTGTTTCTGTTCTGTTGTGAACATATAGCCTCCTGAAGCTTTCTAGCCTCTTTTGAATTGGCTCTTGTGTTAAAATAGTGTAAGATTACATGCTTGCTGCTGGCAGATATTTTTCTGGTTTCAGCTTTACTAGCTACCAGTAAGTCCCACAACACAGGCTATACCTATTGGGGTATTTTTAAAATTATATTTAAAAAGTTTAGGTGGTTTTGACTATTTTTTTTTTCAAATTTAAGTTTAAAAACAGTGCATCCAATCTGTGGTGGAAAGGCACAACCTGCTGATTCCTAAAATTACCCCAACCCCATCTGGCTTCAGGTAAGTCCTTTAGCCCCGCTGGACTTCAGCTATAGAATTGGGGGGAGCAGTGCTGGGGACTGAGGATTAGCAACTGTGAGAGAAGATGAAAAGCACAGATAAGAGTTCAGCATAATCATATTTTTGACCACCAGATGGGGACAGCACACTGCAACAAGCAGCATATCCCCCCTACTGGTCCCCTGCCCTCTTTACCTGTTGAATCATCTCTGGGTGCTGCTGCATGATATGCAGGAACCGATCACTCTCCTGGGTCAGGGGAGTGGTTCTCTTCTTGGTGCTGCGGGACAGCTGCTTGAAGAGATACGTGACAATGTGGTCCAAACAGGAACAGCAGCCCGTGCAAACCATGGTGTCTATGAGGATAAGAAAAAGGGAATAGAGTGGGACAACACGAGCATTTCCCTCCATGAGACACAGCTGGGAAAGACCCCCCCCCCGCCCCCCAACAAGCCCATCACCACTTGACCAGCCCTTCTCCCCTCTGAGGCCTACCCAAGTAGCACAAATTTATCCTAAGCCAGCCAGCAGCAGACAAGTTGACACCCTAATGATTCTCCAGTGTGCAAGCCCACAGTAACTGGAGTTGAAGCAATATGGTACCCTGCATTAGCTCACTGTGCCCTGTTCATGTGTGCAGGACATGGGAAGCCATAAAAGTGTTCACTTGTGTTTGCACGTACCTAGGGTAACTCAGCACAGCTTCCCATGTAACCAGCAGATGTCTGGCATGTGATGCTCTCAGCTGCCTGCTGTCACAGTTTGGGTTGTGGGAACTGCAGTGCCTTTTTAGGAAGACTAAGCAGCACATTAAAACTACCTCTGTTGTATATAAGCAGCTCTTTCCCTTTAACAGACTCATTTGGAGGGAGCAGACCCCATTGGTACAGGGGTCATTTTTGTTGGGCCCACAACATAGTAGTTTAAAACGATGTTATGAAGATAAATCTTGGTACCACACATATCCATGTGAGTACAGTCACCATTAGCAATATAAAACTAGATACATCAAGACATGCATCTAACTTCCCAAAGTAACCACATGATCTTACTGATGTCCTCTCTGCACCCCTCCTTGTCGGTCATCACCACGTGTTATGTTAGGTATGACTATAGGGCCGGTAATGGGAAACTCGTTGCAGTAAGTGCTATTCCTGCCCATGTGCGTTGGCTGGGAAGGGTTCTGAGGTCACAAGTTATTTGGGACTATCTTGTGTGTAGAGCACCAGGAATACTGACAGCTAAATTAACACTCAGCCTGTTCATCTACAGAGCTCCATTTTTTTACAGCTAGATTTTTCTATTACGTTACCCACTGCTCTATTGCAAATTTAAGGGATTAAACGGAATTCCCCTTCCATATGGGGCATTAATTTAGCGAGGATTGCCATGCACAGTAGAGTTCAAAGTTGTCCTCCTCGTTTGCTCCTCCATGGACTCATTTCAGCCATCTTTATAGACCACATGTCTTTCTTTTCTTCCCTGGTTATGGCACTGGTCTGGGACACTGGGTGTAATTCCTGGCTCTACCTTCTTAGGCAAGACACTTAACCTCTCTGTGCCTCAGTCCCCCAGCTCTAAAATGGGGACAAAACAAGCTCTCTAATCTCGTCTATTTAAACTGTTAGTTCCGTGTGTGTGTGCACGCGCGCGCACACACACTGGGGGCAGCCTGTGTGTGCCAGGCTGGGGACAGCTGTCTCTGGTGGCCTCTAGGTACACCTCTACCCCGATATAACGCTGTCCTCGGGAGCCAAGTTTTTTTACGTTATCGGTGAAACTGCGTTATATCGAACTTGCTTTGATCTGCCGGAGCGCTGCTTTACCGCGTTATATCTGCATTAGTGTTCTATCCGGTCACGTTATATCGGGGTACAGGTGTACTGCCATAGACAAAAAAAGGTGTGCCATGAAAATTAAACAAACTCCCTCCCAATCTACATCATAAATAGTTCTGAACTCTAGTTCGTTAATGGTTTAAATTTATGCTAATTTAAACTAAAATCCTTAATCTTCCCCTCATTCCCAAAAGAGCCCGTTGCATGTATCCCCAAAAGAATATAGATGGTTACCTAGTGCAGTCAGACCTTCTGAAATGGAAGAAAGAATATACATGATTACATGGGGCTCTAGACTGGCTATAAAGTTCATGTGGTCCTGGGTAAGAACTTCCAGTAAGGAATAGTATGACTGGCTGAGTTTGGGGTAATCCTGCAGAGAGAGAGAAAGAGAGAGAGAGAGAAAGAGGGAAGAGATTTTAGGGTCTAATGGTTAATTTAGAATCAAGCACAGGACTTCCTGCAGAGCAGAGCAAGTCTAATCACATCCCTTTCAACCCACTTTTCAACCAATTGGAAGTTGCTCATTGAGAGAGTCTACTTGACTAACGCTTATGAAAACATTCCCCATGGACAACTTATGTGCGCTATATTTACATTTTTTAGCTCATCACTTTTATGTACTCAGTGTCACACAACAGTATCCAGCCACCTTTCCTTCATTAGTGTAATACTGGAATATCTTTTTCATCCAGTTTTTGGCTTGGGGACTTAGTCAGCTAACTCCAGTGCTGGACGTGCAGCCTTCTACTTTGATGGGTCAGGGGCAACCTATCAGACAAAGAACCCCCTGTGTGAGCCCTTGGGGCATTACGGTCAGGTTCTGCTGTGATAGGAAGTCTAGTGAGCACACAGGCCTGGATAATGATGCAAACTCTCACCAACCCTGCAGAGATTCTGGCCAAGCATGTCAGCACAGGCAGGCAGTGGGCAGAGAATACTGTACTCCAGGCTTGTATAGAAGACAGATGTCAGGCTGGCCTCTAACAAGACTGTGTTGATTGCTGATGTGCTGAGAGCTCGGCTCACAGCCTCAAAGGGTAAGGAAAAGTCTCCATTTGCATAAAGTGTTTTTCAGAGAAGAAAGGGATTATTTGGGTCGCTGCTCTACAGAGACTTGCCAACGCCCCCGATGAGAGAAGGGAAGAGAGAAGCTGCAGCATAACGCCCTAGGGAAATGGGGTGGGTGAGGAGGAATGGGGCTATTTTCAGACAGGACTCTGGGCATGCAGCAGACTGCTGAATATGAAGTAGTTCTGTCTTGCCCAGAATCCCAGGACCCTGTGGGAAAGGCACAAGCTCACTCATCTGTACAGTTTCACTATTTCTTCAAAAGCCACTGTTTAATTTCCCATCCTGCACTCTTCACCCTTTTAATAGTGCTTCCCTTCAAGGCAGATCTTACTGCAACTTGGAGTCCGAGCAGCTCTGCTGTAGAACAGAGAGATGATATGCAATGGATACCAGCCCATCAGAATCCCCGGCACTTGTCCCAGCTCATACAAGGCTGCACTGCCTGCTTTTCAGGAGCAGAGGGAGATCGTTGTGTGTACTGGGACCTGGCAGGATTGGCTGGAGCTGGGGCAGATGGGAGGGAAACTAGACACATTTGGAAAACGGGAAGACTGCCTAGAAGGCTGTAACTGCCCTGTTGTCGAATTAACTCTTTAAAGCTCAGCAACTCGGGCTCAGTATTAGTGCTAATGGCACTTGGCATTAGGAAATCCCTTCAATGAACACCAAAGGTCCAACGTTTCCCTTACTACAGTCCAGCTAGGTTTGTAACTCTAGTCTCCAAATACGTTACTGCAAGCAGCAGCATACGGGGAGGGGACAGGACAAGTACAACTCCTGTTTGTCAGAGTGAGGAGTAGCCTTCTGAGCAGCAAGACACTGAAGAATTACTTCATAGGAACACACACACTGGCACTATATCGTTTTCACTGCTGAGTTTGGCATATCTAATTGTGTGGGCCTTTGGGCATGAAGCACCGAACATGACCTACAATTGCCCTCTAGAGAGAGAAAAGCAGATGTACGTATATGAACATCCTAGCTAAGTCTGCAACAACAGGTATAGGTGTCAGCCGGAATCAGCACACAGGGAATGGGTGCTCTGCAGTTGGCACATAGCTCGTGATTAGATGAGATCTAGTGGTTAATCACAGGTGTGTTGGCTTACCAGAAGATCACTGTGCGGGATGGAGAGCAAGAGCTTAATAAAGGTTTGCAAGGCATTGTCGAGTGCATCGTCCCCGTACAGACGGAAGACACCGAAGTTGACGTAGCTGCCGCTTAGCGCAGCCTTCAGCATAGAGAAGCAGATGGAAATCCCCTTGAGCTTCAAGGCATAGACTTGATCCTTTGGGACCTCCCCTAGCGTTAGGATACGATTTCCTGCACAAGCACAGAAGGAGACTCAGTATCACAGCACTGCTTCCAGACCCCATCTCAGTGTATTGCTCAGTATGGGGAAAAAGCAGTAAAGCTGTCTGTCTGACCAGAAAATGGACACTTGGTGCTGAAACTCTGGGCCGGTTTCATGAGTAAAGCTTACAGCAACCACTTGTCCTGTTCTATGATGTGATAAGTCCCAACAGGAACTGGTTAGTAGCAGGGCTCTTTATCTACACACCACGCTGTTAGAAACCGTGAGAGAATTGGTCTGCCTGGCTGAACGCAAGCGTGTGGCTTTGCTGATGGAAACAGGACAGTGTTAATGGCTTCCCTTAGCGGTAGGATCCAGTCCCCAAGTAACCCCCAACTCCATACAGAAAGGCATTTGGTCATGTGAAGCTCAGCACAGCTGCTGCTTAGCCTCCACCAGAAGAGCCATGAGCTACCCTCTCCTTCTCTCAATCCCAGGCAAAATCCCTAAGCTCTCACCCGTCTGTCTGGCATCAGGTCGCGGAGAGAATCCTCCCCCTTTATACAAGCAAGGCCAGTAAGAATGTGGCAAGTTACTTCACCCTGCCTCTCACCCCAGTCTCCTCCTCAAAACCCCAGGCAGCACTGACCAAGGCACCAGCCCCTGCTCACGAAGAGACCAGCAGTCAGGAGCTAAGTCAGGGCAGACGCTGGGGACTCACCATATGTAGTTATCATTTTACTAGTTTCCCGGAAGAGCAAGATGCCGTTTGGTGAGGACACATCAAACTGTAGCCTTTGGGACCTAGAAGGGAGAACAGAACAAAGTAAACACAGAGCTGCTCACACAGGTGTGCGAAGGAGAAAGGAGTGACCATCGGCCCTGCTGATCTATTTTGTGGTATTCTTGAGCTTAGAGCCATTTGTGGCAGGTCAGAAGCAGTTGCCCCAGTCTGGTAATAATAATGGCACTATCTAAGCCAGACAGCTCAGAGATGGAGACAAGAGAGCTGCTGTCTCCAAAGAAAAGGCCTGTGCTTCACATGGTTTAAGAATATTAAGTTTCGCACATGCCAGAAATCCCACCTCAGCAATAACTGCTATGTTACTGTCATCGAAACCCAAGGAACATCTTGGTAGGCAGCCTTCCAGCAAGGTCTGGCAGTGCTGGGACTAACCCCTAGCCGTACTGCGCTGTAGGCACTTGGCAATTAGATAGTTTGCTTCCCTACAGATGAATACATTTTCAACTACATTTAAATGTAGTAAGGGAATCTTTTTTCTAGCTTACACCTCAACAAATAAGGGGGAGATTCAATAGCTTTGAGGACTTCAGTAACTCAGCCAGAGGTTATGGGCCAACTACACGAGTGGGTGGGCAGGGTTCTGTAGCCTGCAATGTGCAGATGATCATGATGGTTCCTTCTGGCCTTAGTCTATGAGGGTTTGTCCTTTCACAAATATCTCTTTTGTCTTTGGTCAACAGCACAACAATATGGATCCTCAAGAGCAATAAAGCCCCGTGTCTGTTCAAGTCTAGTTTCCTTCTTGCATGGCTATAACAACGCTTAGCAGTGCTCTCGCGTACAGAGTTCTGTTCACCTGGCAGTACTCCAGAGCTAAACGTTGGACAATCTTTCACTCACATGTTAGGCAGCTTCCCAATTATCTGAACAGTGGCAGAGATCTATCTATCTGCTAGCAAAAAGAACCACTGGTCATCTGACCACCAGATGGAACAGCACTCATTTTAACTGCATGTTTTGAAATCAATGTAAATTTCTCAGATGTTATGGCGATGGGCCCAGAAACAGGTACTCCAATAAACAAACACTGGTTTCTGATCTAGTCTCTCCACACATTCTCTTCCATTAAGAGCTTACAGAAGGACAGCTCTTTGGTTTAACTGGGTCATGATGCAGGATTAATATGTGAACTATTATATTTGCTTCCCTACTGAGAGAGTGGCTGCTTTTTTTGCTGGCAACTTGCAAAGCATAAACAGAGGGAAATGGAAGAGACATGGCTTGGCAGCAGAGAACATTATCAAGCCCCAAACTAATGGGTGACAGAGTGAAGAGACAAGAATTCCCATTTGCTTTTGGATGTTGGAGTCTCATACCTGTTATGCACCAACTCTGCCATCAATTTGAGCACAGGTGTAGTGCAGGCTGGGTCGTGGTACCACAGTTCAATCGCCCGCTGTAGAATTGGCATATAGGATGGATAGCTGCAACTCAGAAGCTAAGGAACTTTGTTGTTTCAATTATGAAGGAAAGCTCAGCAGTTTAAACTCAAGTCAAAGGTCTTGCCCTGCTCCAGCCTTTGGAGAGAGGCTCTCTTCCTCCTGGCCTCTCTCTGGGCACTAAACTCAGCCAATGGTGCTGGCCGGGGCTTACTCTCCTGGAGAACAGAGTCATTTGTTTCCATTTAAACCATCATTTGGCTGGTAATATTTATCTACACAGTATAATAACTGCAATCCATGGCTGCAAAATTTCGGGGCAAAGGGACATAATGGGGTATCTCTATGCCTGCATCCACTGCTGCCAAAGCCAGCCATGATCATTTTACGTTCACCTTTTCCAAGCAGCCTGCCCCATGTTATGGCCATGTGGCCTCCACCAGGCAGAAGACTACAAACAACACCTGGAGTCCACAGGTGTTGCTCCTTAATCAGCCTTATTTGGGGAGTCACCAAGGTGAACAGGCTACTTCCCAACTACTGCCAGCCCTAGGGAGCAAGAGATGTAGGGTGGCATTTTCAGAGGAGCCTAAAGGAGTTGGGTGTCTAACTCCCATTAAAAGCCAGAGGAATTTTGGTGCCTAAAGCCTTTAGGCCCATTTGGAATTCAACCCGAAACCTTAGAACTGATTTCTAGTCTCCTTTGTGGCAGAATGTAATACGAAACCACAGGCAGGGCTCCCGAAAGGAGTTTTTTCTTAAAGCTTGAGAGAGATGCACCAGGAGCTGTAAATTCTCTTGACTGCAAAGAGAAGAACTAAACACGAAGAGTTAACTGAATACAAAATTAACTGGGTGCTCAAGGGGTTCAAATCCTGCATCTTGGCAGGGGACTAGACTAGATGACCCTTATGGTCCCTTCTTGCCCTATTGTTCTGGGAGCAACAGCCCTGAACCACAGATCCCTCGATTCTAATGTATGGACGGCTAATGCCTTTAAGTCTTCAGTTCTGTCGTGGCCAGTGGGATTTTAGGGTGAGGATACATCCACTCAAAGAGCATCATAAAGCTGGTCTTGGCATTGAAGGCAAAGGCTATTCCCCTCAGGTCTCTCACAAGGCCGACCAAGGTCCTCTGAATTGGGAAGGGAGAGACACATTACATGTTTAGTGACATACTTCCTGACATTTCCCTCTCCTGGCCAGCACTAGCCCGCCGCCCTTCCAACCAAGAGCAATAGGGTGTTTCTTTGGTGGCCTCCAGTCTCAAAAATTGGACACTCCTTCTCCTTAAGCAACAGGAATGCACCCAAATTAAGCCAAGGCAGAGAGGATACTGAGAGGTGTCACTGGTTAAAGCCATGCACTGTGTCTGAGCTACTTTGGGTGAATGAGACACCTCCCTTCCCCAAATGCCTGGACCCCTTCTAGCAATCATTTGCCCTGTCTCTAAGAGATCAGGGTCTCCCCAACCTTGGCTACCACCTCCCAAAACATTGGGAGTAAAGCACTAAAGGAAGTTTTGATTAAGTCATGGATGACAAGGCCACTGTTGGAAAAAGAATGGATGCAAAATCCCCAGGCACCGATTAACTAGAAAGTTTGTCTTGCGCAATTCGGACTTACTTTTGCCTCTTGTTCATTGAAAGTGTTTGTGCTGAACATCTGTGCCACAGCCTCGAATGCAGCGGTGAGGGGCAGCATGAACTGTTCATACTGATCCTCATCTTCCCCTGAAAGAGAATCAAGAGAGAATAGACACCTTCCAGCCAGACTCCACTTCCCACAGCAGTGTGTGCGCAGGGGAGGGACAGGCACTGAGGGTGCTAATTTTAGGGAGCCTGTGTTCCTCTGAATAAAGATGGTGCCTTTATCAATCCCTAACATGGAGAAAAGACTAGGGATGCAGAAAGAACTTTGTGGAATCAAGACTGCATATGGGTTTCTCTGTAAGAGTCAGCTTGTGAAGGAAAACTTAGCTCTAAATATTAGTGGCATGCATCTCTCTCCTGCTAGTACACAGTATCACAGCAATCCCTCCCCCCTCAAGACTTCTCGCCCTTCCTGGTGGGGCTTCTGCTGTTTCCAATAGCTTTTACTGGCTAAGGCATCACCTTCCACAGTCAAGGGGACTAGAACATTTAAGAGCCCTGTGTACAAAAGTTAGCAACCCAATTTCCCCATTTGGTAACTGGGGTTGCAGTACCTAAGTCCACCATGAGGAGGCGCCCAAGTGCAGTGTAGAAAGTAGTCCGACATCTCATGTCAGTCAGGTTGGACTGATTGTTAATACCCAGGAATGAAAAGTGCTCACTCTGTCAATGAAAAAGCAAAGTTAACAGTGAGTGGCAGGTTTACAACAAGGCTTATATATTAGAGGTTCATGGGCATTTAGGGGCCCCTGATTATTTTGACTCATACTCTGTTCTTTCGAGGGCCTTGGCAGGACTGAACCACTCTGTTTACTTTGCTAACCACTTTACTTCTGCGGCTAACCTCAAAGAATAAATCATTAGAGGGCCACTCTCCCCAGTGCTGCGTGTATTACACAGATAACATTAACACATGTTCTTTGGCAAGGATACTTGGCCCTTTACCTTTAGTCTGAGGATTCCGAAGTGCTATATAAACAATTAAGTCTTGCTACACCTCCAATGAGGGAAATTAATTTCCTCATGTGTAAGATAGGGATGGTAAGAGGTTAGGAGAATTGCCCAAGGTGTCACAGCGAGTAGGTGACAGACCCAGGAGTCCTGATTTCCAGGCCATTGATCCTATCATATAGGTATTTCTAGGAGTCATCATATCCAAGCACCTGTGGTTGATATTTCCTCCCAATGAAAGCCAGGAAAACAATTTAATGCAATGTTATTTATTAATTTCCGGTAGCTCTGCAAACAGTAGAGGACCAGATCCAGGGCCTGCACAAGTACAGGAAACCTCCAAGGAAAACCCTTGAGTGCTGTTGTAACTGGTGTTGATTCTGAAAATGATCTTTGAGTCAACACCCCAGAACAGTATGAGAACATACTGCATTGCTGGAGGACCACCTATTGGCAGACCTGTAAGTCCGAGGTCCTGGCCTCTGCGGCAGCTAAACATCCTTTGGCCCTTTCCCCCCCAAAGGTAGGGGTGTCTATTAGATAGAAATGTGACCAGGATGCTAGAATGCTATTACATTTCATCTCCCTGAATTCCCAAAGTAGTTCCATCTGGATACAGTGTTCTTCACTTTCTGCCTTTAGGCTGTAGCAGTGCATCACAATGCCATACATTCCTCCCCAGAGTTGGCTGCCTTTCAGTGACGGGAATGACTGAGTGAGTGAGAGAGAGAGTCCTGTATTATGTTTGTAAAGAAGCAGGAATCATTTGGATGAGAGGGACTATATAAATCCAGGACGTCAGAATTAAAGTGCAGGCTTTGGAAAGAGGCAAAGAGAATAGAGATCATCATCATAAAACAGTCTCTCTTATGACGCAAGTATTCGGGAGACTTATAGTTAGACTGCAGAAGTGTCTCTGCGTGTGAAAACACACAAGGCTGGTTCTTGCTTTAGCGTGCACGCAGGCACCTGCATGTGAGGGTTTGTTACATGAGAGAGGCTGGAAGGGAATGAAAGACTTACCGTGTGATTGTTCAGCATGAACTGTACTGCGCTCAGTTTCACCAATTTCCTAACACTACTGTATGTAGAAAGGGTGTTAAGGAAACAGCAAGCAGAACCAGTCAGTCACTGGACGGTTCCAAGTGCCTGCAAAGCACATACAAGGGAATACTTTCCAGAGTACGTACAAGTTTTACACAATGCTTTCTGGCCTTCTGAATGGTTTCTCTTCTCAACCACGTTTTTTTGGACCAAATCCTGTTACCAAGGCCTCGTCTATACGAACAGTTGGTGCGCAGCAAGCCGGAGTGTAACTCTACAGTGCACAAGCCTTCCATGCAGTAAGTGTCTGTGTGGACCCTGCTATCGCGCATTACAAGTTCTGGAACGCGCTGGGATCTATTCTGCTTTGAAAGAGGACGCTGCACATTTTACCCTATTCCAGGCTCCATTTTCATCTTATTTTGGAAGGAAGACGTAACCCCAACCTGTACTATGCTCTTCGACACCTCAGCAGCACACAAATGAAGGCTGTGGGCAATAAGCTATGAAGTAGCCATGACCCATGGTTACAAAGCTTACAATACTACAGCCATCTACTGGGATTCTTTGCAACCAGGTGAAAAGGGTACCAAGTGTCTATGCTCTCTTGGCTACTCAGATGTTTGGGGGCTATGGGAAATTGCAAATCGGTGAGAGGGGCGGGAGAGGTGTTTTTTTTTTCTTTTAGATAAGCCAAGTTCACATGGAGAGTCAGCCAAGAATTGGGAGAGTGGATGATGGATGATAAAGTCAGGCCCAATATTATGTGGTTGGAATTTGTGGTTGGAGATGTCTCTCTCCAGCTTTAGGAAGTTCTTGGTGAACTGACAGACCTACCGGAGCATCCGTTAAAGATGCATTAGCTCAGTGGATGGCAATAACTAATGGACTTATGCAAAATGCTCCCATTTCATCTGAACACACTGGTGTAGTGCTCCCCAAATTCCACCGTAGAAGTGTGTTTTACACACCCAGGGCTCTCTACAGAAAAGGATATCCAATGGAGAGGTCATTGAGAAGCTGCAGCGTCTTGGAGGTGATAGGTTCGCATCGACCCCAGTACTTCAAGTTGGTGATGCTAGAGGAGAGGAGAATAAGAACAGGTCAGAGGGACGGCTTGGATTTCTTTTGTTGCAAGGTGAAATCTTCCATCAAACGTCACCCAATACCATCTCCACCCTCCAAGAAGTCACAGACATCACAAGCCACAAAATATTGGTATAAAATTACTGTACTTACATTTGGTTGACTAGAAAATTATCCTTCAGATAATCTTCACTACTTGGGTCCCAAGCTACACTGGCCCATACCCAGGCCCTTGGAATTCTGTGGCACTCCAGGGCTGATTTCTGCAGCAAGGGTAAGAGAATTCTGCGGCAGTGACAACATGCAGACGTATGCAATTCTGCACCTGCACCATCCACTGTCAGCTGCAGAATTCTAGTAGCCCTTGCTTCTTCCAGGAGAGCCATTTAACCCCTTGTGGATGTGCAGCTCAGGTGTGCAAGAGTGGACAGGCACCATGCACACCAAGGCAAAAAATGATGTGCGGAAAGCCGGTGGCCATGTGCATCCAGGCGCACGGCACTGGGCTTCAGCCTTGGAGCTACTGAAGTGGTTAAAATTCTAATGGTGACTGCCAAAAAGACACGACAAAACCCAATTGATGTGTTCAATCTGGAGGCAGCTGCCAAGCAATTGGCCAAGCAGGGAGTAGCCTACTAAAGTGGAAGAGTTTTAAGAATGGTACTGGCACTACTTTTGTACTGAGTTCTGCTATTTGAAAAGAAAACCTTTGAGAGAGCAGTCCCCTCCCCACAGTGCTTTCTTGGCTTGTGATTGGCAATAATGGTGTGGCAGTGAACGATAGTGGAGACTGCTTCTTGTAACAATGATGTCAGACAGCGGATTAAGTGGGCACTGGAATAAGAATCCATCATCCTGGTGTAGCTGGCAGGGGATTACATTTGTGTGTCTCCATGGCCCAAACTAGATTCCATGGTGGATAAATAACCCTGGATGCTGCACAGGACCTAAACCCCTGGCCACAGCCTACAATTCTCTCAAATAGCCAGAGGTTACTTTCTCAGTCTGAACAACACTGTCTTATATTGAGGTCGTCCCAGTTACACTTTCAAGTGAACCCTGGGATCCCCGATGACTGCAAGCAGAAATACTTACATTTTCCCTATGAAGACGCTCAGGACCATGGTCTCGTCATTCAATCCCAGGACCTCGGAGAGACGGCGGTACAGCTGGAAGGAAAAGAGAGCAACACAAGTTAAAAAGAAGCCAATGGAATTAGTGATACTTTTGCGGTAAGAGGGTGGGACTCTACTGGGGATGCAGCCTGAGCTTAAAAATAGCTATTTCGTTTCCCTGAGCACTAGGGCCTCCGAGCCGTTAAGCATGGAGAGCGTTTGATCCATGACCCACATTTATGAAGTGGCATGATAGCTCTTTCATTTTCTTCCCCGCTCCATGCGGCACTGATCCAGGGATCTATCTAGTCCATGCTTTTCAAGACCACCAAGAGAAGGTTCCTGCCCTGAGGCACTCCCATTCTAACTTAGACTGATACGCTACATGGGGTAACAGGTCAAACGAGAAGAAAATGTTGTTGACCTGCACAATTTTTCCATCCTCCTTTTCATTCTAGCGAAGTTCATCCCCAGCCAGGCTCACAGCAGCTACAGATGTTGTATACAAAGTGTGGGCATTCACTTTCTTTCTGAGAAGGGGGATTCCCATAGCTCCAATACGAACGCAGTTCCTCTACTGACAGCTATGAGTTCAAAGAAGCAATGAACTCTGCACTCATATCCCTGTGATCTAGCCCCACTCTCAAACACTCTTAAGCCCTCTGCACCTTCAGAAGCAAGAGTGTCACCCTGGTGCTTTAATCCGTGTCCCTGGGCGATAGTGAATTATGGGTTATCAGAATGGCTGAGAGTCAATTTTTGGAATAAAGCTCAATTCCCTTTTCCTGGGCTACTTTAAGCTCCAAGTACACCGATGTTAACTTCCAGTGTATCTTGCGAGAGAGAACATAGCAGGAAAAGTGAAAAAGGCCCACTTCCACAAACCCTTCCTTGTCTGCAAAAGCTGCCCTTTTAGGCAGCCAACGTGTCATGTTTCACCTCAGCGCAAAGGCTAGGGGTTTTTCAGAATGTCTGGAAAAAATTCCAGTAGGTTTTAACCAAGTATCCGAACTCCACCCCAGCCCTAACACCTCTCTTAGGAACTTATATGGTTCCCCATTACCCTAAACACTGAGAGGCACTCAGATCCCAATGCATTTCCCCCTCATGTCATCCCTGTGAAGTAGGGCAGGGCTATTAATTCCCATTGTACAGATGGGGAACTGAGGCACAGAGAAGCTAAGTGACTTGCCAAAGGTCACACAGGAAGCCTGCGGTGGAGCAGGGATATGAACCCAGGTCTCTTAAGTCTTAGGTTAGTGCCCTAATCAGACATTATCTTACTGAAAAGCAGTGCCAAAGCTGCACTGCTGAAGCTATAATTGTAAGACTGGGAATGCAGAAAGCAGGAAGGATGGGGGCTGCTAATAAGCTTTTTCTTAAAATGACAAGAGCAGATTAAGATCTAGCAGCTCATATGCCAAAAGATGTGAAGACATTATGGTAGCCAGCAATGCCTCAAGGCTGCATGGTAGAGGGAATTACCTTGGAGGATTTCTGCACCTGGTCTCCAATGTAGATCTTTCGGAACTGCTCAAAGAAGCTCAGCATGGCAAGCTCCAGTTTCTCGTTCCCAGCCTGTGCCAGGCGAGAGTCCGTCAGGTTCATCAACTGCAATACCCTGAAGGGAGGGAAAGAAGAAGCAACAGATCTACCAACCACTCCAGGAGGACAAGAAATACCAGCCTGCCTGAACACTGACAAGGGTGAGCAGAAAAGCGATTTCAGGCAGCTGGTATCATTTCAAAGCTGCATATGGCTGAGAACCCTTTTTGCTCTCTAGGAGGTGGCGTGGTGGGCCAAGAGCGATCGAAACACAGGAATGACGTTACGTTAAACTAAAGAAGATGACCCCACCCTCCCATGAAAAGGAGCCAGCAGAAGGCTATGCATCACTTAAGTCCCACTTAAGATATGGGCAGAGGGTGGGGAGGGGAAAGGGAGAGGCCTTGATGCCTATCCTCCATACAGAGGGGAATTTTCACCCCCCTATAGAGCTTATCAAATGCCAAGGTTCAGTACATTCTCTGAGCTATCCCCTGAGCAGAAGCCTCCAGCTCTCATTACAAGACTGAAGAGGCATTTAAGGGGTCACCTCCACCCCCACCACACCGATTTTTGTTATGGCCACGTGGGCCTTGTGGATAATGCCCATGAATGATCTATTGGGGTAAGAAAGGGTTTCACTGATTGAGGTTATAAACACGTGGTGGGGGGCAAAGCAAAGGTCAACTCTTTTTTGCGAGGTGGCCCAAAACGAATAGGGAGAGAAAAGGTTAAAGTAAACAGACTAATATGAGAAAGTCTCTTGTGTATAATATAAACGGAGGGCCACTCAAAATGTTTGAGGTCTCATATCTTCCCTCTACTAATGCACCAACTGCAGGAGGAGCTAGTGCCTGATTTACAGTTCCTCATTAACAACACTTATCACATGGCCACCTTCCATAAATTCTCAGATTCAGTCCTCTTGATCCCAGAGAAGCAGAATTAGCTTATGTTCTACATGGAATTTTGCTCAGCTTAGGGTTGTTTAAGAGCCATAAACTACATATTAATTACCTATACCAAATAAATCAGTAACTGTGCTAATAGAAGGCTTAAACGGTTCTGAAACAAGCTACAAAAATGTACCGGTGCCACCCTGTATAAGAATTCCATCTGCTGTAAGGTACTGCGATATTCACAAGATATTTACTGTCAAAGCCACTTTGGTTGATATCAGAAAAAAACATCGTTTCCCTAAAAAGAACCAGCATGCACTGGGTTCTACTCTGCCGTGGGTATTAAAAAAAATAGGAAAAATTCCACCCTTACATACTGTCCCCATGCTTATTTAGATCCCTTGCCAAACACCTATGCAGACATCCAGGTTTAGACAAATCCCACAGAAGTTTGCTCAGTGGGTCTAGCCACTGCTATCAATGTCTTTGTTCAAGGGCCAATTCCATCCAGTTATTTTTAGCGAGAAGAGAAGAGGGAAGGGAGAACACTTAAAGCCCCAAAGAGAATTACTACCATGCAGCCACAAGAATGGAACATAGCGCAGCTAGAAAGCATTCAACATTCCTACCGACAAACCAACTCGCCGTCCATTGCATCCTGCTCATCTGTGCTGGCGAACGAAACCCTGCCACCAATCACTGCCCCGATGATATAAACGAGCCATGTCAGGCGCCCTGAAGCCAACAGATGACATCAGAAACAAACACTTCACAGGCCACGTGGTAGAGAGAAAGGGATTCTTCGGGTTTTTCCTCTGGCAAAGCCAGGGTTCACGAAGAAAAAGATTTCTTAAGAGCATATTTTATTCCTCTGATCAAGAAGCTAAAGTTATGCCAGTGTTACTTGTTTTTCCACTTAGTGGAAATTATGTACAATTTCCAGAATCAGAACTGTAGTCTGTTTGCTTCAGAGCATCATTTCAAGCTACAGTGTGCTCACAACTTAAGATCACCCTCACCCCAGGAAATTCCTTTAATACAAGACCAGATTCTGTAGACTTTGCACATACAATGTTGTTTCCAAAAGGGGAGCACTCATTCTCTGAAAGCACACGAGGTTGATATGACAGATAACTCAAGCCCTAACCATCTGAAGTTGTACTGATTTAATTACAGCAGTGCAGTAAAGCAGCATAGTAAAGCAGCCCAAGGCCCACCCAGTGTGGATACATTTATACTGGTGTAACTTATTCCCAAATGGGACGAGGGTTATACCTGTGTAACTACAATAGGTAAAAAACCCACCCCTCTAACTGAAATAGTTATACCTGTACAAAAGCGGTGCACAGACCAGGCTGAATGCCCATTTTCTCAAGGGAATACTTGTAGGATCTCTCCTGATATGATTCTATCAGGAAAATGGGCTTCTGGAGCTGTAGTTTTTGGAAGGGGCAAACTGGTCAGGGCTCCCTGGCCACTGTTCTTGGAGTGCACTCACCTTCCTGCACTGCGATGTCCATGGGGCTGGCGGTGGCACTCTGTAGCAGCTCCTGGTAAGTCTGGGCTGACTGGTCAAAGAGCTGTACGAGGAGAGCACAGGTCTTTTCATACTCACACCGGCCAATGGTGGACAGCTGATCTAACTGCTGTTGCACAAGGCCAGTGTCGTCTAGTGGATCTTCCAACCCGTCTCTGCATGGGGAGGAAGCAGCATTATAAAGGAGCTTTTATACCAGTGCTAGCCTAACCCACAACACAAGCTTATTTCCAGCATGGAAGACACCTCTCCTAGGCACATGGCTATTTTTTAAATCTGATCATCTGATCCTTTGCCTCTAGTAGCAGTCATGGTGGAGCATTGCACAGACTGATGTAATACAACCAAGTGATCATCACTAGTGTCCTCTTGTTTTATGGGCACAGAAATAACTAACAGAATTGGCAGGGCCATTACAACCTGCAATGAGTAAGTTCTTATTGCAGGCTTAAGACAATATTTGTCCAGGGCTTTAGAACACACCACTTTACGTGTTTAAGAAGTGCCAAGTATTAAGGCATCTGGTTGTCGTTGTGCTTTAGTGTTTTCCATCTTTCATATTTTGGTTTTCTTCCATCTAATAAATTAACTTTAATTAAAATATACAAGGATGGCACATCTGATTCTGGACATCCCTACCAAGACACTCCATTGACAACCAAAGCAAAAACATCCCGGGGCCAGAGTCAACACTATTTGCCTATACATCTAATGCCACAGACCCTTGCGAGATTTTCCCTTATGTGCTGCAGGCACTGTGGTAGAAGTGTTCATGCGTCTCTAGGCTTCCCTTACCTCAGTATGATGTGCACAGACTCCAGCCTGGACGTGATGTAAGCTTTCGTGACCTCTGGAGTGTACGTTTCTAGCATATGAGGCTCTGTGGCTTTAACATATGGCACTGATGCTGCCAGCCGCTGCCATAGGCTTAGCAGATAATGTACGCTGTTTGGTGCAAACTCCCAGTGCTACAGATACCAAGATAGAGAAAGGAAAGGAAGCCAGTGAATTTAGGATCTTGCAGAATGTCACATTTGTCTTGAACGGTTTGCTGTAGGAGAGCAGATATTCAGAGGCTTTACACAGGATGCTTTGATGCTTCATTTTCCTATATAGCACTGAATTTAAGTCAGCATCCAAATTCCAGGAGTGCCTAAGGAAGAGAACTGTTCAGCAAAAGAGCCAGAGATACTCCAAAATATTCAGCTCCCAGTGCAGGTCTGAAAATACAAGCTTGCAGGATTAGAACCTTGGTGCCCTCCCTCAATCCTAACAGTCTTGCTGCTTTCTCTCCTCATTCATCTTAGCATTGTAGCGTAGTGAGGAAAACATGCACTGGTATTGCAAGGATACAGGCAGTGCAGGAATCATCATTTGCTGAGCTCCATCTCTATCATGACTCACTGTGCACAGCTTCTCTAACGCAGCCCCTTCAGTGGTATACACCTTCCACAGCTCAGGGAAAGCCACAAGAGAAGGACTGTCAAACGCTGCTGCACTAGACTTTCAATTTCTGGAGACCTGGGTTAAAACAGGTTTTTCTTGAAGTCATTTGGGTGGCCTGGTCCAGCCACTGCTGCTGGACTCCTACATAAGAAAAACAATTCTGTCCTAAAGGGAAGTTACATAGCTGCACAGTAATATGCATAATTACTGACATTTACATTACATAAAGGCAATACAGCAACACACAGTTCTGGTTTGATGAAGCGCCAGTAATACAATTTAGTCCCTCACCTGGGGCCATGCACACACAGCTTTCCTGCTTTTTAATATCCTAAACTGTTTTATTCAGAGCTCTTAGAAATCTCTATTGTTCTATCAAACATGCCCAATCCTAACTCAAGCTGTAAAATTCCAATGCTCCTGTTTGCCTCCCACTAAACCACTGAATTCACAAGTCATCCTAACAACACTTGATATTTCTAAAAGCTACATACACCCCAATTGTCTACAGATCAAGCCTGCCAGTTTGCAGTAGCTATCATGGAAGAATTTTTAAAATACCATTTTATTTTGTACAGAGATGTAGTTGTATGCTGCACAGCAACAGAACACACAGAGGCAACCTCTGCATGATATTGATGGTATCAGCAGTAGAACCACCCTCTAAACTACATTTTGATAATGGGTTGATGCATTATACAAAAATAACCTTGAATCAGCAGTTGCTACTGATGGGACATGGGAAAAACTTCAGAGCTGTAACTACAACCCTCCCCTCATGTGTTTTTCAGCCAGAGTTCATAGTACGATCAATATTGCACTGCCAGATTCTCCTGTTACAAAGCCTGTGTGAATGCTGCAGTCTTCTTGCCATTGGGCCTGACAAATTGGCATAGCTACTACAAAATAAATGCAAGGAGGGGAACTGCTCCATTTTGAGAGGCACCAACAAGGCCAAACGCAATGAGTTCCCACCTGTAGGCTGGTCACGGTGAAGTTGGCAATGAGTCGGATGACCTCAGGGTAGTTTTCCACCTTCACCAGCTCTCCCAGTTGATAGTTGCTTTTTAATCGAGCCAGCAACCTGCAGAACTCATGGTAATTGTTTGGGTCTGACAAACTCTGGGGAGGAAGAGAACAAACAGTATGTCAAATCATGAGACCGGTAGCACTGTCTAGTGTTTTAGAGCACAGGAATGGGAGTTAGGAGACCTGGTTTTTATTCCCAGCTCTGCCACGGACTCATTACGTGATTTGGCAAGTTATTTTATCACTCTGTGCCTCAGCTCCCCCATTTCTAAAAAAGGGGTAGTGCTTGCCCACCTCTAAATTGCTTGGAGCTCCTTACATGCAAGTGCAAAGTATGATCTCTCAAAGCCACGTGGTACAGATCACCAGCTAAAACGAAACCCTACCATTTATGGCAGGCCTTGGAACACGTCTAATGTCTGGCATCCAAAACACCAGCCTGCAACACACTTAATTCCCAGTAGCAAATTACACAAAGTTTAAACCACAAGACTCAAGTATCATTCTTGAGAAAAGGAAAGGTAATCTTCTTCCAACACAGATAAGTGATATTTAAGTGACTGGGAGCAGGAAACTAGAGGAAAAAAGTTAAAGAAGACAGACATCTTTCTTCCTTGGCCAGTGCAAGATTGTTCCCCTAAGCATATTTTCAGCAGTTTTGTCCAGTGAAAGTCTCACCTCTCTGTTCTGTAGTGGGGTAAACCCCACCATTTGTCTCCCAAGCCTTACTGATCTCAGTGCTGTGAAGTTTACCATATATTTAGCCTAAATTTCATCCCACTTTGTCTGGTTCTAGCCCTACATACCATACCAAACAATTCGCTTCCATCCCTGGGGTTTACACTTTTTAAACCTTCACCTCTGACCGTTATTCTCTCCTCTACCTTTTAGTCTCCCATTTAAATGAACTATACATATTTAGTTCATTAAACATTTTAGTTGCTCTTCTCTGATCTCTCATCATCTTCCTCTACATTTTTCTTGTAACGAGGGTGTGACAGGTTCCCCCCGGGGTGCCGCCTGGAACTGGGGTACATACAATCCAACAAGATATTAATGTCTAGCAGATCAAGACATTTAGAATGATACCTCACAAGGCATATTTTGTACAAAACATATCCTAATTACATGATCCAGGTGAATATTTGAGTGCCAGGGTGTGTCAGAAGGTATAATTTTTTTTTTTTTTTTTTTTTTTTTTTTTTAAAAACAGAAAAACAGGTTCCCTAACAGAAGAGTAGTTTATGGAAGCAAATGCAGTAAATTGGACAAGGAGTACTCTAAGAAATACCTGGCTTCCGATATGCTCACCTGGGGGTTTTCCAGTATTCGTTTAACGCCATCAACAAGATGAGACAGGAACTTTGCTCTCTCTGCATTGTTAAAAAGGGATCTGCGGACAGAAGCTATCTGGACTAAGCAGGACAAGACCTAAAGGAAGCAAAAGGAATAAAGTGGAAAGACTTTATTCAAACTGAAGGGAATGGTTTGAGTTGTTTCCCTTTCCAGAGAGAGTAGTTCATTCAAGTGTTCACCATACTCCTTAGCAATCAAACTCAGTTGCTATAGTTCAAAGGATGATTTTAAAATGAAGCAACCACCTCCAAATGTTCTCTCTATGAAAAGAGAAAAATAGGAGAAATCCAGTGGAAACAAGCAGCAGGGATTAAGAGACTACATTATACAAGGATCATCTCTCCAGCTTCAGGGCTCAATGAACACCCAGCTTTAGGAAGGCCCTTCCAGCCTTAAACTCCATTACTATGTTACAGTCTCCACTGTGTTGTCATGTGGTGACAGAGAAAAAAGATTTCCCCAAATAGTGAAAGCAAAAACGCAGGTTGTGCCCTCTCATCTGACTCGTGTCATCTGTCATTGTGTGTAAACAAAGGCTGACTTGAAAAATACTGGCAGTGGGAGAAAAGCCTGCCAGCCTCTCCATACAAGAGTTTACCATGGTCTAGGGAAAATATGAGAGAAGGAAGAATGGCAAGATGCACATTTGTTTAAGTTAAAGCGCTCCCATCTCAGCCTCTATTAAGCTGAAGGTAGATTCCAAGGATGCAGTTATGCAAGTGAATCCATTACCGCACTGCTGAATGGGATTATGAACTTCATGAACATTAGAAGCAAATTAATTATAGACTCTTCACACTGAGGCGAGCCCCGATTCCCCCAACCAGCCTAAGAGCTACCTGCTCTGCTGTTAAAGCCCCTCTGATTCTTGCTAGCTCACATTTTTAATGATCAAAGCTCAGAGCAATTACTGGCTTAATTGTTTTAAATTTCTGCTTAACAGTGTGTTTCTTTTTAAACTCTCTTGAATAACTGAGGCTTAAATCTCAGACTTGGCTAGCAGCATATAATGAAGTGACCAGCTCTGTCCTACCTCTCCTAGAAACATCCTTTTGAAGAAAGATCCTCCCTTCTCCAGCCAGAGTTAAGAAGTGTTTCCATTGCAGCATGCGTCTACGTTAACTAGGAAAAATATTTAGCCCACAGTATTTAAGTGCCTATACAAGCAACTGGTCCAGTTCTACCCCATGCTGAAATATTTAGTGCTTTTAAGGGAAACAATCTATCAACAGGGAAACTATGTAAGTTTCTCTCCTCCCTTCCTTTCTTTGCCTGTAATGACCAGCCTTGTTGATAACGAATTTTTAAGGTTTCTGGAGCAAAGATGTTTAATGCTTTGCTGGGCTTCTTCCTGAACAGCACCTGAAGGGCATTTGCTGATTCTGCTTCCCACCAGACCACAGACGCACACAGATCAGAGCAACTTCCAACTGAGAAACATCTTAGCGTGGGACTCTTGCTGACTGAGCCAGCGTGAGAGAAGTTTCCTGGATTTGAATGCTTTATGCACACAGAGTCCAGCCAGAGTGAGCAACTCCATGCACTGACACAGTTATTGGATCACCTGGTTGCTGGTAGGCAGACAGTATTTTAAAAGAAAACATCCAATCACGTGAATCCTTTACTTGGGCTGATGCTATTGGCCCTTTCCCCATATGGGAACACAGTCTTGTCTAGTGGATAGAGAATGGGACTAGGGGTCAGGCTCTTGGGTTGTACTCCCAGATTTGCCCCAGACTTGCTATGTGATTTTGGGCAAGTCATTTCAACACTCTGCTTAGCTTTCCCAGACTACAAAATGGGCATACCATCACCTAGCTCCCTCACAGGCAGTTGGGAGGCTTCATTCACTTAGAGCACTTTAAGATTCTCAAACGGAAGGGGCAAAAGAAGGGCAGAGTAGCAATATTTCAAACAAATGGGGACTGCTCCTTAATCCACTCCAAAAACACTGGATGTACCAAAACTATCAACACTAAGGAGGCTTGGCACAGCCTCCCTTTGGTCTTTGCGGGATAATACTATATTATCAAAATAAGCAACTGTTCTGAACATATTCTACATCATTTTAATCGAAAGGCCAGTATCTCAGGCCCATATACCAATGAAGTCCTTCGATATGGCTCTCCTGGTGCTGTAAAAGCTTTCTGATATTAGGCGTCATAAGAACCATGAACTCTGAACTCACCAGAGGTGAAAACGATGGAGGGATGGAATGATACAGGTCAAAAAACAACTGTAGGGTCGAGGAATCCAAGAATGCTGAAACAGACAGAAAGGAGCACCTTACTGTGAACATCTGCATTATTGCACTCTGTGGAGTACTTTGTTTACAAAGACACTTTTATGCTTGTCTGTCCAAAACTACAAGGGCATCCACACTCTTTGCGCTAGAAAAGATTACATGATGCAAAATGTTTTCAAAGAATTATAGTGCTATACTCCAGAGCCTCCTCTTCCAGAATACACATATTAAGCTAGAGAAATATAGCAGGGCATTTAAATGAAGCAATCTGTGACTGCAGAATGACTGCTAAGGGCCATGAGGATGTCAAGGATGGACGTTGTGCTCCAGGTGTCCCTAACCACCCCCGCCAGAAGCTGGGATTGGATGACAGGGCACGTATCACTCAAAGTGGCCCTGTTCTTTTAATTCCTTCTGAAGCATCTGGCACTGGCCACTATCAGAGACAGGATACTAGGCTAGATAGACCATCAGTCTGACCAAGTACAACCGTTACATCCTTAAGTGACAAGTGCGGAGGTACTGCCAAATAGTGCAACATTGTCTTAACAATTGCCTAGTTAGGGAATCCCATTTTGAAGTTGGGTGGCATGAGAGAAGCTCTGGATTTCAGAACTGACAAGGCTCCTTTCTGGCTTATTTTCTTCCCTTCTATGAAAAGTGTACTAAAAAAAAAAAAAAATTGAGCTGTCCACATAAGCCAAATTTGTGATTTCTGAAGTTCACATAGTGTAGGATTGAAGGGCCAGGAGGAAGGATGCTTGTGTGGTTTCGGGCCAGCAATACTAGCAATATGAATCACATCTGTAATCAGGTTAGGGGACAATGGGGCTGTACACCTGGTTCCCTGACACAAAGGTCTATTTATACACTGTGGACAGAGTATGCTGGCCAGCCAGCATATTTTCATTTGGCACACTGAAGAAGATAAGCCCGCTTCCCCCACCCCCCGGAGCATTACCTGATCTCCAACTGGTTGGAATCTGCACTGTGCAGAGATCATCTGAGGACTCATCTGTTGATGTGCCAATGAAATCAAAGTTCAGGCAGTTGTGTGTGAGCTTGAGTAGCTGCATGAGCAGGCCGTGTTGGCTTTCATCATTCAAGTTCAGGTTCTTCCCTGAAGCCTACAGAACACAGTGGAGAAAAAGAACAATGCAGTGGCTGAGGCAGGAGCAGAATTCCATTTCAACAGGAGATGACATTTGTAGGTATCACATGCCACCTTCATGTCAAGGCTGAGACAACACCCTAAATATCCCTGGTGCCCCACACTTTAACAACAAAGAATCTGTATTTGGCTTTTTAGTCCTTACATGAAGAGGGTGGACAGTGCTTTCTTTTCACTCAGTTCTCCTTGTACAATAGAAGAGCAGCAATGATTGCCAGCCAGTAATTATTCTGGAAGATCCATCAGATTAGGAAATTCTCAGCTGGGTAGAACACAGGAAAACACTATCTGCTTGACATGCAGCAGGGTCTCCTGTTACTCCACCACCCCAGGTAGGAAAACAAGTGCATTCACTTTGTTGCACAAACAATCTGGATAAATCCTACTCCAGAGTCAAAGCTCTGGGACTAGACAGAAGGATTCTGAAGCAACACAAGGTGATTAGTGGGTTTGTGATGCTAGATCAGCTCATAGTTGTTTTATAGCAGCACATGGGTCTGGAGACAAACCAGAAGGCCTGTGCTTTGCACAGTTGCTCTATGCTTTTCATAGAGCAACTAAACTTCTTCTACCCTAAATCTGCCACAAATTGATCTGGGCAGTTGCAATGGGACCCAGTATACTGTTTCACTGATTGTTGGAATTGTCTGCCACAACCACTCCAGAATGTCTACCAGACGGCATTGTTCTTAAATGACTGCCTAATTGCACTGTTTTATGACAGTGATATAGACATAATCATTAGTTCCTAGCAGCCCAATCCCTTGCTCCCTCCAAGGGAAAACAACTAGAGTCATTGGAGGATCACCTTGGAAACATCTGGTTTTATACACAGAAGCTTGTGCAAGCTGCCAAACAGATAAAGGAATAACTGGGGTAGTGGGCGTTAGTGACAGGAAAATAAGGACATTAAATGGGACAACAGAAAACATCACAATTTGTCCTTAAAATTGGGGCATCCTGGGAAACAAAAGCAGGATGATTGAGAGATAAAGACATATAAAACTAGAGGCTACCCCCCCAATGAGTCATGTCATTCAAGCCTCCAAGTTTCATTTCACCTTGAGGGACAAATCACAAATAAATCACACAGGCATATGGCACATGCAAGAGTTCTCGGAAACATTTTAGTTTTAGTTATGAATCCATGGTAACATTAAAAAGGACAAAGGCAAGAGAGACAAATCTTGTCAAACCCAAACTCTTTACCTGTATGACTAGCACAACCAGAGATTATTCAGACTGAATGGTTTTTCCAAGTGAAACTTGCTTTTCACCCTTTATGCAATTTGTTTACTTTAATACTTCAGTTTGAAGAGTAAAACTAAACTGGTGAATTTCACTCTGTTTCTATTCAGTGTCATCATTTCCCGATTTTCACACACTAGCACAACACTAGTTGTGATGACGGTCCAACGTGATGTTGCCACTTTGAGTGGATCTGGGGACCCTGTAGATCCATTTCTTGTTTGGAACAGAAACCAGGTGTGAAGTCAGGATTTTATCAGTGTAATTTCTTTTCTTACAAAAACATACACAATTGCTGTGTTCTTGAATAGAGGTGGTGAACTGCATAAGGCAACTTTCTCTTGCAGAAAAACCTTTGTGAAGGCACTGGTGCCCTATTGCAAAAAGCATGCGCCTTGGGCCTCTGCCTCTAGAATTCACACCAAACTGCACACACCTGTGCACCTTTTCCTTCTTCACTTTATACCTGGGAAACCACTAATTCAAAGCTCCCTTCAGACTGCACGGACTGGGAAAGGTGTCAGGGCCATTAACCTTCCTTTTGTGCAGCTGCTCAGCAGCATCAAGGAATTTTGGCAATACCTAACAACCCAGACAAAGGCCTTGTCTACATTAGAATGTTGTACCTGCTTTAATTATACCAGTATAGTAAAAGTGGTACAATTCCCTGAGTAGGAATGCCATTAGATCACTATAACAGTGCTTTATACAGGAATAGCTATCCTGGTACGGAATGGGGGAAATAAGCTATCCGAGGTGTTTTCATTTGAAAATTTTCAAAAAGGTCATGACATTTCTATCTTAGGTTTGTATTAAACAAAGTGAATACACAAAACCTAAATCAGGGCCTGACTTACCTAATAGGAAAATCAGGCTGTTCTATAACCTTGCCTGTAAATGAACAGCTAAGCACTTTTGCAGTACAGAGCTGTTATGAAGAGAAAGGTAGGAATCTAATCTGAAAATCTCCTTAAAGGCAGATGTGCGGAAAAACTGCCAAATCTAGAAAGAAAGGACTAGTTCCAAGGGAGTTACAACAGGAAGGAGTTTACACCTAAGTTTGATACAGGCATTTGACAAGAACTGCAATCTCCCTACCTGTTTCAGTAAGTTACACGAAAGCGTGAAGATATCAAATAAAGACGAGTCTCGGAACGAAGAGGCTATTTTCCTGTGCTTGGTCAGGGGATGGGTGGTGTCCGCCTGGATAGAGAGACAAGCAACTTTTAGAACTAGTTTATAGGAAGGAAACAAGGCAAATAGAATTCACAGGAATGTTGCTAATAAAACATTAGTGGCACACCAAGGCATTCCTCCCCCATAATTGCATTGCATCAGTTGATTAAACTGAAGGGACGTTCTCCAATTGTATTACATTCTATTAACATAAAATAATGGTTCCTATACTGCCATTAACTTTTTATTGAGCTGCTGATAAAACTATATTACCTGTCTTGGGTATTAAGTGAGAACAATGTTCCTAAACTGCTTAAACACACAGTTTCATCTCAAGCAAAAAAATCAAGTTTACTTGAGCTGGTTTTAAAGAAGGATTAAGGGTAACATTTTCAACAGCACTTAAGTGATTTAGGAGGTTAAAGCCCATTTTCAAAAACAATTTAAGCTGTTAATGTCTAAATTATTTTTGAAAATGGAATGTAGGTAAAATTTTCAGAAGTCCCCAGTATCTAGTTTGGGTAATAATTCTTGACCTACTTAAACTAGATCCACTAAATAATTCCTGATAGCTCATTACTCTTTCCACTCCCATATATGAAAGTGCTGGCCAGATGCAGAGTCCTCTACCAGCAGAGGATCACAGTCACAGTGAGAGCCAAGTGACAAGATACCTGGATGCACAGAAAATTACAAGAAGCCCTTAGCATTGGTGTGCATCACTTTGGATCTGGCCACATTGGTTTTTAAACTCATGTATGTGACTTGTAGCTGCATGACAATTAAGTATGCCAAGTGTGTTAGGAGAAGTAAGTGGATGTTGCTCGATATAGGATACCACAACCACATACTAATTTGAGAAATGTGCTCTAAACTCTGAATATAATACAGGTGATGTTGACCGCATCCTATGTATCATCTTGTAAACTACAGTGTTATCACTAGAGATTTTTTAAAATTCTGAATATTGCAAGGCTGGATTAAAATAAATGATCTATTCCCCCAGTGGCCTATGGTGAATTACTTTTTGGTGTGCAAGTAAAACCTTCTTCCCCCCACCCTCACAATCACTCATGGTACACAGGGAAAGAAGGCTTAAATGCATACCATAGACACATACTTAACCTGAAACCGCCTCTCCATTCAGAGTTTCATTATTAGACTACTGCTTGTTACCCTCGTTTATATACACTATTTATCACCTACCATCTTATACAGCCCCCGTTACTGTAGGATCCAAGCATCTTACAATCTTTACTGTATTTATCCTCACAACACCCTCCTGAGGCAGGGCAGTGCCACTATCCCCATTGTGCAGATGGGGAACAGAGGCAGAGAGAGACAGTCACCCGCCCAAAGGCACACAGAGTTTGTGGAAAAGGAGAGAATTGAACCTAGCTCTCCCTGTCCCAGAGTAGTGCCCTAACCACTAAACAGATATTTCTCTCATCTCTCCCCTATCAATTATCTATTCGATGAGGTCTAGAAAACAGGCACCCTGTATTCTCTACATGCCCATTGCTGATCTCATGCACTTTTTGCAAGAGTCAGGATTTGCTTCACTGTTGCTGGCAAGTTTCCCAGCTCTCCAGCGTTATGCCACACGCTACAAGCCAGTTTGCTGCTACTCTCCCCATACTAGACAAGGCAGTATTTCAGTATGTGTATTGTTTGTACAGCTCTTAGAGACAAAAAAAATGCTATATTAGTGTATATATTTTTATATACAAAAGCTACCAAAAATTCACTTTAAGAAAAAAGACTCATACAAATTACATGGTAATGAATCTGAAATTCACAGTTATGAAACCCCAAGTAAATCACCATCCACTGTATTTGCCACATACCAACCCAGTGACTGCTAGCAAGTGAGCGTGCTTTTAGCAATACAGTGGTGGCAATTTTAGGAGGGTGTCTTTAACCCAAAATGTATTTAGATAATATTTTGTGGTAGAATTATTCCTCACATATTTAAACAAGAGATTCACGAATCATGGCCAAAATTTTCTAACTTTGTTGCCTACAGCTAGGCACTTAAATATGGATTTAGGAAACAACTGGTGAGAGAACTTTTCTGTTTATCCAGTCTCCTGTTAGGTATTCGACCCAAGCAGGGAGATGCTGATCAATATATACTGATTCACTGCGTCTTGCTGGCTTGTTAGTTTTGCCCTTGATATTTGGGAGGTGGGAGTGGTTCTCTGGGCACAGGGAACTAAGGTCTGAGACAGAGAGGTCTCCTGCAGGGAAACTACAGAAGCATCCAAGGCTGAGGAGAAAGTCCAGCCACAGGTTTACAGTTACTTTGTTGTCTGAGTAACCAATGAAGCCAAATCCCAAGAAGTGACTTAAGTCTGGACTAAACACAATGGGTGGGAATAGATTCTCTGTTTAGAGTAGGGTGGGAGCTTGCAGGCTCCTAAACAAAAAAAGTGTCCCAATTTTTAGAGAAGCTGAACTTCACTTCAGTGTGAGCTGTGGGTGCTTTGCACAGCTTTAGACACCACAATGGGAAAGTTCTGGCCTATATTCCCTGTACCTAACAGACTGCAGACAATCATTTTTAATTAAGTTATTCAACGCCATGGTAGAGTTTCAAAGCCTGGGTTATTTTCAAGTGTTTACACATGTATTAGCAAAAGCAAAGTTAGTTTCCATATTAATGAGAACTTAAAAGGCTAAAACAAAACTAATTAGGATTGGTCCTTTCAGCAAAAGTCTAGATAATCTATCATCTAAACTAGAAGGGTCCCCAAGGAAAATTGCTCCTTGGGGTGACTGGTGGCAGTCTGGAATGCACTATTAAAATCTGTCTGAAGGAGTCATAGCTAGAAAATAAATTGGGCTTTAGGAGTGTATGATTATTTCCTTCATGCTTAGATGTGACCAATTAATGTCTCTAGTCCCAGCTTTTCAAATAAATACCAGAGAGGAAGAAAGATCTAGCAGAAATCAGACCATGGGACTGAAAGACAAGAACTCCTGAGTCCTAGTCCTGCTTATGCCACTGATTCAAATGTAGGCTTGGTCAAGTTACTTAACCTGTGTCCCTTTTTGCCCTGTCAGTGCTCCCCACAAAACCCAAAACAAAACCAAAAGTGCAAGAAATAGGGTCAGTATTTGTAAGGAGCACTGAACATGTAACGTTATGTATTCGGAACAGAAACTCAAAATATTTACCAGATTTGCTATGATTATATCCTATATTTATATCCCATGAAGAAGTTATTGTAATGATTGACAATGCAAAAAGTTAAGACATTTTTTAAAAATGAGACTGCATAAAGTTAAAAGAATGTATAGGAATGCAGGACAAAAGATGCTAATGATGCTTTGCTAATTCATGCTGTGGGGCTTTATCCTCACAGGCAAGATAGTACTGGACATGAACCCATTTGCTATTTTAGTGTTGCTTCATTTTTATCATGGAGCATTACATCCAGGTACTGGAGAAGATGAGAGATGCTAAAAGAGCAGGAGATGGCAAAGAAATTCTTAGATCAGAGGAAATATCAATATCTTACCACAAAAGTGCATGATAGCATAAAAAAAAAAAAAATCAGCGCGCGCACACACACACACACACACACACAGAGAACAATACAAATGAGAAAATTGGACACTTACTTCACTGAAGAAGGCTGTAGCACTTACTTGATTAATTTCATTCGTTAGCTGAGACAGGATTGTCACTCCTATGATGCAGTGTTCTACGCTATCCTGATAAGCGAGATTGGAGGGGAGAAGAGGAGGAATAAGCAGTGTCAAGTTGTTCTTGCCAGTTTTCACTGTAATTCCGAAATCCTTCTGCCATGCAGAAGGAAGTACTTGCACACCGTAAATCAGATATATTTGGCTAGATATGCCATGTCCTCGTAGAACAGTGATTGGAAAAAATGTTTAAGCACCATGTTTTTAAAAAACCCAGGAGTTCTATATTTAGATGCATTAAAAAAAAACTATTCATATTATTTACAATTTGATACGTTTGCCAGACTTCTCAGCAGCTAACAATTTCTATGAAATGCTCAAACAAAAGCACATGTTATTTAATGGCTCATCTATCTATTCTAAATCACATTTTTGGTGCCTACTTACCCCTGATTCGTCGAAGATTTACATGTGTGCTTAATTTTAAGTACTTAGTTCCACTGAAATCAATGGTAAGCTTAAGTGCATAAATCTTTGCAGAACTGGGACCTTAGTGATCATGAAAGCTGCCAATTGACAGCTCTGAAAATTGAAGTCTTAGAGCCACAGAACTCCTGCAGCATGAGAAGTGGCAGTTAAATTTTCCCCAACCACCACACAATCAATATCTCACTCCTGACAATGAGGCCCCAACTCTAGCAGTCAAGAGAGTTCATTCTCCATGGCCCTTACAGTCTTTGGCTTCTCTTTTATAGACTAACACATTGTTGGCAGTCTTGATACAAAACACCTGCTCACTGGGAATGAGACTTTACATACCAACTAACTTCACATAAGAGCTACCTCGGTCTCTTCTTTTGCCACAAGGAGTTCCCTTCCTGTAACTAGATGGGGTTCCCTTCTCGGGCTCCATTTTGGTTAGCACCCGCCTGCAGTAATTGTCCCAATTTCTTCTCTGATCCGAGTCTAAGTTCATCCCCTTTGCAGGAGTCGAAACACACTGCAGTTTTGGTGGGGAAGAGGCTACGATCACAGGCCTCTGTTTTGAACAATGGTCTCAAGCATTAACATGATACTATGTGGCTGTAGCCAGGAATCTTTGCTGAACCCATGACCTAAAACCAAATACAGCCTTCAACATGTCTCAGGAGACTGAGTTGAGAATTGAGTGAAAAGCAAAAGAATTGTCTCAAAAAGCTAGAAATCATTTGAGCTGTTTATGGAAAGGTGTAATACTCCGGCATTGTAATATTTTCTAGATATCACTTCTTGAATTTTACTTTTCTGCAGCAGTTTTTAAGTGCAGAGATCCCCAAACTCATCATACTATTCAACTGCCTATCCAAATAAATAAATCCCACCATCACAATATAGAAGTCCCACTCTAGTTCCTTTCCTCTTCTCCCACTGCAGCCATGTACTCTGGGATTATTTACTACTACTCTTCCATCTTCCTCTAATTTGTGGAAGTTAAGTTGTAAAAACATTAAATTAAAAAAAAAAAAAAAAAAGAAATGAAGTTGAGTGTGTTGTGAGAACAGTGCGATTTTATGCCATGCTAGCCTCCTCGGGAAGAGAGTCCCACAGTTTGGGGCCATCTGCTGAAAAAGTTCCATCTTCTGTCTGTAAAGCTATGCTCTTGTGGGCAGGGACTGTCTTTTGACTGTTTATACAGCTTCTAGCCAAATGGGTCTCTGATTCTGATTGCAATAGCACCCTGAGACCCCCATGTCTCATAATAATAATCATGTTATGGGATGGGATGTTTCTACAGATATATCTAGCCACGATGTTCCACATAAGATCTATGAAGATCTTCTATAACCAACCCCCCCACGTCTCACACACACACTATTAAAACTTTCCTGTCACACCCCCAACTCATATCTTGCACTCTGCAGCCAATGAGTTGTAGCCAGTCTTTTTCCACTTCTTCACTGAAGCTATGTTGGCCAGCCAGAGCAATGAGAGGTTCCCCCATGCTTAGTCTCTTTTCTTAGCAGTACTACCCTGATGGCTGCCCAGGGAACCCCCTCTCCTCCCTGGCACGGCACATTAGAATTTTAAAGGATCTCGCGGTCATTACAGCCAAAATTAATGACCTAAAAAAACAGATACACCCAAACTGATTGACTGATCGTTTTCCCATACTAAAGGGTCCAAATTCAAAATTGAAGGCCCTGATGGTTCTGGCTTAATACTAAAAGATTGGTATTTAAAGAAACCAAGCAGTTTGTCACATTCGAAGTAACAGCTGCAAATGAGGTGAGGTGAGGTGCACAGATCAGTTTAATGGGAAGTCATCCTGCTTTTCATTTTGGATGGATCATTTGGATTTGGGGCTTTGAGAGAGGAATTACATACTTGGAATCCTAAAGTTCTGCCATATTATTAAATACTTATAGCACACCATGAGTGCCAGGCATTTTACAGAAATCAAAATGACAGTCCCTACCCTGAAGGGCTTACAATCTCATATGGGACAGTTATCAGCAATAGCTATTAGCTATATTAACTAATTATTATATTATAATATATATATTATATAATATATTCACTAATTATTAACTAATAAATAGTTATTAGCAATAGCTAATGCAGAGGAAGTGGAAGAATAACTGCACACTTACCCTCAGAGCATTATATGGCAATTATGCACAACAAGAACACTCCAATCACACCAGGTTTTGGTCGTCCCCCCCTCCCCCCCCCCCCCCTTCACCCCCGCCCCTACCTCTTTGTTTTTTAAAGGTGTCCCTGACCTGTAAAAACCTTGTGACATCTGTGATCACATTTCTGAAGACATATTCATCCTTCTGACAGTCAAACCAGCCCAACTTTGTGATCCTGGCATATAACTGAATTAGTGCTTGTGTTACAAAAGTTGCCAACTTTGGCCTGGTGGCAAGGTAGTTGAGCACGTAGTTCCCTGCAAGACAAAAAATAAAAATAAAAATCAGGAAATTCCTAGACAAAAAGACCATTAAGCTGGACATAAGGTTGTGAATCTGCATTAGGAAAAATATCTTTATAAAGCTTACACCGAAACACAGGGAACAATCACCATGTTGGAAAGTATGGAAATGCAGTTATGGTATCCAGACAACCATAACTGATCTTTTATTCATGTCTTTTTTGAGAGACTAGTCATAATATAATACAATACACCAAGGGTTTGGAGGTTCTAGAGATATGAAATTGTGGGTGGGTATTCATGTAGAACAGTTTCTTCCCACACACAAGTGTGTTATTTTGTATTACAAGAGGAGTTCAGTCCTTTGAAAGAACACGTCTGGCAAGAACTGCTGAAAGGTTTAAGGACCATTCCTCAGAAAAGGCCCCCCCAACATCAGGACATTCTGTTGTCCAGTGAGAAAGGAGAAGCTGATCAACTCTGGCTTGTTAAAGCACCTATAACATGCTTTCTCAGGGACCCCAGATTGCAAGTCACCTTGCTATCCCCCTCCTACATCCAGTGTGACAGTCTTGTGCATGGTAGTTAGAGGTCATTCCTTCAGTCACACACACACTCTTCTGAGGGCTCTGGCAAGCCCTTACTCAGCCTTGCAGGTTAATAACAGGTGCACCCCAACCCACGAACCACCCTGAAAGCATCCCTCTTTAGTATCCAGCCTCTGTCACCAGACACTCTCAGTAATTACTACTCCCAAGGGAATAGTATATACACAACAGCTTGTTTGATTCAGCTGAGTATCAGCTCTAATATAACAATACAACACTGTAATCTATGTATAGTAAAAACAAAAGTAAGTTTAGTAACAAAGGGAAAGATTTAAGGTGCAGTAAACACAGATAAAAACAATGGGTTACAAGTAAAACAAAAGTATGAAATGCTTGTACTAGACTAAGACTGAACTTTAACAGACTAAACTTGTCTAAAGCAATTTCTCACCTACGCCCTTTCTTGCAGCATTTCAACCAAGGCTGGTTGAGATCCTGTTTTCATGGATATAACTGCACTGCAGGGTCACCTGCTCAAGTGCAGGATAAAAGAGTGATCCTTGTGCCTCTCTCTTATACCCTAGAGTCAGAAAGACTGCCTGGGGTTTCCTTCCTGGTGTGCTGGCACCAAAGTGTCTCCCCACACAAGTTTATTTCGCATCCCCTCTTGACCTGTTTTTCCTGTTGATTCTCACATGTAAATGGGGCCTCCTCTGTGCTAGGCTTTACAATGTTTGATTTACATATAAATACATGAGGTAGGTGATTCCACATCCCTTGTCTGGCAAAACCCACTTGCCAACCCTGCCTGAGACACAGATTCTAAAACATTTTCAGTACGTACATACAACTTCTTAAATATCACCTGTACATACATCACACAACTATTATGAGGATCCGTCTGACACAAGCTTCCATCTGACACCTCACACATACTATGAAAGCAGTGTGTTAGGACAGAGAGTTTGTCAGGCCTGATAAGAGTTGCTGTTATAGAACAGTAAACGCTTTGCCAGTTGGCACCAAAGGGTTCCTAGGGTCACAGCCACACTAAGAAAAGGAGATATCATAGTTACTCTCCCAACAAGACACTGGTCAGAGATAGCCTTCTACCCCATCCCATCAGAATGACTTTCCCACAGGAACTACTGCAAATGACAAGTGGAGTCCCACAAAGCATTCTCAATTCTGAAACCATATCTGCCATTCTCTGCCTGGTGGGTCTTGCGCACATGCTCAGGGTCTGATTGCTATATTTGGCGTTGGGAAGGAATTTTCCCCCAGAACAGATTGGCAGAGACCCTTTGTCTCTTTTGCCTTCCTCTCCAGCATGGGGCACAGGTCAGTTGCAGGTTTAAACTAGGGCAAATGGTGAATTCTCTCTAATTGGAAGTCTTTAAACCATGATCTGAGGACTTCAATAACTCAGCCAGAGGTTATGGGTCTATTACAGGAGCGGATGGGTAATGTTCTGTGGCCTGCAACGTGCAGGTGGTCAGACTACATCATCACTATAGTCCCTTCTGACATTAAATGTTTATGAGTCTATATCCTTGAAAGAGACTGCCCAAGTGTCCTATTCATTCTCCCTTCCTTCGCTGGTGCACTTTTTAGGGCAATCAGACCTGCTCTTACTCTATCACCCCTTAGCATGCAGATCACTGTCTGAAAAGACAGAACATACAGTAATCTGCAGTCACAATCAGGGTTTAGTTTTAGTCTTGGATTACTAGAATCTTAGTTTTCCAAGTGGCTTTCCACCTTGGCCCACTCTTTAGAGCTAGCTTGGATCAGAGCTGTGGCTGAGATCCTTTGTCCCTTTGATAGTAGCAGAACTGTGAAACTCACCAGTCTCAGTTCAATGCAATTTCGTATAGACAATAAAACATGAAAGTTATCCCTGTACTGGGTCATAGGCAAAAAGCAGATTTTAGCCAGTATCTGTCTTCAATGACTTGGGAGACAATGAACAGAAAGAAACCCCTCCCTTCTCTCCCCCTCCTGGCAAAGTAGAAGAACAAAGAAGGGCAAATACAAAATAATCACCTTTCCTAATAACTGGATTCATTAAGATACCCTTTGCTATTAAGGAACAAGTAGGGAAGAGAAAGGAATTAGAAGATGAATAGCCTAATTCATAAAGAACTGAGTTACTATCTTAAAAATTTGTTCATTCATAAGGCCACAAATTTGTGATTACTTTGGACCTGAATAACTCCTATCTATCTGGCATTCAAACCCAGTAGTCTCTGGGCTAGGAAAAGATATTGTCTGACAGCAAAGTTGCCTTTTCACTATACATTTTAGGCTACCAATGTCCATACATCTTAATAGCTTGCAGAAAGACTTCCTGTCACCATGTAGTACTGTTAATTAGTCATTATCCATAGTATTTGCTGGCTATGCCAGTGGCTTGGCTAGAGAAAAGAAAGCTTTCTACTTACGAATGTCTATTCGCTGTTCCAATGGCAGGGGGTTGTTTGTGCGTGACACAAGTTTTGTAAGGCATGTAGCTGCCAATAATTGGGAGTAGGATGACTGTAAAGAAAAAAACACAACAAGCAGTGGTTTAATGCAAGTTTCAGTACAAAAGAGGCCACAGCTGAAGACAAGGTGGTTGTGCACTACGTTAACCTAGTAACTTTCAGGTCTCTGGAAACCTGGGCTTCAATATTAGCTTAGTTCACAAGTCTAAATGCTCTGGACTGTCTTAGTTCCTTGTTTCTGTATACACCAAGTTTATCCAAAATATTTTAAAAAGAGCATTTAGAAGGAAAAGGTACCAGGGTGACGACAGCAGCAGAAGGATAACATACCCTCCACCTGTGTGCCCCCACATAGGGGTGGAGAGAATTATGACAAGCAAGAAGGAACAAGTGCCAATAGTAATATGCTGCAGGCAAGTGTTACTGCACACTCAGTCCTAGATTTTATACAAACACTTCAAACTCTTCCACTTGACTACAAAACGGGTTAGTTTTCCCTTCCCCTTCATATTTTATTTATATATCATACAGAACAGCACTCGGACCAATGGACATTACTAACTAATTTAATCCAGGGAATAGGATACAAATAATGTGAGTGAACCATCAGAAATCCTAGGTGGTATGAGATTCTATGAATTACAGGCAGTGTAATTGCAAATGTTTCTTGTGTTAAATAATACTCAGTACTATGAAAAGGATTTGCCTCCATAACCTATTCCAAGAATCCAAGAGACCAGAAACCCATTTATAGTAATATGCCCAAAGAGAGTTTAATGTAAGTGAGTCAGATCATCCAATTTGTGCATCAGCTTTACAAAATGGCAATATGACACAGACTACACATACATAATGGGTTATATTCAAAGTAATAAAACTGTGCATTAGAGACTTTCCATTAAAATTGACCCCTCCCTTTTCCCCTGTGCTAGTTGCTGGTTCGTCCATGGTAGACACAAATGCAATTTGAAACCCAGAGGCTAATTTATTTTTTATTCCAAAGAAATTAAGGAGTCCACACACACAAAAAAAAAAAAACTTACAACACAAAGAGATAAATAATTCAGCTCTTGTGTTCAGCTGGAACTGCACTGCACAGTGCCCAGTCTCATTCTGGTTCCTTGATCCTTTGAGATAGGGTGGCTAATGTTTCCTGATTTTTGTGAGCAAGCCACTGATCTAATAGACTCAAAGGGCTGAATGCACATTGGGCCATAAATCAAACCTCAAAAGGTCCTGTGGCCAAGCAATTTTAAGCATGATTTATCCTGCCACAAAGTGACTCAAGTGACCACTTGGGGAAAAAAAAAAGTACTGTAAAGATAAAAATTGTTCTTATTTCCCATGGTTGAAATTGTTGCTAGATTGCTTTGAGGACATTATTGGAGAGGCTAACCTTTGCTTTAAGAGATTCTTAGTAGTAAGCTAAAATGGCCCAAAGCAAACTCTGTTTTAATCCCATCCGAGTCTCAGATCTCATGCTGGGATTTTAATCTTTGATCACATCTTCCAAGCTATTTTAGAACTCCTAAAGCAGTAGAAAGAAGAGAATTTGCCTTTTAGAATTAACGTTGTATTCAGGCTGCATAATGGATTGGCCCATAAGATTAATCAAGAACCAATCCATCAAAAGACAGGTTCTTTTCATGTGATTCACACTATTGGTATAAACAGACACATGGACAAAATTGGAATGATTGTGCAACAATAGCTCTCCTGCTAGAAGTGTTAATGACACTTTAGCCCAAATTCACACAGTTTCCTAGCACGGTTATAGAGCCATACTTTGCACTCCCAATCACAATAACCCCTTCCACAGCTCATCTCCCACCAACCCTCCCAAAAAAAAAAAAAAAAAAAAAAAAACCTATGCTATATCAAGTCTGGACCACATTTCGTAACTGTGTTTAAGCATACTTATCTTTGTACTTTAGGATCTAAGCAGGATTCCTCAAAAGGGAAACCTCTTAGTGGGTACACTCCAATTTTTTTCTAAACCAACAGAAAATGCAGGATCAACTGAAGGTTTAATTCTGGCATGCAGAAGATGTTCATGAATATGACACGTTCCAGCTTACTGGGTATGCATTACCTAATGTGCTTCCCTGTTTTATTCAGAGCATTCACCCAAAATGCCAAATTTTAATGCCAGTTCGTTTGAATCTATTATGATTTTCTACGTACACTTCCTCTTTCAAGGAGGAGCTGGCACTTGCTCAGACAGTCCGGGCTGTTGGTGAACTCGACCAAGGCTTTTTCTGCCTGGAGCCGTGTCGCGGTGTCGGTAGTTTCATACAGCTGCTTGCACAGGTTCTCTAGCTGGGCTAGGCTCTGTAATGGAATGACCACAGGAAAAAAAAAAAATCAGTTAAAACAATAATTTCTTTTTACAGTTTTGTCAGATAGGTTGCACGGCTGAGTCGCTATCTCATCTTTTTTAGGGAATGAATATGTTGAAATTATACCTGGCTTTTCAGCCTATGCTACTTTTTTAAGACGTTTCATGGCCATCTTCACCTGAAGTAGGCACAAAACAATTGCTGCTTGATGGGCACACGAGAAATCCCCTCGCACTACCATCCTGTCCAAGAGCAACAGATAGCCTGCCAGACACCCTACCTAAGAATGTGTCTTGCACCATCTCTCTACCCCTCCCTAGCATATTGCAAGAGAACGAATTCCAGAGCTCTGCCACTCACTCCCAGGAGTTCAACTTTTATTCAGAGTGTGGCCTTTTTCTTAATGTATTGAGGATGGTCAGGAGCCTGGGTTCTATTCCCAACTCTACCACGTTTCTTGAGTGAACTTTAATAAGTCACACCTTTGTATCTCTGGCCCCAATCCCACAATAAGCTCCACGCAGATGGAGTCATATGCCTGCATGGAACCCCACTGACTTCGATGGGGTCTGCCCACCTAGCAATGACAGGATCAGAGTCCTGTAAAATGGGGATATAACACTTACCTACGATGCAGGGTTACCAAGAGGCTAGAGCCATTAGCTTGTAAGTCATAGATCTTTTTATAGAAGGAGTTATGCAATCACTATGCACACCTATGGTTCTCTATTATAATAATAAAAGTAGGATACGGATTTGGGGGTGGGGGCAGAAAGAGGGGCAAGCTGAACCAATTCTGCGATATTCTATCTTGAAAAGTAAAGAAGCCTGTACCACAATGGGACACTAATTGCTTTTCTGTGGCCAACATTCCTTTTCCTTTCCACTCCAAAACCCCCACTAATTTAGGGTTACCATACGTCCTCTTTCTCCCGGACATGTCCGGCTTTTCGGCAGTCAAACCCCCGTCCGAGGGGAATTGCCAAAAAGCCGAACACGTCCAGGAAAATGGCGGCTCTGCTCCTCCCTGACTCTTCGGCTCTGTTTAAGAGCCGGGCTGCCCGAACGCTACCGGCTTCATGGTTTGCCGGGCAGCCTCCAGACCCTGCGCCCCCGGCTGGGCGCTTCCTCTCCCGGGCTCCAGCTGCGCTGGGGAAGCGCCGGCCGGGGGCGCAGGGTCTGGGGGCTGCCTGGCAAACCGTGAAGCCGGTAGCGCTGGGGCAGCCCTTTCCCCGTGGCTGGGAGTGGGAGGGAGGAGGGGGCGGAGTTAGGGCGGGGAAGGGGTGGAGTTGGGGTGGGGCTAGGGGTGGGGAAATGGGTGGGGCCAGGGCCCGTGGAGGGTCCTCTTTTTTTATTTATTAGATATGGTAACCCTAACTAATTCCTTCAGTTACTGATGCTCCCATCACATCAGCCCTTCAAGATATAACAAGTTACAGAGCTTCCTCCAGGAGAACCACTAACGTAGTTCCAAATATCAGGTATCCCAGGGGCATTTTCACAATCATTTTTGCTGCTTCTTTTGCTTTCAGACTACACACAACAAGCTTTCCATTATACCCAATCCACTACTGGCCAGGGAGCAGGAGTAACTACGTGTCTTCTTGAACAGGTAGCTACCGTGTAATAGCATCATGTATTGCTGCCAAGACAGCTTGCCAGCCTGAACATCGCCATGAATGTATCTTTTGAGCTGGTGCCCTTCCTATCCCCCTACTCTTTATTGTCATTCTTGCCTCTAAACTTTGGTCTTCGCTCTCAGAATAAACTACTCTCTGCACACACTAAAACCTCTCTACTAAGAAGGTCCTTAGAATTACGCTGAAGTTATTTAAAAGTACAGATTATTAGCACAGCTTCCCCTCCACCATACACGTCGGCCTCCTCCTCCAGCGTAGGACTGGAAGCATTCTGTGCTTCGTAAACATTTTTAATTTATTTGCTACCAAAGGATTTCTAATATTAAAATTTCAGCTTGTTTTCCTCCCTTAAGTTCCAAGCGTTTGTGCCTGGGCCTGAAGGATCAGGAACACGGAACACTGCATTACAGAGATGTTTTATCAGGGGAGGAACTCAATAGGATAGGGGAAGAGAGAAAGAACTTCTTGAGGGGTGAGAGATGAGATGGGATCAGTAAAAAAGGCTGAATGCTTGAGAATGAAAACCCAGTGTGTTATTCCAAGTATATTTATATAGCCTTTGCCAGTGTGTCTCCTAACACCTCCCCCTCTCACCCCAGATGGCTACTGGTAAGCAATGAATCTCTGAGCTGCATGATTAGTTTAAGGTCTTGGTTTTGACCTATGACAGCCCTGTCTGGCTTGAGACCTGCTTGCTGGAGACACCCTCCCTTCCCATTCAATACTGACTGACTGAGTCAGCAGAGGCACTCCAACTGGAGTACCCCCTCCTCTGTTTAAGAAACAATTGCCAGCAAGATATTCTCTATGAAAGGCCTTCAAATACTCAAATTTCAGAATTTATTCCTCCTCCCTCCATCCCATAATCCAAAATGGATTATATCTGTGTAAATCCCATCCATTTACTCAGGTTCCTATGGAACAAAAGACAGCTGACATTTGTGGGTGAAATGTGGTGTTTTGAGTTTGATTTTCTCTCTGGTTCTAGAGGAGATTATTTTTATCAACTCTTAGACTATTTTAATTGAAGTAAGCGCTATCTAGAGCTCATATGAGATTATATATTTCAATACAGTTTCTTTGTGAAGGTGGCCTCTGACTATTCATATTATTATTTCAAATTTCTGGAGAATCTAATTTCTCTTCCACCCCAACTACGTTTATCGCTGTTACCCTCTAATGTTATGCAAAGGTGGGGACACACTTGTTTGTTGGAGGATTTTGTCTCAGATCGACTACATTCTTGAGAATACAAGTCTATGATCTGGTCTACTTTAGAAAAGTTGCACTGGTGTGACTAAATCAATTTTAAAAATCTATCAATGCATACCCCTAACATTCAAGTACTTAAACAGGTTTAAACCTCACTTGAATTGATTTAGCTTAATTCACTAAATTTACGAATTTATACTGATTTATCTTAAGGAAGGTTTAAACTGGTTTAAGTGCATCTATAGAGGTTTGCATCGGTGGAATTAAATTAATTTAAAATCTATTTAATTCTCCGGGTGCAACTTGTCTAATATACATCTACACTGACTTCAGTTTGTATTTGTAAGTGGTGACCTTTTGTTTTTAAAATAAATCTGTGTGTTTATTACCTGTAGTTGAGCAAGAGATTGTTGTTTCATTCAACAGTCTAAATTAAGGCTACGTCTTCACTAGAAACTTCAAAGAGCTGCCGCGGCAGTGCTTTGAAGTGTGACTGTGGTCATGCACGAGTGCTGGGAGAAAGCTCTCCCAGCGCTCCTGGTAATCCACCTCCATGAGAGGAACGGCTCCCAGCGCTTGGAGCCTGTCCACACTAGCACTTTAAAGTGCTCAAACTTGCTGCGCTCAGGGGGGTGATTTTTCACCCCCCCCCCCCCCCCGAGCGCAGCAGGTTGAGCACTATAAAATGTAAGTGTAGATAAGTCCTTAGTTTCCTTGAAACAAAAGCTGCCACTGGGCTCTCAAAGAAATGGACATGTGCAATGCTACGTCTGCTGTAAAAATCGCTTACCTCACTCCCATGTCTCAGATCAAGATTAAGATTCAAGGCTGCTCTGATCTGGTAGAAGACCACTGGCGCCCTTCACAGGCACACTCTCATGCGGCCTCAGAGATCAGTTTCACATCTTCTCAAATAACACTGGTCTACAATTTTTGAGAAGTCGTCTGCTTCAGAGATAAAATGTGCTATTTATTATGTATTTTGATGTGCTGAATTCAAATATGACAATTAAAACAACTGATTGGCTACTGTTTCTAAGATATTTAAGTTTTTACATTTTATGTCTATGTATATTGTGTAGATAGTAGAGTTTTAATCCTAAATTGTAAACCTAGGTCTTTTCATGTGTTTATGGTTGCTTTACGTGATAATATTTCACCTGTCGTGTTTATGTAACACTTTAAAAATCAGCAAAAGGATTATATAAATAAAATTTATTATGAAACAAAAAGGCAAAAAACTATTACGTACATAGTTTAGTCCTATTCAGTGTCTACTCGGCGCTTCTTGGCTTGTCTCTTGTATTCATTAAATGGAGCATCTCTTGTCACTGTCCAGCAATAGTCTGCAAGCATTGATGGGCTCCATTTGCCCTGATAGCGTTTCTCCATTGTTGCAATGTCCTGGTGAAATCGCTCGCCGTGCTTGTCGCTCACTGCTCCGCAGTTTGGTGGGAAAAAAAAAAAAATCTAGATGAGAGTGCAAAAAATGTATCTTTAGTGACATGTTGCAACCAAGGCTTTTGTTTGCTTTGAGGAGGTTTTCCACCAACAACCTGTAGTTGTCTCCCTTGTTGTTTCCGAGAAAATTTATTGCCACTAACTGGAAGGCTTTCCATGCCGTCTTTTCCTTGCCACGCAGTGCATGGTCAAATGCATCATCTCGAAGAAGTTCACGGATCTGAGGACCAACAAAGACACCTTCCTTTATCTTAGCTTCACTTAACCTTGGAAATTTTCCACAGAGGTGCTTGTGTTTAGTCAATGGCCTTGACAAAGTTCTTCATCAGACCCAGCTTGATGTGTAAGGGTGGTAACAAAATCTTCCTGGATTCAACAAGTGGCGGATGCTGAACACTTTTCCTCCCAGGCTCCAATGACTGTCGGATTGGCCAATATTTCTTGATGTAGTGGGAATCTCTTGCACAACTATCCCATTCGCAGAGAAAACAGCAGTACTTTGTGTATCCAGTCTGCTGACCAAGCAAGAGAGCAACAACCTTCAAATCACCACAAAGCTGCCACGGATGTTGGTCATAGTTTATGCACCTCAAAAGTTGTTTCATGTTGTCATAGGTTTCCTTCATATGGACTGCATGACCAACTAGAATTGATGGCAAAACATTGCCATTATGCAGTAAAACAGCTTTAAGACTCGTCTTCGATGAATCAATGAAGAGTCTCCACTCATCTGGATCGTGAATGATGTTGAGGGCTGCCATCACACCATCGATGTTGTTGCAGGCTACAAGATCACCTTCCATGAAGAAGAATGGGACAAGATCCTTTTGATGGTCATGGAAACCCTAACATCACCTGCCAGGAGATTCCACTGCTGTAGTCTGGAGCCCAACAGCTCTGCCTTACTCTTGGGTAGTTCCAAATCCCTGACAAGGTCATTCAGTTCACCTTGTGTTATGAGGTGTGGGTCAGAGGAGGAGGATGGGAGAAAATGTGGGTCCTGTGACATCGATGGTTCAGAAGTTTCATCCTCTTCCTCGTCTGACTCAAGTGAGAATGATTCTGGTGCATCAGGAACCGGCAGTCCTTCTCCGTGGGGTACTGGGCGTATAGCTGATGGAACGTTTGGATAATGCACAGTCCACTTTTTCTTCTTTGACACACCTTTCCCAACTGGAAGCACCATGCAGAAGTAACAATTGCTGGTATGATCTGTTGGCTCTCTCCAAATCATTGGTACTGCAAAAGGCATAGATTTCCTTTTCCTGTTCAACCTCTGGCGAAGATTTGTTGCACAAGTGTTGCAGCGTATGTGTGGGGCCCACCTCTTGTCCTGATCTCCAATTTTGCAGCCAAAATAAAGGTGACAGGCTTTCTTAACCATAGTGGTTATACTGCGCTTTTGTGATGCAAAAGTCACTTCACCACAAACGTAGCAGAAGTTATCTGCACTGTTCACACAAGTACGAGGCATCTCTGCTCACTTTGGCTAAACAGAAATGTGTCCCTTTGCAAAATCAAACACTGACAAATAAGAGAGCACGACACTGTATGATTTCTAGAGCTGATATAGGGCAATTTGTTCAGCAGAGTGATGTAAGCTTCGTTATGATTGCATCATCCATGACTTCTAGGAATAACATGATGCAATTCATATCATGTATGATGCAATACCAGCTTCAGATTGCATCATTCATTGTTTTGCCAAAAAAGCAAGTACTGTCCAAACCCAGTCAGATTTATTCATAGATCCAGTCAAAGATGTATTTTAGTCATTTCTGGTTTAAATTGAGATCCCTTTCCTTTATAACTCACTTATCCTCCACCATTCCCAAGTCAAGGGTTGTATATACTGACCCAATAGCATATCTTGAAAACTAGAGCCAATCAACAATTTTAAGCATCATTTTCGTTCTCAGTGACCCAAAATTAGTAAAATTTGACTACATTTATTTCAGAAGCATTTTGGCTGTAGAGCAGTGTAATCAAGAGGAAAATTTCCACTAATCAAATTCCAGAAAGTATTTTGAATCTTGTGAAATCTACTTTGTTTTCAAGTTTTAAGTGGCTCTTTTTAACTCATACCCAAAGGTATCAGTTCAAGATGTTTAACTCCAGAGACACAGTTCTGCCCAAGGGCCTACTGAACAAGAGAATCACACAAATCCCAGTGTCTCCCCAAATGAGAAGCCAAGGATATATTGGCATAGAGTTTAAAGTGAGCACTGCTGTGCTCAGTGAGAACATATTGCAATAAAAGATAAGGTAAGTAGCAATGAAGACAGTTTTATTACAGTACAATCCAACTGGTATATCCCAATAGAAGAAAGAATGTACCAATTAAGCAATCGAAGGCTCATTGGAAATATGTCATTCTGGAAAATGTTCACTTATTTCCATGAATTGCTTTATAAATAATTAATGTCTACAGCACTGAAGAATTACAACAAAACTAGCTTACTGCAGGGCTTTAGGCAGGACACGCATACCACTGATGTTCAAACCAAAGTAGGCCAGTAACAACCTCTCCTTTCTGGGGGTGAACATTACTGGATTAACACACATGTCCTTCTTCCCACTTTGGAAACCTGGGTTCAGGTAGTGGCGAAAGTCACAAGTATAATGAGTTAGGTCATTTTAGTCTCATATCGCTAAATCTACAGGGCACACTGGAACAATGCAGAAGAATCAGTAATCTTGGCTCAAGAAAAATCTAGCAATGGAGTAGAAGCGGGTGCTGCAGGATAACATTACAGTGCCTCAGTAGAGCTGTATGGGGAGAGCTTGCAAAGCTCCTGTTCATATTATGCCTTACCTTTGAGAGCACTCTCAATGGGCCACTTTCACAAGCACCAAGTTAGTCAGAGTTCAAGACTAGAAGAGTCTGTGACGGGTTGGATCACAGAAACCCCCTTGGGAGCTGCCACCTAATGTACCAAGACTACTTCTATTCCTGTTTTCCCTGCCAGCTCAGGACTCCAGCACCCTGTCTTGCTGAGCCAGACACTCCCATCTGCTCCAACAAAGACCCAGGGTCTGAATTACTTGCCCCAAAGCTGCAGGTTTACCTGAAAACAGCTCACAGTATTGTGCTTGTCTTTAGCACTCAGATACCCAACTCCTAATGGGGTCTAAACCCAAATAAATCCGTTTTACCCTGTATAAAGCTTATACAGGGTAAACTCATAAATTGTTTGCCCTCTATAACACTGATAGAGAGATATGCACAGCTGTTTGCTCCCCCAGGTATTAATACATACTCTGAGTTAATTAATAAGGAAAAAAATGATTTTATTAAATACAGGAAGCAGGATTTAAGTGGTTCCAAGCAGTAACAGACAGAACAAAGTAAGTCACCAAGCAAAATAAAATAAAATGTGCAAATCTATGTCTAATCAAAACACTGAATACAGATAAGATCCTCACTAGTTCCAGAATGCTCCCTTTTACAGGCTAATCTCCTTTTAGCCTGGGTCCAGCAATCACTCACACCCCCTGTAGTTACTGTCCTTTGTTCCAGTTTCCTTCCAGTATTCTGGGGGGTGGAGAGGCTCCTTCTTTAGTCAGCTGAAGACAAAATGGAGGAGTCTCCACGGGTTTAAATAGACTCTCTCTTCTGGGTGGAGACCCCCCTCCTCAGTCCTATGCAAAGTCCAGCTCCAAGATGGAGTTCTGGAGTCACCTGGGCAAGTCACATGTCCCTGCATGACTCAGTCTTTACAGGCCAAAGCCATTGCCCAGATGGTATCCTGTATGTCTCCAGGAAGACTTCTTATGTGGATTGAAGCATTCCAAGATGCATTGTTCCCCAAGTGCTTCCTGATTAGGTACTTAACCTTACGAATTCCTTCCTAAAGAAACTGACCAAATGCCTCACAAAGCTTACTTAGAAACCAAGCAAGTATACAGCCCATATTCTTAGCCTCAAGTAGAAAATGATATATGTGTACAAATAGGATGAATAGATATAGTAGACCATAACCTTTACGGAGATATGTTACATGGCACAGGCAGCACAAAACATATTCCAGTTATGTCATACATACATTTATAAGCTCCCCCCCAATAAAGCCTTATGGGGTACACCGTCACAGAGTCCACTATACCTAGTCTGACCCCCTACAGAGGATAGGCCTCCCCCACCTACCCATCCCACTAAACCCAACCACTGAAATTAGACCAAAGTATTGCAGCACTCAGAAGACTATAGACTATCATGTGCCATAGGCAGAGAGATGGAGCTGCACCAATTATTGAGGTCCCTGCAATGGCAAATTTCAAATGTGGTTTTACTTACTTATAAGTCATAGTAACATTGTTTAGGGGTCTATCACCTCAGAACATTAGAAAACATTACTGTTAAGTGAAAGGTCTCCTTTAAATGAAATGAAAGTCATTAGGCTGCCACTTATCCTTAAATGGGACTCTTGCAAAGGATGTAAAAACCTGGGGTGAAATTCTAGCCCCATTAAAATCAATAAGAGTTTTGCCAGCGACTTCCATGGAGACAGAATTACACTCTTGGTGAGTGCTTTTGTTTGTTTGTTTTTATGATGAATGAGGCAGATCTGAAAGTTACGTGTTCTTTCAAATTTAGAAGCATCAGGAATACAGAGTCTGGTCTTCCCTAGTTTTGTTGGAAGCCCAGTGGGAGTAAGAAAAGAGGTTTATTTTTGTGTTAATATCTTAATTTTAGGGGAACAGATGTTCAGTCTTTAAACACAGGCTTCCTTTATTCAATGTGTTAATAAGTCAATGAAGTTAAAATAGGTGTTACCATATACAATCCACCAAAGAGTTTTAATCTCCTCATTAAAAATCATTTCCCTCTTAACAGTTCAATTTTCACTCTTGCCTTTTGTGATATCATTTGCACCGGCTCTGCAAACATCATAGTCTTCCAGCCTAGACCAGGACAAGAGAGTTTTTAAAACACTAAACAAAAACACCCTGTGGAGAATGAGGGAGATGGCTTGGTTAGTTGTTAAGAAATCGCTATGTACTTCAGTTTACCTCTGATATTTGCCTGTCTCTCTGCATGCATCTAAGTTAAAAAAAAAAAAAATTTAAACACTGACATAGAATATCAGGATTGGAAGGAACCTCAGGAGTTCATCTTGTCTAACCCCCTGCTCAAAGCAGGACTAATCCCCAGACAAATTTTTGCCCCAGATCCCTAAATGGTTGAACTCACAACCCTGGGTTTAGCAGGCCAATGCTCAAACTACTGAGCTATCCAAAGGAGGCAGTTAGGTGGAACCAAGCAGGAACCTAAACAATGAGATAAGACACCGATGGTAAACAACTAGGAGGGAGTTAAGACAACAGTGGCAGAGCCAGTAAGTGGGAAGATGCTATTTTCCAGATGACAGGCACAGTTGTGGGATACCAATGCTGAAAAGCGTAGAGATGGGGAAAAAAAGACTACAGTTAAAACAAGGATGGGGATACTGATTGTCTGTAGCTGCCTGGGAGTGGGGTCCTGACAGAGAAACTGCAGCAAGCAAACTGACTATCCTCATCTAGAGATGGAAGTAACAGGGGTGAGTAGAGCTTACCAAAGCTTGCAAGAAAAGATTAAGGCTTAGGTCAGAGGAAATACATGCACAAGTCTTTGTTTTAACCCCTCTCTCGGCTGTGTATCCTTGGGTAAATAAATACTTGGCTTTGAAGAAGCCGAGAGAGTCAGAGTCACTTTAATCGGTTGCTAGTCCCAGGCTCCCAGAGGGAAAGGGTTTACTGGTGCCCAACAGGTGTTGGACCTGATGTAAAGTTGGTAAACAGGGGACTGCAGATCAGAGACCCAGGCCTTGGCTATACTCGCGGATTCAAGCGCGAGTGTAGTCGCGCAGCCAGCGCTGCGAGAGCTCTCTCGCAGCACTGCAAGTACTCCACCTCTCCAAGGGGAATAGCTTGCAGCGCTGCAGGCGCTGATTACACTGGCGCTTTACTGCGCTGCACTCGCTGCGCTCGGGGTGTGTGTGTGTGTGTTTTTTCACACCCCTGAGCGCAAGTGCAGCGCTGTGAATTGCCAATGTAGCCAAGGCTCCAGTCTAGGAGTGGGAGGACTGCATGGTTCCACCCAGAGAGGTGAAGGTAGCGAAATATGTCAAAGGGGTGCACTGGAGAGGATCTAAAAGGGATCTAAAGTGCAGCTTGCCTCATATCTAGACAGCCCCAAAACCTTGCTTCCCCCCAGATTTTGAAGAGATAGCCTTCTGGCCTATTGTATATACACATCAAAGCAACCCATTTTTTCCTGCTTTGTAGATCAACTGTAACATATTCAGGTATTGGATTAGATATATTAATGTGCACCAAAATAACCAGTGCAGAACAGGGCAAGTGAAGGATGAAGGAGATGCTTTTATTTGGCATTTCCTTGCATTTGTCGGTTAGAAGTAATGCCGGAATAGTAGTTTTACTGTTAATACGCTCAGACACCCAGAAAACATCCACAGAAGGCAGTACTCCAATCAGATCATTCTCTTTGATGAAAATCTTATTGATTCTAATTTTAGAAGAGTTTCACTGATGGATATTTATGCCCTCACGCTGGTAAAGTAATTACATGAATAAATGGACTCTCTCAACAGCCCTTGTGCTGCATTCTAGGTTTGCAGTGGTGAATTGTAAGTGAACCTCAATCTTTGTACCTTAGTGTCCTCATTTGGAAAATGAGCATCGTATTACTCACCTAACTTGTTTTGGAGAGAATAGATTGCAAGGCAAAATTAACCCTGTTAGCTAGTTCAGCCATCACAATAGAGTACAGGTGGACATGTTCTCTTGCACAAATAGAGCTCTGACATACAACAGTCACAACAGAAATTTTTGATGCTCTGTTGTTGAAACGGTTGACTAAGAAGCCATTAGGATGTCACTACCAGTAACAAACAGTGAGGAATTTTGTGCAAGTTGTTCTTCCCTGTCCCACATTATGTTTATTGGAACTTTTTGCTGCACTGCAGATTTTGTCTCCTCAATTCAGCTTCTTGAGAAACTGACAAAATAATCACAGCACAAAGAAACTTTAGACAGAAACAGGAAGACTTCAAAACAAAGCCCTGTGATTCCATCTTTGCGCTAATTCCAAAGGAGTGGGAATGTGGAAGTGTCTGAAAGGGACTGAGCTGGTGTACACCGAATCTCCATGCTCTCATCATAACAAGGTGCTCCTTGCTATATGGAATGCAAAACAAATCAGTTAAGGGCAGCGTACAGCTGCTACATTCAGTTCTCGAATGCCCTCATGCCAGCAGATAGAGTGCTCGCTAACAGGAGCTTGCCCTCTGATTTCTAAGCCTGTATTACACGTGTTCTCTGCAGTGGAAGGACTCACCTTTCAAACCAGGCCTCATACCTTGTTTTGGGAAGCTACAATCCAGCAGATAAGTTTCCATCATAAATTCCACTAGCTCACCTATAATCCTCTGTAATTCAGGCAAAGTGCCTGAAGAGCAGGAAAAGCAGCACACATGTGGTTGGTTGTGAAGTTCTAGCCAGAGACCTGAATCCAGAGATCGCTTAGGCCTTGGCTACACTTGCGAGTTACAGCACAATAAAGCCTCCCCCAGTGCTGTAACTCACTCCCCGTCCACACTGGCAAGGCATTTACAGCGCTGTATCTCCGTGGCTACAGCTCTGCATGTACTCCACCTCCCCGAGAGGAATACAGTGTATTGCGCCGCTGCTGCAGCGCTGCGGCGCCAGAGTGGCCGCCCAATGCACTGTGACTGGCCTCCAGAAGTATTCGGCAGTATCCCACAATGCCTGTTCTAGCCACTCTGGTCATCAGTTCAAACTCTACTGCCCTGGCCTCAGGTAACCAACCAACCATGTGACCCGCCGCTGGGAATTTTAAAAATCCCCTTCCTGTTTGCTCAGCCCGGCGTGGCGTGGAGTGCTATCAGCGAATCTTTCCAGGTGACCATGCCTCCACGTGCCAAGCGAACCCCAGCATGGAGCAAAGGCGAGTTGCTGGACCTCAGTGTTTGGGGGAAGGAAGCTGTCCAGTCCCAGCTGCGCTCCAGCTGTAGGAATTACGATACCTTCGGGAAGGTATCAAAGGACATGATGGAAAGGGGCTATGACTGGGACGCCCTGCAGTGCAGGATTAAAGTGAAGGAGCTGCGGAGTGCCTACCGCAAAGCCCGTGACGCAAATGGCCGCTCGGGTGCTCTCCCCCCACGACCTGCCGATTCTAAAAAGAGCTGGATGCGATACTTGGGGTTAACCCCATCTCCACTCCGAGCACCACCATGGACACTTCAGAACCGGAGTGGGAGGAGGAGGAAAACGGGAGGGTGGTGGGGCGGATGGAGACACCCCGGAATCCCTGGAGGCATGCAGCCAGGAGCTCTTCTCGAGCCAGGAGGAAGGTAGCCAGTCGCAGCGGCTGGTACTTAGTGGAGGACAAACAGAAGAGCAGGTTCCCGGTAAGCGGGCTTTTTCGGGAAGGAATTTTTTCGGTGCGGGCTCTTTGGGAGAGGAGGGTTAGGCATGCATGCCTAGATGCGGAATAGTGCATTGATGTGGTTTATCACATCATGATAATCGGCCTTGGTAATCTCTTCGAATGTCTCATCCAGAACATGTGCAATGTGCTTGCGCAGGTTTATCAGGAGAGCCACCGTGGTCCTTGTCCCAGCCAGGCTAACGTGTCCACGGCACTGTGCCACGAGGGGACCACTGCTGCACACAGGCAAGCTGCATATGGGCCAGGGTGGAAGCCGCATTGCAGTAGAAGACCCTCCCTTGCTTCCCAGGTCATCCTCAGCAGCGAGATATCGTCCAGGACAAACTCCTGTGGAAAATGTTGGGACAGTGTTCAGTGTAGGTGCCCCCTGCAGCTGTTGGCTCTCCCCAAGGCACAGAAACCCAGAGGACAGTACAGCCCTGAAACAATCAGTCCCCCTTACTCATTATTTTGAGGCTCCCGTGGGTTGTGTGTGCTCTGTATGGGACAGGAAAATTATGCTATTGTGTAGACCCTGTGTGTGCCCTCCTTAAGTGCGGGGGAAATCATTACTGTCTGGTTTAAACAATGTTGCCTCTGTTAAATGTTGCATTTTGCCTATACAGCTGCATCAACCTTGAGACTTCAGCCGTCCCTCTTATCACCTGCTCAGAGACTGCAAAGACTCAGGAAGAGACCGCGAAAAACCAAAGGAGACATGCTGCAAGAAGTGATGCGGCAATCTATTAAAGAGAATGAGAAAGCACAGAACTGGAGGGAGAGGGAAAGCAGCATCCGCCAGGAAAACACAGCGCACCAGCGGCAAAGCACGGATTGGCTCATAAGCAGCCTGGAGCGCCAAGCAGACGCTATCCAGGAGCTCGTAGCCATGCAGAAGGAGCAGTACCGCAAATGCCGCGCCCCCCCCCCCCGCAAGCCCTTGTCCCAAAACTCTTTCCCTTGTGCCCAACTGTTACCTCCAACCCCCTTTCCCCAACTTCCAGGTTCTTCATGTCAACAGCTGCCTCCAACACCATTATCTTCACCACTCAGCCCTGAAAACCACAACCCTTACCCTCTGCACTCAAGCCCCATCACCATGCAGTATAGCTATCCTGAAGTGTAACACTCACTGCACAGCACACCAGACAGGACAGAAGCGAATCTGTGATTGTACCGTTCTCCACTCCACCCCCTTACCCTTTCTGATTCCCAAGCAGTTGTGTTTCTTTTCAATAAATAAATTCTTTTCAATAAATGGATTTTTTGGCTTTGAAAACATTCTTTATTATTGCATAAGAGAAAAAGATTCCTTAGCCCACAAAAGCAACAGGCACTGCAAGTCTGCTTAGCAAACGCTGATTCCTAAGATTGGAACTACTGCACTTCACTCCCATGCAGGGCACCAGATATCACTGCTGGTTTTCAACCTCAAATTGCTCCCTCAAGGCATCCCTAATCCTTGCAGCCCCACGCTGAGCCCCCGTAATAGCCCTGCTCTCTGGCTGTGCAAATTCAGCCTCCAGGTGTTCAACCTCGGAGGTCCATGCCTGAGTGAAGCTTTCACCCTTCCCTTCACAAATATTATGGAGGGTACAGCATGCGGATATAACCGCGGGGATGCTGTGTTCGGCCAAGTCCAGCTTCCCATACAGAGATCGCCAGCGGCCCTTTAAACGGTCAAAGGCACACTCCACAGTCATTCGGCACCGGCTCAGCCTGTAGTTGAACCATTCCTTGCTGCGGTCAAGGCTCCCTGTGTAGGGTTTCATGAGCCACGGCATTAACGGGTAAGCGGGATCTCCAAGGATCACAATGGGCATTTCAACTTCCCCTACTGTGATCTTCTGCTCTGGGAAAAAAGTCCCGGCTTGCAGCTTCCTGAACAGCCAAGCGTTCTGAAAGATGCGTGCATCATGCACCTTTCCTGGCCAGCCTGTGTTAATGTCAATGAAACGCCCACAGTGATCCACAAGCGCCTGGAGAACCATAGAGAAATACCCCCTCTGATTAACGTACTCGGATGCTAGGTGGGGTGGTGCCAGAATAGGAATGTGCATCCCATCTATCGCCCCTCCACAGTTAGGGAAACCCATTTGTGCAAAGCCATCCACTATGTCCTGCATGTTACCCAGAGTCACGGTTCTTCTGTGTAGGATGCGATTAATGGCCTTGCAAACTTGCATCAACACGATTCCAACAGTCGACTTTCCCTCTCCAAAATGGTTTGCGACTGACTGGTAGCTGTCTGGAGTTGCCAGCTTCCAGATTGCAATAGCCACCCACTTCTCCACTGGCAGGGCAGCTCTCAATCTCGTGTGCTTGCGCCGCAGGGTGGGGGCGAGCTCCTCACACAGTCCCATGAAAGTGGCTTTTCTCATCCGAAAGTTCTGCAGCCACTGCTCGTCATCCCAGACTTCCATGACGATGTGATCCCACCACTCGGTGCTTGTTTCCCGAGCCCAAAAGCGGCATTCCACAGTGCTGAGCATGTCCGTGAATGCCACAACCAATTTTGTGTCGTACGTGTTACACGGCTCGATAGCATGGTCGGACTCCTCACTCTTACTGTCACTTTGGATCCTAAGGAATAGTTCGAAAGCCAAACATGACGTGCTGGTGAGACTCGTCAGCATAAGCCTCAGCAGTTCAGGCTCCATTTCCCGCAGACAGATCGCGCTGTACAGAAACCATTGAAAGATGGTGCCAGAGGTGGACGTAAACAAAGGGATTTCTGGGATGCGAAGCGATGCATCACGGGGCGTTGGGACAGGACCCAGAATGCCCCGCACCCACGCCCCCTTCCCACAGCGCCAGAATGGGAAGAGGTGCTCTGTGGGATAGCTGCCCATAATGCACCGCTCCCAATGGCGCTGCAAATTGCCGCAAATGTGGCCACAATAATGCGCTGGCAGCTGTCAATGTGGACAGACTGTAGCGCTTTCCCTACGCAGCTGTACCAAGACAGGTTTAACTCACAGCGCTGTACAGCTGCAAGTGTAGCCAAGACCTTACTCTAGGTCCAGTAGCATATTAGATCACTAGTGAGTTTTAGTTAGACAACTACCTGTAAACTTTTTGCCAACTAATAGGTTATACAGAAGACTGCTTTATCAGTCCGGGATACATTGATAAAAATAAAACAATCTGAAAACCCCAAGGCTTGAGCTCCTCAAACAAGGCTCAAGTTAGAATTTAAAGTTTGCATTTACACTTCAGCTCCATAAACAAATTTTAATTCCTCAGATCTGAGACATTTCTGTGCTGATATATTTTCCTCTCTTACTGGCTAAGTCTGAAAGCGGAACAGATTAAAGATGTAACTAAATTAAAAACAGGGAAGTCAGAGGACATTTAACCATGGATTCCTCTTTGGCCTAAAATGCAAGACTTCCTTCTCTGAATCCAGTGTCAGAAAGTGGCATCAACAAGACATTCTAAAGGGACAAATTCCTGAAACAACCAGGCTACTTAAGGTGCAGCAAGTTATCCGTACAGCTTTCCTTAACACCTGATCCATCGGTTCCACTACTTTTTCAAATGAGCTTCTCTGCTGATGTTTAAGACTACGTTTTAGTCATGGGTATTTTTAATAAAAGTCATGGACAGTAAACAAAAATTCATGGCCCGTGACCTGTCCATGACTTTTACTATATACCATATTCCAATAACACTGTTCACACAACCATGGTGTTAAGCATCTGTATCTGTCGTTTTTCACTACAAGCCTATTTTCAGTCATTTGTAACTGGCCTGGCAAAACTGACTTTGTAGAGAAGTCTGGCCATGTAAGTTCAGTCCAGAAGCAAATATACTGTTTATAAATGATCGAGTTGATTGTAAAATAGCAAGAGGTACTATGAAGTGGTAGTTCTGTTCTGCTGCATTACTCTGTTCCTGAGGAGCCAGTCTTCTGTGCATATCTGTTCAAGCAGGCTGCTGAGGCAAGCAAATCCACAATAATTCTGCTTTGCCCTCCCCACACCACCATATAGCCCATTAGAAATGCCAATACCAGCAACATGGAGCTGAGGGCACACAGGGATAAAAGTTTACGCAACGGACACACTTCTAGGACAATTCAGAACAGTCATTCTTCTGAACATCCTTAGTCATGAGGCATCTTTTTCAGTCTCCTAAGCAATAGCATGGTGCTATTCAATATTCATATTCTTTATTTGCTATGTTTTTCTGTTCTCATTGAATGAATGAGCAAGATAAGCACCTACAAAGACTGGAGAAACCACACAAGCAATTCCATTACCCATTAAGCAAGATCTTAATAATGTAGTTGCCTTGTTAAAATCTACCACCTGTAGACACAATCATAGAAATGTAGACATGGAAAGGACCTTGAGAAGTCATCCAGTCCAGTCCCCTGTGCTGTGGCAGGACCAAGTAAACCTAGACTATCCCTGACAGGTGTTTGTCCAACCTGTGTTCTAAAAACCTCAACTCAAGGGAGGTTGTAGAATCCCCATCAAAGCCCATTCCAGAGCTTAAGTTATCCTTATAATTAAGAAAGTTTATTAATATCTAACCTCAAATCTCCCTTGCTGCAGATTAAACCCATTACTTCTTGTCCTACCTTCAGAAGACACAGAACAATTGATCTCCGTGCTCTTTATAACAGTCCTTAACATATTTGTAGACTGTTACCAGGTCCCTCCTGAGTTTTAGTTTCTCAAGACTAAAATGCCCACCCCCCACCCCATCCCCAAGGTCAGGTTTTCTAAACAGTCTATCATTTTTCTTATTCTCCTCTAGACTCTCTCCATTTTGTCGACATCTTTCCTGAAATGTGGTGCCCAGAATTGGATACATTAGTCCAGCTGAGGCCTCTCCAGTGCCAAGTCGAGAGGGACAATTACTTGCTGTGTCCAACATACAGCTCTCCTGTTAATACATCCCAGAATTATATTTGCGTTTTTTGCAGCTGCATCACGTTGATGACTCATATTCAAGCTGTGATTCACTATAAACCTTAGATCTTTTTCAGTAGTACTACCATGTAAGCCCATTATTCCCCATTTTGTAGTTGTGTATTTGATTTTTCCTTCCTAAGTGAAGTACTTTGCCCTTGTCTATTAATTTCATCTTTGTGATTTCAGATTAATTCTCCAGTTTCTCAAGGTTGTTTTGAATTTGAATCCTACCCTCCAAAGTGCTTGCAACCTCTTCCATCTTGGTGTCATCTGCAAATTTTATAAGCATACTCTATACTCCATTACCCAAGTCATTAATGAAAATATTGACTAGTACTGGATCCAGGATTGACCCCTGCAGGTCCCACTAGATACATCCTCCCTGTTTGACAGTGAACCATTGATAACTACTCTGAGTATAATCTTTCAACTAGTTCTGAACCCATCTTATAATAATTTAATCTAGACCACATTTCCTTAACTTGCTTATGACACTGTCATGTGGGACTGTGTCAAAAGCCTTACTAAAAAAATCAAGATGTGATATATCTACTACTTCCCTGTCAAGGAAGAAAATTAGGTTGGTTTGGCATGATTTGTTCTTGACAAAGCCATGCTAACTATTCCTTTTAGCCTTAGTATCCGCCAGGTGCTTACAAATTGATTGTTTAGTAATTTGTTCCAGTATTTTTCCAGGTATCCAAGTTAGGCAGACTGGTCTAAAATTCCCAGGTCCTCTTTGTTCCCCTTTTTAAAGTTAGGTAGTATGTTTGCCCTTCTTCAGTCTCTGGGACCTCAGCCAACCTCCAGGAGTTCTCAAAGATAATTGCTAACAGTTCTGAGTTAGATTCAGCTAGCTCTCAAGTACCAGAGGATGAATTTCATCAGGCCCGGCTCCTTTGAATACATCCAACTTATGTAAGTATTCTTTAACTGGTTCTTTCCCTATTTTGGTTTGTCTTCCTTCCCCCTGAGTTGTTAATATTAACTGTGTTGAGCATCTAATCACCACAACTTTAGCGAAGACTGAAGCAAAATAGACATTAAACACCTCAGTGTTCTTGATATCACCAGTTATTAGCTCTTCTTTGCCGCTAAGTAGAGGGCCTACACTTTTCTTCTTCTTTCTCTTGCTTTTAATGTATTTAAAGAACATCTTCTTATTGCCTTTTATGTCCCTAGCTAGGTTTAACTCATTTTCTGCAAGATCTTAATAAAATACCAGTTATTTTCACAATGACAATGGACCAGATTCTCAGCTGCTGTAAGTCAGCATAGCTGCATTGGCTTCAACAGAGCGATGACAATGTACACAATCCGAAGGACAGGCCCTATATATGAACTATTAAACATTTATCTAATATTATACTTCCAAAGTTAAAAACAAAAGGATACACTTAAAAAAAATTGACAACCAACTGTATATAGTTTCACACTACTGTCCATTCTTTAATATTTTGTTAGAGGCCTGGATATAACATTTTCCTCTTAATGAATGGCCTCTCTGCCCTCTGGCAAACATTGATTCTTCTCCTCCAGTGTTCTGAACTTTGTTGAAATAAACACGGCTCCTTTTGTTTAACACTGTTTTCCACTTATGACAAATCATCCTTGTTTGTACACAAAACATGATCAGTGTCAGCCTAGCACTCAGAATAAGGTTTGTAAGTTAGGCTAACTAATCAAGCTAAGTTTGTTAGTAAACATACATGAATGGTTAGGAAAAATTATACAGTTATTCCATCTGCTTTCATTCTTTAAAAAGTTTTTCAACGAAATAGAAGAAAAAAAAAAAAGATATGGAATCAGGACCTCCACGATCTTGAACTTTTGAGCAAAGTTTCAAGTTGGACTGCCGATGTCCCTTTATTTAAAAGATAGGCTAAACCACAACAACAGCCTGACGAGCTATTACTAGCTCCAATGTTGCAGGCAGCAGTACTGAAATTCCTTTTTTAGCGATTGTTCACTGCTTAGCAGGTAGAAATGCAGGCCAGCTGGAGCTGAAAGGGAAAAGATTTTGGGTAGGTCTACAATGGAGATGGAAGGTGAGAGTTCCAAGCTCAAGCAGACACACCTGCCTTTGCTCTGATCCAGCTAGTGCACTAAAAACAGAACAGTTGCTGTATGGTGCAAGGGGCTAGCTGCCTGAGTATGAGCCTGTCTGAGACCCTAGGACTGCATTCAGGGTAGCTACACTTCACAGCTAGCACACTAACCATTGATCGAGCTCATGTGAGTATGTCTACTTGAGCTGGAAATTACACCTTCCAGCTTTAGTGGCGACATACCCATAATCACTCTACAATTACTGAGCATATGCTGTGATGTATAACAAATGTTCAAGCAGAGGTGAACAAAGCAAAGAAAGATGAAGATTTGATTAATTTAAAACTCGATCAACAGGCAGAAACATTACCGCTATCCAACCCCAGAAGAGTCTGCAAAAAACTGTCCTTGTTGGGGATGAAAGTTAACACACTGTCATGCCATTTAACACACAAGCTTTCCTTTCCACTTTGGAAGCCTAGGTTCCAACTGTAGCATAAGCCACAAGGTGAAGTCGTTTTAGCCTCTGAAGGGCAATAGGTCCATATCTATAAATTCACAGTGCAGTTGGGAACAATGCAGAGGAATTAGCAATCTACTCAGGAGAAACAGGAGGTGCACGAGAAAGCGTGCAGAGCCCTGGTAAAGTTGCGGAGAGGACGGGGAGCTTGCACAGCCCCTATTCTCAATGGCCCCCATTCAGAAAAGCATGTAAGCATGTGCTTGAAGTTCCTATGCCTATGACCTTAGAAACATCATCAGTTTACTACTTTCACAAGCACCAAATTCAAACACTGAAACTATTCCTGCCCATTCCTCTGGAGTGCTTTATTTTAATTTTGTGTCACAATAATGTTGCTGTCAAGGTTCATCATCACATACAGTATACAACATTAGAAGACACTACCATTAAGTCTCAGGGCTTGTCTAACTTTCCTGAGTGTGTCTGTGCAAAGTGATAACACTGTCAATTTAATGCACATTGGATTAAATCTGGACTAAACCAGTCTAAGGCCACTTTACTTCCAAACGACAAGCTCCACATGGGGGTTTAGTGCACATTAGCGTCACATCTTTAGTTAATTCATCTTAACTTTGAGTGTCCCCATGCAGACATGCCTCATGTTAAAATTAGCCTGACACTCCCTTAGCTTGCCCAAAGTATCCAAGTGCAGAAGGGACATCATGTAAAGGAATCTTTTATGGCACATATACAGGAATACCAAAGCACAATAGGGCAACTGAAGGATGGAGTGGATGGCTGAACTTGGAATTTCCTTGTATTTGTCAGATTCAGTCCATGAATGGCAATATTATGTTTTAATTGAATGTGCTCAACAGCCAGAAAACATTCACACTACACACTGTAATCCAATCAGATGACATTCTCTGATGAAAATCTTTTAGGTGCTATTTTAGGGAGATCCTCACTGATGGATATTTCTCTCCTCGCATGCCTTAACTAGATCACCTATTCCATTAATAAGCAGAACACTTCAACTGTTCCAATGCTATATTCCAAGTTTGCAATGCTAAACCTTCAGCATACTCTACCAAAGTTGCAGTGAAAGAATACAGGAGTTTCTTCTCCCTCCTCCAGCAGAGACCAAGAGAAAAATCAGACTAGCTTTCCTCTAGCAGTAACTAATTTTCTGAATGTTGCATGATCTGCTGTTAGGAGTAACAAATAGGTGGGGATTATTTAACTTCAGAAACTAGGCAATATCTGGTGTTTTTAACCAACATTAAAATACCATGTAGTATAGTGATTATGTAGAGCAGGAACCCTGTATATATTAGATAAGGGCTAAAGTGTGAGACAGCAAAGTATTCAAAAGTTAATATGCTAGTTGAGTTCTACAATTTAAACACAAACAATACTAAAATGAGTGGAAGACACCTAAGCAGAAGGGGACCCAAAGGAGAGAGGATGTCAGAAAGTTACAAAACCACATTTATGTCCATCACAGCTTTCATTCAAGAAATGCTTTTTATAAACACTAAACCTCACAACACACTTGAGATCGGAAACGATCCATTTAACATGTGTGGAAACAGAGGCAGAGCAGTTAACTGACAGTGTCAAATGGACGAGCATCCAGTAATCCTGGCTGCCGATGTTCTGTTCTTGTCACTAGACGATACTTCTACTTAGTAACACACTACTTTGCAACAGTGTCACAGCAACTTAGGTTGCCAATTTGGACACAAAGAAAAGAATAACTGAGTCACTCAAAGTAGTGAGGAGGTCATCAACTCTCTCCCCTGCCAATGCAGGATTGTTCCCAAAGTTACAGTATTGTAAAATACTCTGCTGTAAACACTCTACTTAGAGGCCTAAAGTATCCTATATAAAAGTGGTAAAATGTCAAATTTCTCTTATATTTCACATTGTGTTAAGTAAGGCCATAAGATAGCTTGAAACTTCAGTCATTTCTTAGATGGAGTATTTGTTATAACCTCATGTTTAAACGTCTCTGATCTAGGAGTGAATTTTTCATATAACCACATCTCGTGACACCATAGGACACTAGATGAAAAAGCAAACCACTATCACATCCACATTTGCTAACAGTTCTGCACACTCACCGTTTCTCTGATTAAATACTTAACTAGGGTTACCATATTTTGTCCCTCCTAATGGAGGACACTCCCGGGGGCCCCGCCCATGCCCCCAGCCCCCGCCCCAACCCCGCCCCCTCCCAAAGTCTCCGCCCCCTCCCCTGCTTCCCGCGAACATTTAATTCGCGGGAAGCCTGAAGCAGGTAAGGGGGGGTGTGGGGGGGAGGAGGCGCGGCCCAGCCCAGCTCAGCCCAGGCTGGCTCCCCCGGCGGCTCCAGCCTGGGTCGGCTTGGGCCCTGGGGTGCCGGCCCCGGCCGACCACCCCCGGCTCCCCGACCCGCGGGCCCGGCCCCCGGCTCCCCGACCCGCGGGCCCGGCTCCCCGACCCGCGGGCCCGGCTCCCCGGCTCCCCGACCCGCGGGCCCGGCTCCCCGGCTCCCCGACCCGCGGGCCCGGCTCCCCGGCTCCCCGACCCGCGGGCCCGGCTCCCCGGCCCGGCACCATGCCCCCGGCCCCGCACAAAGAGGCCCCGGCCGAGCCTCCCGATTTTCCCGGACATGCCCGGCTTTTGGGGATTTCCCCCCGGACGGGGATTTGAGCCCCCAAAAGCCGGACATGTCCGGGAAAATCCGGACGTATGGTAACCCTAACTTAACTCATTTAGCATTTCCATTTTCTAGTAAATTATGTTTAAGTTTTCCTCCCCTAGTCTTCCTGTTATCTTCGCTGCACACAAATGATCAGGATTACAATTTATTTGTAAACAAGCATTTTATTGCACACACCGGATGCATGCTGAAGACTTTCCATGTTACATGGATGGTATTTTCTAAATGTGGGGTGAAACTTATTATTCTAAGACTCATAAGTAAAATGTAACAATAGTGCATTGAGTCAGTAGCTATTCACACTCCTCAGACCAGACCTACATCTAAAGAAGAATAGACTCAGAGCAGAAACAGCTATAAAGAAAGTTGACTATAGCTCCTTCCCATTTGACGGTATCTATTCCTTACTAGCTCATCACCCTGTACGAATCATACAATTTTAACAAGTTTGTTTGTACACCTAAAAACCTTAAAAATATGCAGAGATAAAAGAGCAAACATTTTTTCCCTCTACCCTCCTGTGCTCCCATTAAGCTAAATAAAATTTAAGTGTTGAATTTTAACTGACAGGGTCCCCCATCACAGCTGCAAAGTGCTTTGAGATCCTCTGACGAACGGTATTACACAAGTGCAACACACTATGGCACTGTTTGAAATAGCAAACTTCTTGATTCAAAGACATCATTCCATCTGTTGTATAAATCTTCTCACTGAGGAAGAACACATGAAACACAAACCTGAGAAACAAATGAACAGATACATTTCCCTCCCCAAAAATGGATATTGAAGTTCTCTCTTGGGCCAAGACCACTGTAACATGTGTTTTGAAACACCCCATCCTGTTAGCAGGCGGGGATCTTGTTGGGGAAATAGCTAAGGGGATACCGTTGACTGACTGAGGCAGGTAGCTCATTATCTTAGCAAGATTAAGGGAGGAATTCTACAGATGATCTAGAGTGTGGGCTGAGCATTCCTCAGATAGGAAACACCAAACCTTTGAAGGCCTGAGATGAACTTTGTGTGCATCTGAAGAAGTGGGGTTTTTACCCACGAAAACTTCTGCCCAAATAAATCTGTTAGTCTTTAAGGTGCCACCGGACTCCTCACTGTTTTTGGGTTATTTGTTTCTTTCTTTGTTAATACGCCAAACTCCAGGAAGGGAATGGGCTTTTTATCCTACAGTGTGTGAACTTTGCTTGAGAACGGTTAGGGAAAGGCATCTGCTTACAGCTGCATACAGTTTTAGCCCTAAGCAAATTTTAGCTAGATATAGTTTCCAGGTTTTTTCCCACCCAGGTCATCCATTTCTGAAGAGTATGATGGTATTTTTTTTTCATCTTTTTGTTTTTAATGGAGTTGCTGACATAGGCTCAGTGAGAATTGCCTCAGTACTGATGAAAAGCCAAAAGTTTTAGGCCAAAAAAAAAAAAACCCCCACCACACTATTCAGGGGTCTCAAGTTAGGTGCCCAACCAAGTCTGATCTTCAAAAATTCTGAGTTTCAGAGTAACAGCCGTGTTAGTCTGTATCCGCAAAAAGAACAGGAGTACTTGTGGCACCTTAGAGACTAACAAATTTATTAGAGCATAAGCTTTCGTGGACTACAGCCCACTTCTTCGGATGCATATAGAATGGAACATATAATGAGGAGATATATATACACACATACAGAGAGCATAAACAGGTGGGAGTTGTCTTACCAACTCTGAGAGGCCAATTAATTAAGAGAAAAAAAACTTTGGAAGTGATAATCAAGCTAGCCGAGTACAGACAGTGTGATAAGAAGTGTGAGAGTACTTACAAGGAGAGATAGAGTCAATGTTTGTAATGGCTCAGCCATTCCCAGTCCTTATTCAAACCGGAGTTGATTGTGTCTAGTTTGCATATCAATTCTAGCTCAGCAGTCTCTCTTTGGAGTCTGTTTTTGAAGTTTTTCTGTTGTAATATAGCCACCCGCAGGTCTGTCACTGAATGACCAGACAGGTTAAAGTGTTCTCCCACTGGTTTTTGAGTATTTTGATTCCTGATGTCAGATTTGTGTCCATTAATTCTTTTGCGTAGAGACTGTCCGGTTTGGCCAATGTACATGGCAGAGGGGCATTGCTGGCACATGATGGCATATATCACATTGGTAGATGTGCAGGTGAACGAGCCCCTGATGGTATGGCTGATGTGATTAGGTCCTATGATGATGTCACTTGAATAGATATGTGGACAGAGTTGGCATCGGGGTTTGTTACAAGGATAGGTTCCTGGGTTAGTGGTTTTGTTCAGTGATGTGTGGTTGCTGGTGAGTATTTGCTTTAGGTTGGGGGGTTGTCTGTAAGCGAGGACAGGTCTGTCTCCCAAGATCTGTGAGAGTAAAGGATCATCTTTTAGGATAGGCTGCTAGACAGCTCTCTAACACCACATTCTACAGGCCATTATCCTCTGATCCCACTGAGGATTACCTAAAGAAACTACACCATCTGCTAAAAAAACTCCCTGACAAAGCACAGGAACAAATCCGTACAGACACATGCCTAGAACCCCGACCAGGGGTATTCTATTTGCTACCCAAGATCCATAAACCTGGATATCCTGGACGCCCCATCATCTCAGGCATTGCCACCCTAACATCAGGCTTGTCTGGTTATGTAGACTCTGTCCTAAGACCCTACGCTACCAGCACTCCCAGCTATCTTCGAGACACCACTGACTTCCTGAGGAAACTACAATCCATCGGTGATCTTCCAGAAAACACCATCCTGGCCACTATGGACGTAGAAGCCCTCTACACCAATATTCCACACAAAGATGGACTACAAGCTATCAGGAACAGTATCCCCGATAATGTCACAGCTAACCTGGTGCCTGAACTTTGTGATTTTGTCCTCACCCACAACTATTTCACATTTGGGGACAATATATACCTTCAAGTCAGCGGCACTGCTATGGGTACCCGCATGGCCCCACAATATGCCAACATTTTTATGGCTGACTTAGAACAACGCTTCCTTAGCTCTCGTCCCCTAACGCCCCTACTCTACTTGCGCTACATTGATGACATCTTCATCATCTGGACCCATGGAAAAGAAGCCCTTGAGGAATTTCACCATGATTTCAATAATTTCCATCCCACCATCAACCTCAGCCTAGATCAATCCACACAAGCGGTCCATTTCCTGGACAGTACTGTGCTAATAAGCGATGGTCACATCAGTACCACCCTATACCGGAAACCTACTGACCGCTACACTTACCTACATGCCTCCAGCTTCCATCCAGGACACACCACACGATCCATTGTCTACAACCAAGCTCTAAGATATAACCGCATTTGCTCCAATCCCTCGGATAGAGACAAGCACCTACAAGATCTCTATCAAGCATTCTTAAAACTACAATACCCACCTGCTGAAGTGAAAAAACAGATTGACAGAGCCAGACGAGTACCCAGAAGTCACCTCCTACAAGACAGGCCCAACAAAGAAAATAACAGAACACCACTAGCTGTCACCTTCAGCCCCCAACTAAAACCTCTCCAGCGCATCATCAGAGATCTACAACCTATCCTGAAAGATGATCCTTTACTCTCACAGATCTTGGGAGACAGACCTGTCCTCGCTTACAGACAACCCCCCAACCTAAAGCAAATACTCACCAGCAACCACACATCACTGAACAAAACCACTAACCCAGGAACCTATCCTTGTAACAAACCCCGATGCCAACTCTGTCCACATATCTATTCAAGTGACATCATCATAGGACCTAATTACATCAGCCATACCATCAGGGGCTCGTTCACCTGCACATCTACCAATGTGATATATGCCATCATGTGCCAGCAATGCCCCTCTGCCATGTACATTGGCCAAACCGGACAGTCTCTACGCAAAAGAATTAATGGACACAAATCTGACATCAGGAATCAAAATACTCAAAAACCAGTGGGAGAACACTTTAACCTGTCTGGTCATTCAGTGACAGACCTGCGGGTGGCTATATTACAACAGAAAAACTTCAAAAACAGACTCCAAAGAGAGACTGCTGAGCTAGAATTGATATGCAAACTAGACACAATCAACTCCGGTTTGAATAAGGACTGGGAATGGCTGAGCCATTACAAACATTGACTCTATCTCTCCTTGTAAGTACTCTCACACTTCTTATCACACTGTCTGTACTCGGCTAGCTTGATTATCACTTCCAAAGTTTTTTTTCTCTTAATTAATTGGCCTCTCAGAGTTGGTAAGACAACTCCCACCTGTTTATGCTCTCTGTATGTGTGTATATATATCTCCTCATTATATGTTCCATTCTATATGCATCCGAAGAAGTGGGCTGTAGTCCACGAAAGCTTATGCTCTAATAAATTTGTTAGTCTCTAAGGTGCCACAAGTACTCCTGTCCTTCTTTTTGCAAAAATTCTGAGTATCCAGCAGCCTCTGTTGACTTCAGTGGGAGCTGCTGGTTCTCAGAACTTTCGAAACATCAGCCACTGACTTGGAGGCCTTACTCTGGTGCCCATTCTTTAAAGTCTCGGCCTCAGTGCTTTCCCAGTGAGAATGAATATCTGTGGAGCTGACAGAGTGATAAAGCATAAAAAGGAGACTGAAAAAAGTTAAGGCAGAAAGCATAAACAGTGTGTGATCATCTTCAAATGATAAATACCCCCAAGAAAACAGCTACTGAAAAAGGAGGCTTCAGGAAATGGCTGTGGAATTGATCCTATATTACATGGTGGCTTAAGAAACACTCTTTGCATACAAGGGCTGCAATAAGCTTTAAGCAGGTTTAGTTCAATGGATTCTGACTTAGCCGTGCTGACAGTTCCCGTTTCAGATAATCGAGGAAATGTATGCTGCATTTGGCACCTCTGGAATGGTGGTTGAAGCATGAAGGGACATATGTCTCTTCAGCGCATCTGGCATGTAAATATCTTGTGATGCCGGCTACAACAGTGCCATGCAAACTCCTGTTCTCACTGTCAGGTGACATTGTAAATAACAAGAGGGCAACATTATCGCCTGCAAATTGTAACCAAACTTGTTTGTCTGAGCGATGGCTGAAGTAGGACTGAGTGGACTTGTAGGCTCTAAAGTTTTACACTGTTTTATTTTTGAATGTAGTTTTTTTGATATATAATTCTACATTCGTAAGCTCAACTTTCATGATAAAGAGATTGCACTACAGTATATTTTTATTAGATGAGTTGAAAAATACTATTTCTTTTGTTTTTACTGTGAAAATATTTGTAATCAACAATATAAAGTGAGCACTGTACACTTTGTATTGTGTTGTAATTTAAATCAATATATTTGAAAATGTAGAAAACATCCAAAAATATTTAAATAAATGGTATTTTATTAGTGTTTCAGAGCGAGATTAATCGCGATTAATTTTTTTAATCACTTGACAGCCCTACTATTTATGCACTTCCAGCACATTACAATTATTTATTGCAGTAATATCCGTAGGGATCTCCTTGCATCTTTCAGGGAATCAATAAAAATTCCCCATTTTCTCCCCTAAAGCAAACATTCTTTTGACCAAGGTGGGCTGGATGGGATTTCTTTGAGAGAGTCTAGCAATGCCACTCCTACTCAGGTACTGTAGAACAACTCGAGGCACCTGTTACAAGGTGATGAACATATTGCCTATGCAAAATTCCCAGCACTTGCTGACCCAGAGAGGTAAATACCAGACTTGGGAATCCAACAATGATTTGTGGCATCATTTCTGATTTAGCACGGGCTTGTGCTGTGCACAGATTTTCCTGAGACGCAAGCTCAGGGGATGAGTTTCCTTACGAGTGGTAAAATGTGTAGTGTTTCCAGGCAGATCACTCAAAAACCTACAAAAGGGTACATATATAGTTTTAGACATGCTGCAAGATCTGTCCTTCCTCACCGACACCTACCATAAATGAGCTAACACAGCTTATCACTTCTTTAGGACCAAAAAGGCACTCAACCCTACATTGCTCATAAACAGAGGCAATCCCTGCACCAGGGAGCTTATAATCTAAAGAACAAGAATGAGAGAGTATAAGTAGGAGGTGAAACTGCTGACATACAAAGTAGAAACTATTCAATAAGCTACTCAAATGCAAACAAATATCACAGCATAATTTCACTGAGACTCAGCTCTGGTTTTCCAACAAGGACGACAGTTGGTTACAGGGTATTAAAAGGAGGAATGATAATCATGTGCTTAGTTTAGTAATATAAAAGCGTGCCTTCAGTGAGTATGCGATGCTTATGCTAGTGGCACTTACATATATAGCAAATTGCATCCCAATTTGCAAGTGAAAACAATAATGAATTTAAAAAAAAAAAAAAAAAAAAAAGAGGCGTGGCAAAGGCCCATTTAGTCCCACAAAATGAAATGGATAAAGATAAACCCTCCTATGAAGGAGCAGATCAACTGACTTCCACTTCTGTCTGATCAGCTGGAAACAACATGTATTTCAACCAGTTGTGTTCTGGGTTTGCAGTTTTGTGACACACTTAGAAATAGCAAGATCCAAATAAACACAGTAGAGACTCCTCAAGCTCAACTCAAATCATAGTGCTTTAATGAAGCAGTAACCTGACCCATTGCATAAGTGGAGCCCTGCAAATCTGCGGATATCTGCTTTATATCCACATCTGTGGATATCTGCGGACTATGTTTGCAGATCACGGACCGTATGCGGATACACATTTTTATCCATGCAAGGCTCTATGCATAAGTACCCCAAGAACTTGTAAGAGGAAAAGAAGCGCTTGCAACTTACCCTCTGTTTTAGAAACTTATGAAGCAAGAAATATGTATAATGTGAACAATTCTTAGTTGCACTTACATAGACTAGGAGCTTAATCTGGCTAGAAGTTTTACATGAAGCAAGTCTGAAAGTCCTGGCTCTTGCAGATAGTTAACTAAGATTTAGATGATCAATCCAAATAATTCATATTAAAAATATACCTCATTGCAAGGCACTTAGATCAGGGGTTCTCATACTGGGGGTCGGGACCCTTGAGGGGATTGCGAGGTTATTACATGGGGGGGGGGGGTCACGAGCTGTCAGCCTCCACCTTGAACCCCGCTTTCCCTCCAGCATTTATAATGGTGTTAAATATATATATAAAAAAGGAGTGTTTTTAATTTATATGGGGGGGGGGGGGGGAGGAGGGGGAAGGTCACACTCAGAGGCTTGCTGTGTGAAAGGGGTCACCAGTACAAAAGTCCGAGAACCACAGACTTAGATGTTCAGACACTAGTAGTAAGCTACTTCACAAGAATGATGTATGTCCAGGGTCTCTTGTTATCTTCCCCACTTTAAGAAACCTTTTGGTGCTGCTCATTACATGAAAGTGAGACACTACCTTATTCGATAAAATTGATTTTAACCAATTAATTCCTGTAGAAGTTAGCACTTCCTCTGTATTCCTACCCACTACATTTGATGAAGGTCAACCACCATTTCCAACTGAACTGGAACAAGGCAAGTAGTGCAGCCACTGTGAGCATCACTTGTTCATGCAGGAGTGAAACCACTTTGCTGGATATACAGTATAGGGTGATCAGATGAAAGATGCCATCATCTGGACAAGTCAAGGTCCTTTTTTCAAGTCTCTGGTGTCTGTTTAACCACAAGTTAATAACCCCATAGTGTTTTATGAAAACAGGGAATATAATCCTATGTAATCCAAGTAAACATTCCCCATTTCAGTAAATCAGGTGCTAAGATCCAGGCTACTCATGAGTAGGGCCCTATCAAATTCACAGACCATTTTGGTCAATTTCACAGTCATAGGATTTTATAAATAGTAAATTTCATTATTTCAGCTATTTAAATCTGAAATTTCAAGGTGTTGTAATTGTAGGGGTCCTGACCCAAAAGGGAGTTGTGTGGAGGGGTGCTGCAAGGTTATTGTAGGGGGGCTGCAGTACTGCTACCCTTACTTCTGCACTGCTACAGGCAGTGGTGCTGCATTCAGAGCTGGGCGGCTAGAGTGTGGCAGCTGCTGGCCAGGAGCCCAGCTCTGAAGACAGAGCCACCGCCAGCAGCAGTGCGGAAGTAAGGATAGCATGGTATGGTATTGCCACTCTTACTTCTGCGCTGCTGCCTGCTGAGCTGGGCCCTTGGTCAGCAGCTGCCACTATCCGGCCGCCCGGTTCTGAAGGCAGCAGTGCAGAAGTAATGGCATGGTATTGCCACCCTTACTTTGGTGCTGCTGCTGGCGGTGTGCTGCCTTCAGAGCTGGGTGCCCGACCAACAGCAGCCACTCTCCAGCCACCCAGCTCTGAAGGCAGTGCAGAAGTAAGGGTGGCAATATCGCAACCCCCCCTAAAATAACCTGGTGACCCCCCGTAACTCCCTTTTAGGTCAGGACCCCCAATTTGAGAAATGCTGGTCTCCCCTGTGAAATCTGTATAGTACGGGTAAAAGCACACAAAAGACCAGATTTCATGGTCTGTGACTTGTTTTTCATGGCCATGAATTTGGTAGGGCCCTACTCATGAGACATTCCTAAGCACAGAGGCTACTTCCACACAGTTACTACCAATATTTAACTACACACATTTGTAAAGGGGTTGGAAACACTTTTTAGATTTTCCTATTGAAAAGAAATCTATTCCTGAGACATCTAGCTGTTAAAAGCATTTTAGAAAAGAAGTTTGGTTTTTAGAAAAATCCAAATACATATCGCTTTTTAGACACCTTGAGTGGCAGGGTTGGAAGAAGATGTGCAACCTTTGTTTTCAGAACTCAAAATTGGACAAATACGGCAAACGCTCACTGTGGTTCTTCACTTCTTGAGGTCTCTTAACCATAGATTCATTAACACATCAGAGGCTTGGACAGAATCATCACCATTTACAAGCACAAGGAGCAACTGTGAAAAAATGGGTTATCTTGGTTGACATGGATTAAAACCACACACACACAGTGCCCCAAACAGATCAAGAGTTAGGGAAGGTAATATTCTGATTGGTAAATTGGCAAAATAATCCCTGGAGTGCACCATCTGAGAATACCGCAGTTCCAAAATCCTACTTTTTAGTTAGTTTTTAACTAAATAAGATTTCTTTTGTAAATCCAACAAGAAGTCTTATAGGAGTGAACTGCTTCTAAAGACACAGATCAATTTTCCCATACAGACTTGCATTTTGTTATAAAGAGGGGGAAAAGGTTTTGTAATCTCTTCCACTCTGTTTGGGACACAGGAGTGGAAGATAAGGAATTTCATTGGGCTTTGGTATTTACAATGGGAAAATAAGATGAGTCAACTACAGTACTAACAACGTTTGCTTTCAAATTGCTTTCAAATTTCAAATCCATGAAGAAACAAACTGGCTTTCAAATTCCTGGATCATATTTCCCCCCTAAACTAACAAGCGCTACAGACAACATTTGGGGCTTTAGCTGTGCAAAAAGAAGCCAGCCTTCAGGTGCAACAATCAAAAGCGCGCAGAGTCTTCCCCTGCTATACATTTCACAGTCACATTGGTGATTGACAGTATGTTCCAGACATGCAAGACACTACAGAAGTAATATTTTACCTAAATGGGAACACATTACAAAGAAGCCAACATTTAAATCAAGCACTCTGCATTGACAAGCCCGAGCCATGCCTATGCAGATTCCTTAGGGGTGCAGAGCTGCTCTCTCATCCAGATTTAAAAAAAAAAAACCCCAAAACAAAAAAGCCACCCCTGAGACGGGTGCGGAGTTCCATAACCAGTGAACACCCTGGAGGTGTAAAGCCTCTATGGTACTGCTGTATCTCTTCATCCATAAAACTGCAGAAGCTCAGCAAAGCTTGCAAACTTATCTTTAACTTACTGATTTAACTAGAGGCACTTTAGAACATTATCCTCTACTGATATTTCTTCTTTAGCAGTGTTCTCAAGTACAACGTCCAAGGACTATAACTCCTGCAATCACCAAGTTCACAAACACACCCAGCTAATGATACAAAACCACAGAGCCTTCAAATAGGAAATTAAGCCAAAACACCTGGATGATACAGAAATAACACTTCACTTCTACCTAATGTGAACATAGAAAACAAAACTATTAATTCAAAGTGACAGGTTACTGGATAGACCAGTAAAGAGGTATATTTGAGAACCATGCATTAAGTACCGAAAATGCCACTGCAGGAGAAAAATAAATCCTTCACAGATCTGAAAGTACAGTGTAGAAGGTATACCAATGAAGAGCTCATTTTACTGGCAACAGATGAAAACGATGGAGGGATTAAGAGATGGCTCTGAAGTGGCAGCATTCCACTAATAGGAAAATGGTGTCTGCTGTTTTTATGTATCAGGGGGTAGCCGTGTTAGTCTGTATCTACAAAAACAACAAGGAGTCTGGTGGCACCTTAAAGACTAACAGATTTATTTGGGCATAAGCTTTCGTGAGTAAAAACCTCACTTCTTCGGATGCATAGAGTGAAAGTTACAGATGCAGGCATTATATACAGACACATGGAGAGCAGGGAGTTACTTCACAAGTGGAGAACCAGTGTTGACAGGGCCAATTCAATCAGGGTGGATGTAGTCCACTCCCAATAATAGATGAGGAGGTGTCAATTCCAGGAGAGGAAAAGCTGCTTCTGTAGTGAGCCAGCCACTCCCAGTCCCTATTCAAGCCCAGATTAATGGTGTTGAATTTGCAAATGAATTTTAGTTCTGCTGTTTCTCTTTGAAGTCTGTTTCTGAAGTTTTTTTGTTCAATGATAGTGACTTTTAAATCTGTAATAGAATGACCAGGGAGATTGAAGTGTTCACTTACTGGCTTATGTATGTTACCATTCCTGATGTCCGATTTGTGTCCATTTATTCTTTTGCGGAGGGACTGTCCCGTTTGGCCAATGTACATGGCAGAGGGGCATTGCTGGCACATGATGGCATATATGACATTAGAGGATGTGCAGGTGAATGAGCCCCTGATGGTGTGGCTGATGTGGTTGGGTCCTCTGATGCTGTTGCCAGAGTAGATATGGGGACAGAGTAGGCAACGAGGTTTGCTACAGGGATAGGTTCCTGGGTTGGTGTTTCTGTGGTGTGGTGTGTAGTTGCTGGTGAGTATTTGCTTCAGGTTGGGGGGTTGTCTGTAAGCGAGGACCGGCCCGCCTCCCAAGGTCTGTGAGAGTGAGGGATCATTTTCCAGGATAGGTTGTAGATCGTGGATAATGCGCTGGAGAGGTTTTAGCTGGGGGCTGTATGTGATGGCCAGTGGTGTTCTGTTATTGTCCTTGTTGGGCCTGTCCTGCAGTAAGTGATTTCTGGGTACCCGTCTTGCTCTGTCAATCTGTTTCCGCACTTCCCCAGGTGGGTATTGTAGTTTTACGAATGCATGATAAAGATCTTGTAGGTGTTTGTCTCTGTCTGAGGGGTTGGAGCAAATTCGGTTGTATCTTAGGGCTTGGCTGTAGACAATGGATCGTGTGATGTGTCTTGGATGGAAGCTGGAGGCATGTAGGTACGTATAGCGGTCAGTAGGTTTCCGGTATAGGGTGGTGTTTATGTGACCATCAATTATTTGTACTGTAGTGTCCAGGAAGTGGATCTCTTGTGTGGACTGGTCCAGGCTGAAGTTGATGGTGGGGTGGAAATTGTTGAAGTCCAGGTGGAATTCTTCAAGGGCCTCCTTTCCGTGGGTCCATATGATGAAGATGTCATCAATATAGCGCAAGTAGAGGAGGGGCATTAGGGGACGAGAGCTGAGGAAGCGTTGTTCTAAGTCAGCCATAAAAATGTTGGCATACTGTGGGGCCATGCGAGTACCCATAGCAGTGCCACTGACTTGAAGGTATAAGTTGTCCCCAAATCTGAAGTGGTTGTGGGTGAGGACAAAGTCACAAAGCTCAGCCACCAGGCTTGCTGTGGCCTCATCAGGGATACTGTTCCTGACAGCTTGCAGTCCATCCTCATGTGGAATATTGGTATAAAGTGCTTCTACATCCATGGTGGCCAGGATGGTGTTTTCAGGAAGAACATCAATGCATTGTAGTTTCCTTAGGAAGTCGGTGGTGTCTCGAAGATAGCTGGGAGTGCTGGTAGCATAGGGTCTGAGGAGAGAGTCCAAATAGCCAGATAATCCTGCTGTCAGAGTGCCAATGCCTGAGATGATGGGGCGTCCAGGGTTTCCGGGTTTATGGATCTTGGGTAGCAGATAGAATACCCCTGGTCGGGGTTCTGCGGGTGTGTCCATGTAGATTTGTTCCCGTACTGTAGCTGGGAGTTTCTTGAGCAGATGGTGTAGTTTCTTTTGGTATTCCTCAGTGGGATCAGAGGATAGTGGCCTGTAGAATGTGGTCTTGGAGAGTTGCCTGGCAGCCTCCTGTTCATAATCTGACCTGTTCATTATGACTACAGCACCTCCTTTGTCAGCCCCTTTGATGATAATGTCAGAGTTGTTTCTGAGGCTGTGGATGGCATTGCGTTCTGTACGGCTGAGGTTATGGGACAAGTGATGTTGTTTGTCCACAATTTCAGCCTGTGCACGTCTGCGGAAACACTCTATGTAGAGGTCCAGTCTGTCATTTCGACCGTCAGGAGGAGTCCACGCAGAGTTCTTCTTCTTGTAGTGTTGGTAGGAGGGTTCCTGTGGGTCAGTGCACTGTTCAGTGGTGCGTTGAAAATATTCCTTGAGTCGGAGACGACGAAAGTAGGCTTCCAGATCACCGCAGAACTGTATCATGTTCGTGGGGATGGTGGGACAGAAAGAGAGTCCCCGAGATAGGACAGACTCTTCTGCTGGGCTAAGTGTGTGGTTGGAAAGATTGACAATGTTGTTAGATGAGTTGAGGGTACCATTGTTATAGCCCCCAGTGGCAGGTATTAGTTTAGATAGCTTACAGTCCTTTTTCCTCTGTAGAGAAGTGAAGTGTGCATTGTAAATGGCTTGTCTCATTTTTGTAAAGTCCAGCCACGTGGAAGTTTGTGTAGAAGGCTGGTATTGTATGAGAGTCTCCAGTTCTGAGAGCTCATTCTTGATCTTCTCCTGTCTGCTGTACAGGATGCTGATCAGGTGGTTCCTCAGTTTCTTTGAGAGTGTGTGGCACAGTCTCTCACCATACTCAGTGTAGTATGTTGATTGCAATGGATTTTTTACCTTCAGTCCTTTTGGTATGATGTCCATCTGTTTGCATTTGGAGAGGAAGATGCAGGACAGGCCCAACAAGGACAATAACAGAACACCACTGGCCATCACACACAGCCCCCAGCTAAAACCTCTCCAGCGCATTATCCACGATCTACAACCTATCCTGGAAAATGATCCCTCACTCTCACAGACCTTGGGAGGCGGGCCGGTCCTCGCTTACAGACAACCCCCCAACCTGAAGCAAATACTCACCAGCAACTACACACCACACCACAGAAACACCAACCCAGGAACCTATCCCTGTAGCAAACCTCGTTGCCTACTCTGTCCCCATATCTACTCTGGCAACAGCATCAGAGGACCCAACCACATCAGCCACACCATCAGGGGCTCATTCACCTGCACATCCTCTAATGTCATATATGCCATCATGTGCCAGCAATGCCCCTCTGCCATGTACATTGGCCAAACGGGACAGTCCCTCCGCAAAAGAATAAATGGACACAAATCGGACATCAGGAATGGTAACATACATAAGCCAGTAAGTGAACACTTCAATCTCCCTGGTCATTCTATTACAGATTTAAAAGTCACTATCATTGAACAAAAAAACTTCAGAAACAGACTTCAAAGAGAAACAGCAGAACTAAAATTCATTTGCAAATTCAACACCATTAATCTGGGCTTGAATAGGGACTGGGAGTGGCTGGCTCACTACAGAAGCAGCTTTTCCTCTCCTGGAATTGACACCTCCTCATCTATTATTGGGAGTGGACTACATCCACCCTGATTGAATTGGCCCTGTCAACACTGGTTCTCCACTTGTGAAGTAACTCCCTGCTCTCCATGTGTCTGTATATAATGCCTGCATCTGTAACTTTCACTCTATGCATCCGAAGAAGTGAGGTTTTTACTCACGAAAGCTTATGCCCAAATAAATCTGTTAGTCTTTAAGGTGCCACCAGACTCCTTGTTGTTTTTGCTGTTTTTACAGTGATCTTACTAACAAGTGAAAGTGTGTGGTCCACTGATAACTACAATAAGTTGTTAAAAGGATACATTTATCTTCTTGAATAAGATTTTTATGATCTTATCCACTTATTGGATGGATTTGCTGGGCACCGGTGTACAGTAACTTCTCACTTAAAGTCGTCCCGGTTAACGCTGTTTTGTTAATTAGAGAATATGTTCATTTAAAGTTGTACAATGCTCCCTTATAACGTCATTTGGCAGCCACCTGCTTTGTCCACTGCTTGCAGAAAGAGCAGCCTGTTGCAGCTAGCTGGTGGGATCTTGGAACCAGGGTGGACTGGCAGCCCCACTATCAGCTCCCCGTTCTCCTAAGTTTCCTGTGCCGTAGCCGCCCAGCAGGCTATTAATTGCTAGCAGTTCACCTGTCCCTCCCCCCACTGCCATGTGCTGCTCCTGCCCTCTGCCTTAAAGCTGCTCTCCATAGCCTCCTGCTTGCTGTGCAAGGGGGGGCTAATGTCAGGGTGACACCCCTCCCCCTGCTTCTGCACCCCGCTTACCACATTTCCATAGAGCGGGGGGGACACGACAGGGCTCAGGACAGAGGGACCTTGCTGGCAGGAGCTGCTGTCTCAACTTTCTGATCTATTTTAAAAAGGCAGTGTACTTAGAGTGGGGTCAGCGTACTTAAAGGGGCAACGCGCATCTCTCTCTCTCACACACACGGTGTGTGTCTCTGTCTGCCATGCTGTCCCCCCTCCCTCCATTCCTGCTGCCTTGTAGAGTGTGAGGCTACATTAACAACGTGTTAACCCTTGAGGGCTTGGCAGATTGCTAGTTCATCATTTAACAGTAAAGCATTCCCTGGGAAATATCCCACCCTCTGACTTCACCACCTCAACCAAGCTTCACAATCATCATCGCTGTGTACCAGTATTAAATTGTTTGTTTAAAACTTAGAGAGAGAGAGAGAGAGAGAGAGAGAGAGAGAGAGAGAGAGAGAGAGTGTGTATATATATATATATATATATATATATATATATATATATATATATATATATATATATATATATATATATATAGATTTTTTTAAAAATATATCTAAAAAATTCCCTGGAACCTAAACCCCCCTACTTACATTAATCCTTATGGGGAAATTGGATTTGCTTAAAGTCGCATTTTTCAGGAACATAACTACAACGTTAAGCAAGGAGTTACTGTAGTTACAACCCCATACATGGGTGGCTTTGGTAGGTTTGGCAATTTCCCAGGAAAAACTAGTTTAGAACATGGCACTGGTAAATACCTGTTTAAACAGGAAAACCGGGAAAATAATCGCATCAGTGTCTAGCAAGTTCAGCAAGCATAGAATGAATCTTTTCAAACTTCAGATACTTCCATTCAAAACTGAGGAATAGGCTTGGTCTATCCACTACATCAAAGTTGGTCTTCCTATACAGGATGCTGCATAGCCAAACGGACCTGGACTAGAAGTCTGCAACTCTGCATAATCCTAATTGCTTAGTGCTTCAAAGCCTACAACTCCGCATTATGTCGTTTTCATCTAATCAAAAAAAGTTTTGGACATTTGCTTATATCAGAGGTTCTCAAACTGGGGGTCGGGAACCCTCAGGGGTTGCGAGGTTATTACGGGGAGGGATCACGAGCTGTCAGCCTACATCCCAAACCCCACTTTGCATCCAGCATTTATAACGGTGTCATAAATTAAAAACACTTTATATATTTAAGGGGGGGGGGGGTCGTCACACTCAGAAGCTTGTTATGTGAAAGGGTCACCAGTACAAAAGGTTGAGAACCACTAGTTTATATAATATTGAAAAATGAAATGAGTCATGACATGTGTAACTTCCTTGAGAAAATACTGAACCAAAACATAGACGTTCTGATGCTCAGTATTATAGTTACATATATTAGTAGAACATCCACTGCAATTTTACTTTTTATCTGTACATTAAATTAATCTACATATCTACAGCCTTATGTAACCACAATCTGAATACGGTAACTAAAGTTAAACGTAACGTGGAGTGCATTAACAAAGTTTTTAAAACATGGAACTAACTAGTTTTTCCTGGGGCAGTAAAAAAACCTCATGATTTTACCTGGTAAAAATCACCTCTGGTAAATACCATCCCATCCCTGGGCTTTGGAAAAGGGTTAAAAAAATTATAGAAAACAATATGGGTCACTTCCTGCTTAAAGAAGAGAGGCTGACCTAGAGAATTCCAGCCCTCCCTTCCATCCAATGATCTATTCAATAGCAGATATGGGGAGCATTACAATTTATGCTGACAAGTCATTTTACAAACGGACAATCAGAGGAAATATCGTATTTTAAAGAAATCTGAAGAATGTACTTTATCTGTTACCTTACTCCCCCAATGTTTTCCTCCACCTGGGGAAAATTATTTTGACGAGACTCAAAAATATACAGGCATACGGTCTGAATATAGCAGATTAAAGTTCGTTCCTCTAATAAGTGTTGAGAGTTACAAGGTCAATATACATTTTCTGGCATTTGTGAATTAAAAGAGATTTCACATTAGTGAGCACCATAGAAATGCTCATAAAATATTTCAAGAGCTTTACATTTTTACATCAATTTTCAAGTATTTAACACAGAAGTGCAGAGAAAGCTTTGATTGCAAATGCCTTCCAGTCCAGTCACTATGGATTATTCAGTTTCATTTTTTTTTTTTTTTTTTTTTAAGTAAAGAGGATACCTGGCTGCCAACTGGACCTTAATAGTTTCAATTTATAAAGCAACCTTGCACCTTTATAAAGCATGCCACAGGCCAGACAGTGGCTGCCTGAATGATCAGCCAATTAAACCCAAGACTGTACAAGTGATTAATTAAAGATGTTAATGAGTACATTCTCAACATGCTTATACCTGATTTCATAAGGAGGCACAAAAGGAAATGTGGCTCAAAGGACTCAGGAGAGGGGTTGGAGCTCCTTGTTTTCACCCCAGGTTTTACATTAAATCATTGCGTAGTCTTGGACTAGTCCCTTAGCCAGTCTCAGTTTTTCTCTTCTGTAAAATGGCGATTGTAACATTTCCCTCCCTCTTTGTAAAGCACTTGGAATATGTACAGCACTTTGCGGGCACGAAGTATTATGAGGAGAAAAGAAAAGAGCAGAGGAATTCCATGATGACACAAGGTGTGGTGAGGGGAGCAGGAAGATTTTTAATCTAAGAAAAGATTTTTAAAAAAGGACAACCTTGGGGAACGGGAGTGGCTTTAGAAAGACAATCGCTTACCTCGTGAAAGTGCATAACTATTCCATGTATTTAGAAAAAACTGATAATTAGAGATTTGTACTTGGGCAGTTGAAGCATGAAATGGAGAAGGGAATAGTGTAATTGTTACTGACCACGTTATCATCTTCCTGCTTGTCTAGCTAAACACATGTACATTGTCTTACCGACACCTCGGACTTGACAAGATGGGATTTTCACAGGCACCCAACTCCCATTTGAAAAGTCTCCCCTTACACAGATGTGCTATTAGCGACCGGTTCTCCATCACTGGAAATCAAATATCAGCTTGCATTCAGACAACTTCAATCTACTTGATTTAGGCAGCCAGCTAATTACACAATCTGCCTGTCCTGTTCTTGCATACAACTTTTTGTTTGATTTATGTTGTTTCTGTGTTTTTAATAAAAATATATATTTTTAAAAACGTCTTTAGCAATGTGGGGCAGGGAGAGAAGAGGGGCTAGATGCTAATTTTAAGAAGTCTTGGTTTGGAGTAACACAATTAATCTTTAAATAACAAAAGTTAAAAGGGAGACAGGGTAAAATGCTCTACACATGAGCAGCCCAAGTCACCTTAGAAACAAGGGCATGGGAGGAAAGTTTAGAGCCACACTTCTCATTCACTGAGATTACAGCACTGAAATGCAATTTTATGGCTTATATTACTACAAACTGGCTGTGGGTTTAGGTGTTTGCCACACACAGGGTAAGTTTTCAGTTCTCTGGAACTCTGCAGCCAGAGTATTATGCGGGCACACAATATAACACTCATTAATTTGGCACAGTGTCAACAGAAAGCTGTGATGTAAAACAAGTGTTGCATTTCGGATACAAAAAGTGATTTGAAGCAGTGCACTTCATTCCATGCCCAGCTGTAATTAGCCAGGTTTGCAGCTGATGTGATGCAACCCAGACCAGTGACAGGTAACAAGATACTCTGTTAGACACAGTGGGTATGCCTACACTGCAATGAAAAACCGGCAGCTGGCCCGGATCAGCTGACCCAGGCTCACAGGGCTTAGGCTGCATGGCATAAAACTGCAGTGTAGATGCGCTGGCTCTCGAGGGTTAGAGCTCTGGGGCCTTCCCTCCTTGCAAATGTCTCAGCGCCTGGGCTCCAGCCCGAGCATCTATGCTACCACTTTATAGCCCCCAGCCCAAGTCAGCTGACCTGGGCCAGCCGTGGGTGTTTTATTGCACTGTAGACATACCTACCCCCAGTCTTGTCACTGGCAAGTGCACCCCAAAATGCTGAAACTGTCAATTAGCTGCTAAAGCATATTTTCTGTTTTGCGGTGCCTGGCTAGTCGACTGGAATCTGTTAGCTCTTAGGTGAATGGCCCTCAAGCCCACTTTTTACACTGTGACATCAACTCATTTTTCTAGAATAGAGTAACTGATTAGAAAAAAAGATAAGTAACTGAGCAGGTACATTCACTATCTCCATTCTATACATGCCATCACAGCACAATGAAGGGATGAGTGCCTTAAAGAGCAGATGCAGAACCCTACCTTTACTTCCCAAAATGCTTTTGGCTTTCAAAATCTACCATAGGGGGGAAAAAAAAGATTTTCTTGGGCCCAACCCTGAAAGGTACTGAATGCCTCCAGCAAGGTGCTGAGCAGCTTCAGTTCCCACTGGGGACAATGGGACTTGAGGATACTCAACTTCACCCAAAATCAAGTACACTGTCAATTCACGTGAAAGATTCATGTTTTGAAACAGACTATTTAAATGGGAGGCTGATGCCCTGGTTCTGATAACGAAGGGGCGAACACAGCCCCACAATATGTCACAAAATTACCACATTAGTTATAGGGAGCATGGAACAGACTTCAGATATTATGTTTGCTTCCATATCAAGCTGCAGTCTTGACATTAGCAGAGATGTTTTCTAAGTGGGTGGTTACTACCTACCTTTCACCAAAAGTTCTAGGAACTAGTGTGCACTTGGGGCAGAGCGGAGAAAAGCAACAACAACCAGAATTCTTATCTATCACCTACCTGCATGCAAATCTGAGGATATCTATTACTCCTGGGGGAATTCTGCGCCAAAACATTAAAAATTCTGCTTTATTTTGACAAATAAAATATGAAATATAATCACACTGATTTCAATTATTTTGGTAATATATTTAAACTACAATACAATGGATGGAGAATGGGAGTTTGGAGCATTGGAGGAAAACCCCAACCTGCCCTGTCTAATAGTAGTGTAATGTAGCTACTCTGAAACCTGTAGCTAGTATTGACCATTTACTTCTAGTTATTAGTCAACAACTATATGCAGCCATATGCTCCATGTTACATCATATGCAACCAAAGAGCAAGTGAGGGCTGGGGACTCAAACTCACAATTTATATTGACTACTGACCATCTCCAGAAAGGTCAGTAGCAAACAGTTCATGGAGCACATTTTGATAGGAAATTTTTTCAGTTCAAAAATTTAGACCAATTCTAATCACTAAAGCACCATAAGCATTTATAAGGCCACACTGTCCTTTACAACTGACCACTCTGGCAATGTAAAGGAGCTTTAAAATTTTTACATCTGTTTTATACTCCTGGGTGGAATTCACGGAGAACAATGGGAACAATTCACTAAGCAGGCAGACTGCTACACACTGCTCTGCCTGAGGAAGCCTGCCCCGCGCCCTCCTCAGAAACACCCCAAAGCCCTGCCCCTCCATGCCAAACGTGCCGCAATAGTGAGCAAGAGGGACAGTGTCTCTCACACACACGCACAACTGCCCAGCCCAACCTCCATACCCCCTGAAGTCATTTTTTCTGCAGGGAAGCAAAGAAATCTGCAGGGGCCATGAATTCTGCGCATGCGCAGTGATGCAGAATTCCCCCAGGAGTACCACATGCACTCAGAATAATGCAAGCCAACAGACACAGCAGGTGGAGTTATCCTTGTACTATATTCCAACTCCTAATGTCAAAATATTATGAGTAATATTTTCTCCATAACAAGCTTGCTTAACCCCAGTAGGCAATCAGGAACATGGTGAGCATTAGCAAATAAAAACATAGCCAGCAAGCACCTGTAATTGCATACTAAATGTCCATTCAACAGAACCAAACCTCAGAATGTAGTAGGTACTACTGATAACCATTTATGTGGCATCACTATAGTATATGGGTTCACTTTGCATGTTTCAGTGAAGGCCAGTACAGGGAGCACATATTTATGGTTGCACTGTACAGCCACATTTGCTGGATTCACTTAGTACTTTATGCAATGGCCCTGCTAGGCTGCAGCTCCTCTAAAGATCTTATTCAAGTCTGATTGGGGTCACAATTATGCAATTCTTCAGGAATTATTTCCATCAAAGCACAAAACCACCATTTAATTTAGACCAAAAAAATAAAATAAAATAAAAAAATCTAACAGTGCCACAGTTAGATGACATAGGGAAACACAGAGAGCCTGTTGGAGGTCAAGCATGAGGTACAGTGAGAACTATATAGATCCTCTAGACTTGAACTGGCTAAACTGTGTTTGGAGGATTGGACAGCCCCTGCCCACAGCGTACATGGCTAAATTCAAAGCTAAGGTTAAGTATTCCCTTCTATTGACTTGAAAAAGGAAACACAGGCAACTAAGATACACAAACTATTTAGTCTCAAAGAGCATCACAAATGATTTACAAGTGTCTCCTTGAATCACACAGCTGAATCAAAACAGCAAACTACATTTTACCTCTTAAATCTGCCAGCAAAAACAGGACTTTTTTGTACTTTGCTATAATTGGACTGAGCATTAGACCAACTGCAGTTCATAGCGAGACACTGCCCAAAACCAAGGGCAACAGGACAATATGAACAGTAAAGGAAGTGATTTGCCGTATTACAGAGGATCCAGTGTTCTCTTAATACTTCCCTAATGGAGTTAGTGTTGGTACTGGAGAGAACACAGTCTGTTAGAACGGGGGCTAGGAGTCTAGACTCCTGAGTTCTAGGGTATGTTTATACTGCCCACGTTACAACACGGCCACGCTGTGACGTGGGCAGTGTAGACACGCTTTATTGCCGAGGGAGAGCTCCCCGGCAATAAAACCCCCCCACCGCTAAACAAGCGGTGGTAGCTTTATCACCGGGAATCATCGTTGTCTATACTGGTGCTTTTCGATGCTAAAAACTTTTGTCACTCAGGGGGGTGTTTTTTCACACCCCTGAACCACTAAAGTTTTAGCACTGAAAGTGGCAGTGTAGACACGGGATTGGCCTTATTAGCCACCTGAGGACTCATAACTCCCATGGAAGATGATCATACTCGGTAACGAGTGATCACCCATCACATCACAGACACAGCCTAATCTCAGCTCTGACACTCACTCATTGCAGGACCTTGTCATTTCACTACACTATGCCTTTTTTCTCTCTGTAATATGGGTCTCAATGTCATGGGGGAAGGCAAGACTTAATTCTGTAAAGTGCTTTGAAATCTTTAGATGAATTATAGAAGGTATTCCTACCTAGAAACTGAGGGCAAGATTCTGAACTCATTGAATCAATGGTAAAACCTCCCACTGATTTGATGGGGATAGGATTTCACTGAAATCCTTTTCTTCTCAACAGGTTACTAATGAGTGTGAAAAACTTTGAAGAAGCCAACACATTTTCCTCCTCTCAGAGATAACGGTTTCATGACACAATCATCTGAACAGAGGATAGAGGGAGTACATGCTTTTATATATGGTGCCTCTGAGATCAGCTGTCTCTTACAAAAGGTGTTTTACCTGCTTCCTAGGAGAGTAGCACATTCTATAAGACAAGCCACCCAAGCAGGCTAAGAGGAAGAATGGAAACAGCCAGCCAATTGCTAGTAATTTGGTCCCCCAAGCTGAAAAGGAGCTGGAGCTTGAGCTTCCCCTTGTTTTACTTTCAGACTTTTGACACTGAAATGATGATAATCACAGCACCAAAAATGTATGTATCTAAATCCATGAATTCCTGGGTTCCTTTTAAAATGCCATTCTGATCCACTTGCCACAAAGTTATCCAGTAATTCTGTTGCTCAGTGGCTGGACAGTAAAATCAAAATCTAATTTGTGAAAGAAAAGCTGGTAACACTATTTTAAGGTGCACTGTGTGTTTTCCCCCTAGGTTCTTGAGCAGATCTCAGACTATTCTGGGGAAAAGTCCTCCACAAGAGCTGTCAGACAGCCCAATGACACGCCAAAGGTAAAAGCATGGACTAAAAAACAAACAAACCAAAAAACCCAAACCAGTATTGTAAGCAAAATTATAGTTGGACAGTGGGCTAAATCATGATTCTTTTACCAAGCAAACATGAGATTACAGAGATAGCAAATAGGAAATACACATCTAGTCTCAGGGTTTCCCTTGGGGCAAAATGTGTTACATGTTCCCAGAGCCAAATTATTTTTGTGTTTGATCCAAGACAATGTCCTTTTGGAATACAGAAATACACCAACAAAATTCAGGAGCTATTAGGGCTTGGGAGTGGCAGGGGATTGGCCCTGCAAGACATTCATTAAAAAAACAAACAAACATTACTTTAAGAATCATGCATAAGAGGCTATTAACATGCATGCACACAGGTGTGTGTGTTTTTTTTTTTTTTTTAAACACTCACTCCAATTTCATGCTTCAGGTTATATGCACTACATACCATATTTTTATGGGAAACAGTCATTTTTCTTGATTTCAGTCTCAAGTTTTCCCTTCTTAACTCTGCTCCTCCATTCATCCAAACGACAAATGTTATCAGAATGCCTCCAACCACATTTTTCCACTGTTTCCAATACAACAGCTCTGAGGTGAGAGGGCTTTAGTTTACAATGAAAGAAAACATTTCATCCTGCCTCTTCGTTTGCTTCCCACCAATGCACTTCAAGGACCTGGTTCCACATCTGAATCCATCTTACGGCACAAATATAGGCTTCTTCTGAGTCTGATTTGAATTAACTGCTGCCAGTTTAATTAGAAGTTGCAATCAGATGACTAACATCCCTTGAACCTAGGTTTTTCATATGCAAGCAGTCAGTTAAGTTCTCTGTTTCATCAAGAGAACGACCACCTACTACTGTACCTATGAAGGTACCTCTACAGCACCTGACCTGTTACATTTCAAGAGCAAAAGATCTTGCACTATAAACCTACAAGTCGGGTTACCCAGAGCAGGTAAAGATAATATGATCACCGATAAAAGTGAGGCAACAATTGTTAATTGATGTAATTAGTTCTTATATTTAGGTCCAGGGGAATCTTTAGGTACAACTCAGTACACAAATTTCGGAGTAGCAGCCGTGTTAGTCTGTATCTGCAAAAAGAACAGGAGTACTTGTGGCACCTTAGAGACTAACAAATTTATTAGAGCATAAGCTTTCGTGGGCTACAGCCAGAAGTGGGCTGTAGCCCACGAAAGCTTATGCTCTAATAAATTTGTTAGTCTCTAAGGTGCCACAAGTACTCCTGTTCTTTTTTCTCAGTACACAAAGCCACAGAAGCAAGTTGTTACCCTTGCCCTACATCAACATTTTCCCTAAAGGCATATTCTAACTCATCAGGTATCTCCTAATAAGTTTACCCATTTTAGGTTACAATAGGATATCAAATCCCAGATCTAAGAAAGGAATGCTGTACAGAAAATCTGTTTCCAAGGAAAAAGAAAAAAAGAGGACTCATCACTACTTTCCCCACAAAGTTATTTCTAATGTTATCTCTTCATCTCCTGTTTCCATCACATATATTGGAGTTGGAATGACATTCACAGACTGAAAAGAGCAGGTAGAAACATTAACTCAATTAATCAAAGACAGGAAGGGAACAGCATCTATACCAGTCCTCTAAGACCACATAGCTTTCCACAGCCACACACAACGATACAGGATTATCTGCTACTGTATTACAGTCCTTTTCATTCCAAGACCCTGCACAGTAATTCTGAAGAGCTGTCCAGCAGAAAACTATCCCAACTGGCTTTGACTATGTGGATTGCACTCAGAAAAGAAGTGGAATTTTCTACATTCACCAAGTTCTGTTTTTAAAAAGCTACAGAACATGATGCTACAGTCCTTCAGCTGTGGTCTCAAAGAACTCAACTCTGCTTCCACTTTCATCAACTTGCATCATATTGTAAACTCCATAACTTGCAATAATTATAAATAAATCTACACTTTTGCACTTTGTTAAGTATTAACATGCAAGTTCTAATGACAGTAACTCTGGGGAGTCAATATTTAATAACTGGACTGGAAGTTTGACAAAATATGGCCACTCTGGTGCTAGTCTTCTATACTATATCATCCAGATATCAGTTATCTGAAACACCCTATTATCCAAAACAGAATCAAGTCTCAAGTTATATGCTAAAAAGAAAATGCTCACTCATCCAAACTTATATTCAATGTCTCCCTATATCAAGGGTGTTCCAGTTTTTTAAACAAGCATAGTTTATAACAGAGCCCCATACAACCTACTCACAAAATATCCAAACAACTGGATCAGCATTAGAAATAGCATGTTGGTTGGTTGGTTTTTAAAAAAACACTATAACAAACAGGAATTGAATCCACTCATCGAATCAGTGATTTTCCCCTAGCCATAAAAATCCAGAAATCCTGAGGCAGCTTTGAAGGAAGCTAGAAGAGCCTCTTCAGAGGTAGTGCTATACCTTTTTTGCCCCAAAGCAAAATAAAAAGGCAAAAATAAAATGAAAAATAAAATAAAATCATCCCATTACAGATAAGTAACTTGTCCATTAGCAATAGTTGTAAAGAGTTGCACTGATGCCTTCTGATAAGTCTCCTGTAGCTTAGTGACAGGTTAACAGTACTTGCAAATAAATCTCCATTGGAGTGGAACATCTTCAAGCTTCTTATGTTAAAGTTTAACTAGTGCACCTGAAGCTAGCAATATTAATTATGTTCTTATGGCCCTAAATTCCATTTGCTTGACCCAATATTTAAAGAAGAAAAAGCCTGTTTTAAAATGACAAGAACAGCAAGAGACACTGTCACCGGATTCTGTGGGTCTATCCGTAAAGTCACAGGTTAGGTTGTGAAGCTGATGTGTCACTAATGACAAACCAAAGAATACAGCCGTTCTCCAGTGTCTTTATGGCACGTAAAGTGTTTAGTAACACAGCAATCCCCAACAGATTATCTAGGCTGCATTTGATAAGATTATTTCAACCCCACAAGACAACCTCAGAATTACACGGGCTATATTCTGAGTTAATAAACTACTCACCCTTGTGGTTCACAGAGGTACCAGATGCAGAATATATTTAACAGTTACATGAATAATAAGTAACTATCAAAACATTTTTTTTACTCTGATATCATGCATATAATCACAAATTAAATCATCACTATTATGGGAAAACATTATTTCCTCTATACTACCATTCTGCTGCAATATTTCTAATTCCAGGACGAGTCCTTTACAATGTTCTTCATGAAAATGTGGCTGTGTAAATTGTTAACAGGGGCACTATCAGCTTAGATTTGGCTCAAAATTTAAATTTTGTAAGATCTCCAAATGTATCTCCACAAGCTTTTATTTTGAATCCAACTGAAACAGTTGTTTTTAAATAAATAGTTCCCATTCAGTGTTTCAAATGTAACCACTGCAAAAGTAAGACCCCGAAAAAGAAACTGACTTACATAAAAGTGAAATTGACTACATTGATTTTAGATGCCCAAGCAAAGAGAAATAAAAAACTGAAGCACACACATCATGTGAAATGGAATTTTGAAGCTTTCATTTTTAATACCTTATGGTGTTATTAGTGATAGACAATAGCTTGTTTACATATGATTTTTAATTTGACAATGTCTCTTAATAAATAGTTTAACAATAGTCACTTTAAAGCTTGCTTTGAAAGCCTTCAGAAAAAGATCACCAATACCATCTAGTTAAAAAAAACCTTGATCTGTTAGTTAACACTACCACTACCAACCACTGCTATGCTCTTCAATAAAGTATCACTGAAGTTCAAGATGGAAAGTTAACTATCAGGTCAGCTCCTCCAACCCCTGGCCTTGTTCTCCACTGCTGACACAGAGAGACTCATCCAATCTGTACAACATACAAATAAAGGTATTTCCACTGCTTTCCTTGCGAGACTATGCCACCCTATGACATATATCAAAGGCAGAAAGTTTCTTTCTGATACTCAAGTTACATTTTCCCTTTCTTAATTTCACCCCATGATTCCTGGCAATAGGGACCAGAATCCGAATGTAGCATGTATTTATCACCTCATTCTCAAACCATATGAACTTCATATCAGCAGACATTTTATTTACTTGCCTATGGGAGACAAATAATCCAGGCCATGGTGTCAGACCCAAAGCCAAGACTTCTGCCATGTCAATTTTGAAGCTCCCAAAGTTCTTCTCACTTTGGGGTTGGCAGTCCCTTACTACTTTTAACAGGAAAGGGGGTGAACACAAGAAGGGCTTAGCAGAGTGCAGGCAAAAGTTTCCAGTCATCTCTGCCTATAAAATAACCCAGGAAGACCTTCAAAGCCCTCTGACACTAAGAGTGACCAGCTACTCTAGGGAACGCTGACTCTACAGTGCTTTCAGGCATTATTTCCTGGAGCAAAGTGCTCAGTTGCAGTAGCTGATGGCAGATTGAGGGCTCCAATCCTGGGCAACTGTGTCCCAAATGCCCCTTCTCGCCACCAGCTTTGCAGTGATAGGCTCCCTCTGATGCTGCTGCCCACCCTGGCCTGTTACCCACCACTCTTGGGCAGCTGCTAATTGCTGGCACCTGGGAAACTAAAGTGAGTGGAGGCTATATGCAGGTAACATAATACAGCCCATGCTCCCCCCCCGCAGCGGCTGCCTTGGGTGCAGTCTGTGCTCAGGCACCCCTTGCTCCTGCAGGGCCCAGCACCCAGTTGCCCCTTGGTCTGCAAGGCCTCTCCCCTGGCTCCCACCAGTCTGCACAGGGCACGTGTGTGTGTGGCGGGGGTATCAATGCTCAAGCACCACTCAGTCTCGGGGGGTCCATGCGCCCCTTGACTTCCAGATGCCCCAGCACTGGGGGGGGGGGTAAGCCCCCCTCCCTTTATCAGAGGGGAGCTGCCCCAGCAGGAGGCGGCCCGGGCCTAGGAGGAGGTGCTCAGTCTCAGGGGCAGTCCGTAACCCGCCCCCCGAGCGCTGGCACCGCCGCCTCATGTTGGGAGCGCCGCGCCTCGGGGGCCAGCTCGCAGCGGGGCCCGGCGCCCCCAGATCCGAGCCACACCCCGGGAGGTGCCCGCTGCCGTGCAGCCCCCGTGAGGGGAGCCGGGCCCCGCAGCCCCAGCAGCTCCCGCGGGCCAGTCTCCCCCGCGCCCGGCCCAGAACCCCGCGGCCCGGCTGTCCCCTCCCCCCCCCGCGCGCTCCCTCCTCACCTGCACATGATCCGCCATTTTGCTCCATTCATGCTCCTCTCTCTCCTCCCCCCGGCCGGGCCGCCGCGCCTGCGCGCTGCACCTTCTAGCTCCCGCACTTTGCGTAAAGGACCCCACCGCGCTGGCGGCGGGGTTTAGAGAATGGCGCAGCCCGCTGCGGCGGCGTAAGCGACGCAGTAACGTCGGCGGCTAAGAGAGGAGCGGGGGGAGGGACGGGGACTAGGCTTTGTTTACATGGCTCTTAAAGGGGCCGCGCACTGCAACGGCAGCGCCGGAGCAACAGGCCGGGAGCGGGCTGTGAGCCAAAGGGGCAGCCTGCCCTGCTACCCTCCGCTTGCCACTGTCCTAGCTCTGCATCTGACCGTGCACTGCACCCCCAGCTAGCCCTGTGCTGGGGGCAATGCCCTGCCACTGCACCTGGCGTTGTCCTGCCCCCTCCCCTGCCTGCCTTGTGCCAGGGTCACTGCCCTCCTACTGCATCTGGCCTTGTCCTGCCCTCCCTCCCCCAGCGGTGTGCCAGGGTCACTGCTTTGCCACTGGATCTGGTCCTGCACTGCACTGCCCACCTGCCTCATTCCAGGGGCACTGCCCTCCCACTGCATCTGGACCTGCCTTGCACCCTCCCCCTGCCCCGTGCCAGGGGCACTGCCCTCCTACTGCATCTGGCTTTGTCCTGCACTCTCCCCCACAGCTGTGTGCCAGGGTCACTGCTCTACCACTGCATTTGACTGTGCACTGCACCCTTATCTGCATCTGACCATGCACTGCATCTCCAACTAGCCCCTTGCTGGGTTCACTGCCCTCCCACTGCATCTGGCCTGGTCCTGTCCCGCCCCCCCAGCCGTGTGCCAGGGTCACTGCTCTGCCACTGGATCTGGTCCTGCACTGCACTGCCCACCTGCCTTATTCCAGGGGCACTGCCCTCCCACTGCATCTGGCTTTGTCCTGCATTCTCCCCCACAGCCGTGTGCCAGGGTCACTGCTCTACCACTGCATTTGACTGTGCACTGCACCCTTATCTGCATCTGACCATGCACTGCATCTCCAACTAGCCCCGTGCTGGGTTCACTGCCCTGCCACTGCATCTGGACTTGCCCTGCACCCTTCCCTTGCCCCGTGCCAGGGGCATTGCCCTGCTACTGCATCTGGCTCTGTCCTGCACTCCCCACTGGGTGTGTGCCTGGGGCACTGCTGTACCACTGTATCTTACCAGCACTGCACTGCCTACCCCAGCCCAGAGCTGAGACACCCTCCTCACATATGCAGCTCTTGTAATGTACCTTAGTCCTCACCTATGTACTATCATATTCCCTTGGTTCTTCACTCAGCAACACTGAGGTATTTGCATCCTGATCTGTATCCTCCGCCCCGCCCCCCCCACTATTCCAGCCCTTCCTACCCCAGTTTGTTTAATGTACTTTACCAAACCCTACAGTACAACTCCTCTTCCCCTTGCTATCCAGCCCTACATTGCTCCTCTATCCTGACTTACAGGACCCAGCTGCTTTTTCGGTCCTGAGGCCATACACAGCTCTGATGAGACATCTTAATTGTGACTGGCAATTTCCAATCCAAACTGCATATTGGTTCATATGGAAACATCTCTATTATCATTGTTGTTTTGTTGGTTGCTGTTTATTTATAAAGTACCATACATCTACACCCCTTAGAACCGCTCCTCTACCTAAAATCAGATGACCAGCTGGCTGTTTTGTTTCTGAAGTCATTATAAATCCAAGAGACATTACCTCTGCCATGCTGGTTGTGAGCCTAGCCTGGCTGATACCATCTCTCTGTCTATTCATTTAAGCACATGGCATTACCAGGCCAAGCATTTCAGGATCTTTATCAGCACCAGAGACGGCATGCATGGAAAGAAAGGAGATTTTTACTTTTTAATTTGCCCTATTCTCCTTCCCATTTCCCCCTTGCCCAACACACACACATTCGCTAGTTTCAACCAAATCATGACTCCACAGACAGGGATGATGCAAACTTTGGTGCCCCCTCATGGTTCCAGATTGAATATCGGCTATGATGCAAGATGTTTGTATTATTTAGTCAACATTCTCACCTGGGGAAGGAATAGATGACAGCGGTGGATGGAAACATTTCCCCGATGGATTGTATTTTCTAATGGACAACCTATCCTAAATTCTCAATTACTGCAGGACAATCTTCACTCATTCATGTATTTGCTTTCCACAACCAACTCCCTGTATAACTTTCCATGAGTGATGTACCCGAATGCTTGGCTGCTAATATCTAAATTGTATCATTAAATGTATTAATCGTATTTGGGTTATTGCTGATTGTGTACTATATATATTGTATTACTTTTAAACCAACCTTTGTACTTTTGAATAGAGGCACTGTCTCATGCAGTGACCAAGATGCAACAATAGGTAGAGAACTATATGGCTCCTGATAAATGAATTAACATCAGGAACTTCCAGGCAACCATGTTCAAGAGTGCAGAAGCTCATGGTGCCAGCACAGGACTCACTGGGAAAAGGAGCTCAGGGAAGATGTTGGGGAGTGGCTGCTTGCAGCCAAATTTTCACACACAGCCTCTAAGTTTAGGTGACTAATTTTGGGTGCCTAATCTGAGACATCTTGGGTCTGAGCTGTAGAGGGGCTGAGCCTTTACAACCCACAGTCATTTGAGTCGGAGCTGTGGGTACTCATCAAAACTGTAGTCCAGGAGGTATCTCACATTGGGCATTCCAAATCAGAGGCCATTATTGAAAATGTTGGCTTTACCCTGTACTATGTATGGACCTTTAGCCCCCAACTCTGAGCTGCATGCAGCTTTAGCTAAGTCTCAAATTTTTAAAGCAAAAGGCAAACAAAACAAATCCTAGCCTCATGTCCTAGGAACAGATTATCTATCTATCTATCTATCTATCTATCTATCTATCTATCTATCTATCTATCTATCTATCTATCTATCTATCTATCCCAACAACACAGTATCCAGATGCCATATACACAACTCAGAGGTACAGCAAAGGATCAGACTTTCACCCCTTCCTTGTTTTATGCCACTTTCACAAGTGCATCTCCTCCCTTTTCTATTTCCCCCTCCCTCTAATGAGTTGAGAGTCCTTTTGTTGCTGGGTTGTGGCATGATTTTGCTATGTAGCCATGTGCTTTATTTGTCTGGCTGTTTTTTTAGGTTTGAAATGCTTTGTATTTGCTCTTCATTGCACGGCATTTATAGACCCATCACGGCAGGCACCCTGCGAATAGACAGCAGTAGTTGCAACTCTATTTTAACTTCCTTCTTGGTATCTCTTTTCTGTCTCATGTCAGGTTTACAGGGCATGCGTGGGCAGAATAGGAGCTTGGAAGCAGTGAGCACAGGTATATGATGTATGTGGGCGAAGGTGAGATGAAGACTTTGATCATCAGAGTTTGTAGATCTGACATACGGGCTGTGGTACCCCCAACAATAAGCTCTGACCTTTTGCATTCTTGCCAGCCCCAGAAATCTTCCTAGCTCTGAACATAGCCCACCAACGATGAAAGATCTCAGCACTTTTAACTCAGTACCACCCAGCCTGCCTGTGCCTACAATCCTTGCCTCAACTGACACAGAGAGTAGTTCCCTTCCACCAGTTTATCTCCTTTCCCTATACTTTCTTCCTGGAAAATTCTCCAAAGAACAGAGCAGCCCCACATCCAGCTGTCTTTCCTTCTTGAAAGAGCTCTATGATCACTCAAACTGCCCAAATGACCTTGATCTGGGGCCAGCAGGAACTTGAAAAGGAATCTGGGAAAGGCAAAGCAAAGTGAGGGGCAAGTAAATTTCCCCTTTGATCTGAGCAGCTCAGCAGGAAGGAGTCTGGCCTCAATTATCAAGTCGAATTCCAAACAAAAGCTAGAATGGAGGCCAGGGGCTGAACACACAGTGCTGCCTCCAGGAAAGGAAGAACAGCTGCTTGCTAGACTCTGTCAGGCAAGCTGTCACAGTCACACCTGCTGTCTCTGAGGGTGCCACCTGCACAACTGATCAGCAGAGATAAATACAAGCGGAGGGAGGATTTTTCTCCCTTCCCCGCAGGGATTGTGCTGGGCTGTGTTTGGAGGTGGAAGGTCCAAGATCGCTCTGTGGCTGCATACAGCAGTGAATCAACCTTGGTCTTAGCATTTGCGAAGACAAGATAGGCTATGGAGACTCCTGGGGCTGGGGGAGATCTCAGAAAAGTAGGGACAGCTGAGAAAGGAAGAATCAATGAGGAAGGGAGGTTGGAGAAAAGAAAGGAAACAGGTTGCCCTTATGCACAGAGAATAATACTTTGTGCCAGGAATAGCCCCTATGGAGCCAGTGACACTGCTTGTGGAGTAAGGTACTAATCAGTGTGGTAGTGAATCACAATCAGGCCATAGGGAGTGTGAGGGAGAGGGAAGGGATCCGAAGGAAAGAGAGGAGGGTGAGAGGAGGAAAGATAAAGGGAGGAGACAGAAAGAGAAAACCCCACTGCTTCTTTAAAATACTCCAGTGTTTCACCAACTGCACTCTGTCACTAATGCAAGAGCTGAGGCCTAGTCCTGATCTCCCTTACACCAGTGTAACTCCCTTGATCCCAATGGTACTGCTCCTGATTTATACCAGAATGAGACTGGTTGGAGACTTGTAGGGTTTGGGAGCTTACAGGAGAATGCGGTAATACTTTTAGGGTCTGGCTACACTTGGAGCTGGGGGTGTGATTCCCAGCTCAAGGAGACACACTTGTGTGAGTTCTCATCCAGCTAGAACGCTAAAAACAGAGGGTAGCTATGGCAGCATGGGCGGCAGGATGGATTAGCTGCCCTGAGTACATCCCCAGCCCAGCACCTAGGCACGTACTTAGGGCAGCTAGCCCATCCCGCCGCTCATGCCACCTTGGCTACACTCTCTTTTCAGCATGCTAGCTCAATCAGAGCTAGCGTGAGCATGTCTCCTTAGGCTGGGAATTGTGCCCCCAGCTCCAAGGGTAGGCGTACCCTTACAGAGAATCTTTAGGGGAAAGTCCCATAGAACTGGATAGATCACCTTTCTATAGGTGTTGTGAATCCCTCAGCTAGGACTGAATAGCGAATTCTGTCCCTGCTATAGAAGTCTATAGGATGGCTGAAAAACCTGGACAAAGTCTACAAGGAGCTTTATCTCTATATAGCTCTTATTGCCATATATAGATAAAGAGGATGACAGGATAAGAGTGAGGGTGAAAGAGCAAAAAGATAAATGCAGAGTACTGGAGAGGAGGAGAGACCGAGGAGAAAGCAGGCCTTTCCATGTGCTTCCTGCTCACAAACCCACCCAGCCGACTACAAAGACAAGGCAAGATCCTTTTGCATTTATCTCCCTTTGCAATGCAACTCTTAATGGGAAGCATCTGTGGGACACAGATGGTCTCCGGAGGAGCCCAGCCAGGGCTGGATTGGATCCCTCCAAAGACATCCTCTTTCCTCTTGCTCTGTCCTGTCTGTTGATTGAAACCAGAGCCTGCCTGCCATGGGGGTGTGAGAAGAGGGCGGGGAGAGGAGGGCAGCTCATGCTGCTGGATTTATTAGTGTTCAGCTCTGAGTGAAAACAAGAGGATCGGGACATGGGGCTCCATCTGCACCCAGCTCACGCTTCCAAATGGGTCAGAGGAGATATAGTGCCCTGTTCCTTGCAGGGAAGAAGAGACTCCCAGAGATAGTCTGCAGGATGTTGCTACTGCTGGTAATGGGTCTGGCTTGGTCCTTCCATGGAGCCTCCTGCTTGCCGCATCCCACCGGACTCAGATGGGCAGAAGAGGGTGCAGAAGGGCAGTGCCAGTGTGTGCCACAGCTGTGCCCTAGAGCCACAGCCTGCCCAGCAGGCTTGGTGCGTGACCACTGCGGCTGCTGCCTGGAATGCGGGAATGCCGAGGGGCAGCCCTGCGACCTGGATGGCAGTGGCACCTTCTATGGGAGGTGCGGAGAGCACCTGGAGTGCCAGCTGGACATCCAGGAGCTAGGCTATGGGGAGATCCCCAAGCCGCAATGTGTGTGCAGGTCCCAGGGGGCCGTGTGTGACTCTGATCACATCACCTACCAGAACATCTGCAAGTTCCAGGAGGCCGTGCGTGAGAGAGAGAAGTGGAACCTCAGCATCATCAGTGATGGGCCCTGCCAAGCAGGTAATGGCCCACCTCCTTGTTTGCCCTTTGCTGCTTGGGGAGAGACTGGGAGGGGGAAGGTGTCCCAGGGATAGATGAGGGATCCAGCCACTTTTCTAGCATACCTGGGGTGAGGTGAAGAACGACACAGGAGTTATCTAATCCTCCAAGCCATGGCCAGATTCAGTTGGCCAGGTGTCTATCATTGGACCGCTTGGATGGCTGGGAGGGCCCTTCAGGGATGTCTTTAGCATTCTGGGCCTCTCAGCAAGGCTGTTATTGGGCAGGTGGAGCCTCTCAATCTCTCCTTCTGCCAGCAAACCCTTTCACCTCCTTCCTTGATCAAGCCGCACAAGAGATCAGGGGACTTGAGTGTCCTAAAGGGCTTTCAGAGCTGTCCTGCAAATCAGGTTTCCTTGTGTGCTGGGCTCCCCTGTGAGCTAGCTCCCCAACCCCCTCCCAGGCGTGCCTTAAAAGCCAGAGCCGGATTCCTTCAGGTGCTGATGTATAATGAAAGGAGGTTGGGCAGAGAGAATATTCAGGTGCATGTGTACATGAAAATCGAACACATCCATTCACCATCCCATGCACAGGCAGCTGCACTCCAGTTATGATTTATGTATGTACCGTGTGTGTGTACCGTATATATGGTCCATATGTATTGTTTGTATATATATATATATACTGTATGCAAGTGCCATATGGATATATGTACACAGTGTCTTATGTGCCATGTTATTGTATATATGCATGTACCATAGGTATATTGTATTAGTACTATATGTATGTTCCATATGTGAATGTATGTACTGTGTATATCTGTATGTACCATAAGTAGATAACATACATATGTACTGTACATAAGTATATGGGGTCAGATCATCAGCTGAGATAAGTTACTGGAGAGGTGCTGATTTATCCCAGCTGGGGATATGGCACTTTAAAATGTGGTTATGTATATGCCACATGTGTATTTGCTCCATATGTATTGTATGTATCATATGTGGGGGTTAGGGACAGAAGGCCCAATCCTGCAACCCTTACTCACACCAACAGTAGCCCTTACTCATGCAAGTTTTCCCACTGACTTCCCTGGGGCTACTTCTGTGTGTAAGAGTTGCCTGTAGCACAGGGATCCTTTGGGATGAAAGGCTCTAGAGAAATGCAAGCTAATGGTAGTGATTATTATTAATGGCTAGAGATGGGCCAAAAGCCAAATCGCAGATCTGATCGCTCCCAGATTTCAGGGAAATTACAACCTGGATCCGAATCCGAACTCTGTGGCTCAGACCCATCAATGACACCTAAAATCAACAATGAATTCAGGGTATTTCTCACGTTGTCTGTTTTCTCTGATACGGTGGGCTGGGATCAGGCAGAGGGCGTGGTTCATTGCCGTACTCATTACAATATAAGGTGACTTGTGTTATCTCCTAGCCATGTAGACTGACCAGGCAGAGTGAATGGTTAGATAGGATAGGAGTAGCTGCTGCTTAATAAGATGCTTTGATTGTTTAAATCTCTGCCAGGCTTCCTGCAGCAGCCTGTATGATTCTGGTTAGGGGAGGTTCATTTCTGTCTGGTGATGGAGGCGGGTTAGGTTCTGACCTCCTGAGCTTCTACAATCCTCGGCCTTTTGTCTGGATTCTGTGCAGTTCCCCAGATCAAGCACCATCCCCAAGACCAGGTAAACGTGTCGGGCCATGATGTGATCTTCATGTGTGAGGTCTTTGCCTACCCCATGGCCCTCGTGGAATGGAGGAAGGATGAAGAAGAATTTGCTCTACCTGGAGATGATCCTCACATCTCCATCCAGGTGAGTGACACAGTCACAGCCCCACCTAGGCAAAGGGTCCCCCAGCTCCGCTCCACCCAGGTGAGGGTCCTTGAGGCAGCTCCATGCAGGTGAATGACCCTGACTCAGCTCCGCTCAGGTGAATGATCCCAACTCAGCTCAGCCCTCGTGAATGACCCTGACATGCACCTCTGCCCAGGTGCATCACACACTTATCTCCATCTCGGTGAGTCTCCTCCACGCTCAGTGAGAGCTGGAGGCCCTCTGGGTGTGTGCATTTTCCTGAATGGCCCAGCTTGGCAATCAACTGTGGGACTCATTTGCCCTATCTCTCTTCCTGCTCTCAGTCCAGGGGTGGCCCTTTGAAATACGAGCTGTCCAGCTGGCTGCAGATTGAAGGGGTGAGGAAGGCGGATGGAGGCACCTACTTCTGCATTGCACACAACAAGCTGGGCAATGCCACTGCCAAAGCTACTCTTCTTGTCGCCAGTGCAGGTACCCTGTGTCCCTGCTCACTTTGTGTGCATGCAAGGAAACAGTCTCACGCTCTCAGTATGAGGCCTCCTGAAGGGCCCAAGCTCCATCCTTGACCCAAAGAATCAAAGGCAGGCCTGGCTGCAATGAAATGTTGGTTGTCATGGCTTCGTATGCCAGGGCAAGTTTAGGCTGCCCTCAGTTACACCCGGGCAGCTCAGCTGACTTCAACTGAGTTGCATCCGTGTAACCATCGGGCAGGAGATCTGATATATTCCCTGGAAAGCACCATGTTACGCCGGCAGAGTTGGTGGAGAGGGGAGGGGTAGACACAGGGAGAAAGGAGGAGGGGGAGCGAGATGAAGGCAATCAGGGATAAAGGGAAGGGGGACAGAAAGAGGGAGAAAGGGAGGTTGGGAGGGAGGGAAGGAGGCCTTTTGCAATGAAATCCTTGGCTCTGTCCCCATTTTTAGGGGAAACTGGAGGTGAAATAATAAGATCTGAGGCTGGGCCCCTGTCCCACTCATTCCAGAGGAAGAGAGGTGGAGGGGGAGAGAGATTCGGGATGTGCCAGCCCATGTGCAGACAGTCTGCAGAGCTCCCCTGTGAGCCAGAGGCAGGGGCTAGTCTCATGTCTGCTGCATGGCATTCAGTGGGGAAAGGCCTGGGTCAGAAACACCCTCCCAAGATGCTACGCTATGGGCAGAGGCAGAAACTGGAACAATTGCTACAGAGCCCACCTGGGCTTCTCTTATCCCTTTCACTGATCCTGCCTCTCCCTTTCCTTTATCCCTCTTTCCCGCCCTGTGTGTCCTGCTGCAGAAGCTGCTCCCCCTTCCCTGTTTAGCTCCCCAGTGAACCCAGGAGAAGAGGCTCCCACAGCCAGCGAGGAAGAGGAGGATTACTCTGATTATTACTAACGTGGTGCCATCCCTGCCCCCGGCTAACTGACCCTGCTGCAGAAATCAGAATTGGCCGCGTCAGGACAGGGGAAGCAAATGAGCCTGGAGGGCAGGGCTTTTCCAGCTTCCTCTGGCTGGTGCTGAGATGTCCTGGATCCTGTGATGCCAACAGCCATGGGCCAGGTCTCTCATGAAGGACATTAGGATATGGACAAGAAGCTCCGAAGCTGACTCTCCTGCCACTGGCTTGCCTGGGGAACGGGTAAACGGACTCCTGAGGGTTAGGAAGTGCCCCTACCTAGCATGCCCTAACCCCGTACCCTTCATTCAGGCAGTGGTGTTCAAAGAGATCAAAGGGGCCATTTGACTGAAGGAGCCAAATGGACATTAACTAGATGCACTTACTGCTACTGAACGCTGCAGTAACACAGCTGTCCTCTAGAGAACCCTGGAGAGCTACTGCGCAATGTGGTGAGGAGTGAAATTCCACTCTGTGTAGCGGGGTCAACACAAAGCCTGGGCATCGCTTCAGTCCCACTTAGTCCCTGCTGTGCAAAGGGCCAGCACGAGGGCTGTGCTTAAGAGAAGCACAGGCTTTCTCTCACCTTCTGTACACAGGTAAATGTCACTCAGGGCCTTCATTTTAATGCTCCACATTCTGCTGGGGAGCAGGGGAGTGCTGCTGAGGTTACAGTTGTAAAGATGCTCCAGTGCTCCCGGGATGGTAAGGGCTGGGTTGTAGGGGAACAAAAAATGATGTGCGTGTAGTGCTGGGGAGCACAGTTGGCAAGATTTCCCTCTAAGCTAGCCGGGGGAGACGGGGGAGAAGATCAGAGCTGGATGCATTTCAGGGGAACCTTAGGCAGGTGCACAAGTTCTCTGCACCCCCCTGCAGTGCATCGGAAGCAGGACTGTACCCAAGCCTGTCCCAGCAGCTGCAGGATCCTAATGCAGCCTGGGCTCTCCTCTTGCTAAAGGATGCAGAGGGTGGAAGGGATGGGGGTGGGAGCAAGGGAACAGAACAGAACAGACTGGAGAGTGGAGCACCTAGTTGAAAGGGGGCTGTATCTGGTTTGCAAGCACTCAAGGAAAGAAAATGATTAGCTGTGAAAGATGCTTCCTATGAGACCTGTAACGGTTTATATCCTATCTGCAGCGAGGGTATAAATAACAGCCTGTTTCCGGGTAGAGAAGAGCCTGGGTCTCATGTATATTTTAAATGATTCCAAAGAATTTCATTCCTAGTTATGTCCAGCTGGTGAGGGAATGTGATCTCCTGTGGTTTCTTGCAATGATAACACTTTGCCTGGCTCTGGTGCCTTCCATCAGGGCCCATTGCAAACATTAGCTGATTAGCCTTCAGCCTCATATCATTATCTTCATTTTACAGATGGGGAAACTGAGTTACAGGGAGGGCAAGTAAGTGACTTGCCCAAGGTCATGCAGTCATGAGCAGAGAGGCATTAGTCCCCTTCTGTGGGCCAGGCTTCATTGTCAGAAAAGCTTGCCCTTTAATTAGGTGCTTAAGCAGGAGCTGAAGCTCTTCTGAAAACCTGGACCCAGCTGTGGATGCTGAGGCTTGCTGCAAGTTCTGGCGTCTGATGTCTCTGGGGTAACCACATCTGGAATATCATGTTCAGTCCTGGGCACCACATTCCCAGATCACATCGACAGACTGGAAGGAGTTCAGAGAAGAATGACAAGGCTGATCAAGGAGGTGCGGAAAGATTAAAAGAGCTAAATCCATCTGGTTTAGCTAAGCAATGACTGAAAGGGGACGTGGTAACAGCCTGTCACTATCGGAAGGCTGTGAACTCCAAGAAAGGAGAAGGGTTATTTATGGTGATTCGGGATTAACTAGGAGGAATGGGATAACAGTTATTATTTGTTTTGCAGTAGCCTGAGAGCCTGCAGTCCCATAGTATATAGCAAAGAGACAGTCCCTGCCTCAAAGAGGTTGGAATGCAAGTAATGGTACTAGGAAAGGGACTATCAGGACAGTCTTCCCGATGGTGAGATCCGTAAGGTGGTCTGCGAACTCCATCACTTGGGATATTTAGGACTAAACTCTAGAAAACAGGCAATAGGGAAGAATCCTGCATAGGTCTCTTCTATGAACCCAGGAGTCCTGGGTCCCAGTTCCCTGCTCTAACTGCGAGAGCATGTGAATGCTCACTTGCCAAAGGTCTTTGCAGTAAATCCCCTGTATAATATTAGGACGGGCACAAGGTGCTCCCACACGAGTACTTCTTGGGCAATCACAGCCCCTTCCACGTTCTTGGGGAAGAGGGTGTGTTGATTTGAGTTACAGCCTGGTACCCCCCCTGAAAAGCCCCAGATCTGAAAGGTCCATTGCAAAGACCCTTGCACTGGTCTGAACTCATTGGAATCTCTGGATAACACTTCCCCATCCCAGGCGCCATCTCCTCTTTCCCCAGCCCTTCATCCCAACTCAGGACCCCCCAGGCAGAACAGGAGCAGGTATGCTGCCTGCTGCTGTGCCTCATGGAGGAAGCTCTGGAAGGATGGCAGCAAATCGAGATTATGGCCCTTGTGTGATCCATAGCTGGGCTTAAAGGGACAGTGGTCTAGGATGGGCACTTACTTTCCCTCTCCCACCCATGATTGCTCCCCAAGACCGTTTCCCTCTTGCCCAATGGCTACTTCTGTTATTCCAAACACCTGGAACAGAGTAACTGGCCTGTCACACGACTTTAAAGTGCCAGTGCCCCATTTCAGCAGGGATTATATTTTTCTGTAGACCGAGCACATCATGCAAAAATTATTATAATTATTATTAGAAATAAAGTGATTGAAATAATAAAATACGATCGGTTTAATTTCATTTAGCTTAACTACAAATGGGCCCGAACAGCTACCCTCAAGCCAAACTTGCCGAAATGTGAGAGACGATCTGGATCTGCAGGCTGCAGTGGACCCAACGTGGACACTGGATTCACATGTCCCCAAATTTTGGGAAAGCTCAGATTTGGATCTGTAACTGAGCTTGGGGATTCAGGCCTGATGGTGATGGTCTCTCATCCCGCGGCCCAATCTGTGTTTCAAGTTAAAATGAAATATGCCAAAGAAGCATCAGGTCTGCAGTGTAAGTCCTTCCCTCCACCCCAGCAGATAGCAAATTGGAACGTTCAGTATTCAGGTTGCCCTGTGTCCCAGTGAAGGGAGTATAGATCTGATATTCTTGGGATTTAGCAATATACTGATGAAGCGGTTCCAGTCTGATAGTCTCTGGGTAGCCATCCGGATGCTGAGGGAATGTGGACCACATACTTCCCAGCTTCCCATGCTCCCAGAGAATCAGTGTGGCTCAGAAATATTACAGATGCCCCCAGTGTGGTTGAAACAACATGGAACCAGATATATTCACCAGATGCCTAATGTGCCAATGCAATGGCATGGGATGAGCATACCTCGGCTGCCCAATCTGCCAGCAAAAGCATACTGCTCAGATAGCATCTGGCTGTGTAATCTGCTAACAAGATGGTACAAATCTTCAGTCCCCCAGCTGCCCAGCATGGGGAAGAGATTCCGCTCAGATATTCGTAGGATGCTCAATATGCCAGGGAAGGGATGCAGGTTGGATAGTTCACAGACACCTGGAATGTCATGGCTCTGATATCTCTGGATGAGCCATCTGGTGAAGTATGGATCCTATTCATAGTGTGCTCGGTATACCAGTGAAATGATGGAAAGAGAAACAGCATCTCTGAGCATCACTCTAAATAAACCAAAGTGCCTTCAGCTTGCTTTCTCCAAGAGGAGTTATTTCAGTGTCAGTTTTCTTGTCCCTGTAAAATACAGCGCCACTGGAATTTGTTTGCAGAAACAAAGCTGTGTGTATGGGGGCTGCATGGAATAATCATTGGGGCATCTTCAGATGGAAGTCCTGAGCAGTTATGGCTGTTAAAGATCCCATGGCACTTTCCCTAAGAGTCATGGAGCCAGACTTTGATCCCAGACTTTGTATACCAGGGCAAATACAGAATAGCTCCACTGAAGTTGATGGAGCCATTCCAGTTTTACACTGATGTAACTGAAATCAGAATCTGGCCTTTTGCATTAACCCTGGCGTCCTGACCAAATCTGTTATTCTATTCTGCCTCCTTAAATCCCCCTGGCGGTTTCAACTGGGTTTGGGATTCTTCTTCACTTGCTGTCCTAAATTTCTGTGCAATGATGCCATATTGCATAGCTACTGCCTCCTGCCCCAGAGGTGGCTGTGTTTCAGTGGGATGGGGGTGGGTGGTGGGTGAAGTGATTCTTGGACATCTTGTTTGCAATGTATTATAGGTTACTTATGGGTGAAAGATGCTATATAACATTATGCAGCATTATTGTCAGTCTCGTTAGAGACCTGTCCCCTTGATTGGCGCCATATCCAAAAACTTAACTGCCTGCCACAACACCACCTATGCAGCATAATGGGAATCAAATGACCCGACAAAATCACCAACAATGAAGTACTATGCCAGCGCGGCGGAAAATGACTTGGGTCAGAACAATCAACTGCCTAAGAGAGTTCTGTACAGTGCATTTGAAAAAGGCAGTAAGAAGATTGGCCACCCCAAACTCTGCTGCAAGGATTGCATCAAGCAGCACATCCAGTCTGCCAGGCTGGACTTAGTGACCTGGGAGGATACGGGCCATGACAGGCGAGCTTGGTACTCTGCTATGAAGGGAGCAGAACATGCAACAGAATGTCATCACTCCATTTTGCCCGACAGTCGGAGGGAACGTAGACACCAACTTGCCTTGACGTGTTTCCTGAACCCTACATGTGGAAACTGATTGCCAGTCACAGTTCTATTCCAATACAAGTGACAGTCATTATTATTATTTATTATTATTATTGTCAGACACATAGAGAACACGGGAGGGGTGAATTGGCCACTAGAGGGTGCTCTGACAGATGTAGACCTACATTTGCAGGTAGAAAGGGTGCTTAGTTCATGCAAAGCGCATGCCACCTGCTTCTGCTCAGACCCTCCCTTGCTTGTCCAGAGGGGCCAAGCCAGCCCCATTTGCCAGCAGGGTGCAGGGAAGCCCATGCAGTTAGCTAATGTGTGCACTTTCTCCCCTAGGGTCTCTGTTGTAACTAGTGTGTCCCAGCCCTATTGTCTGAGAGTGTAGGATCCCCTCACACACACCATGACCCCGGGATTCCCAGAGCAGCAGCGCACAGCACCAAGTTAAATCAAGTTCCATTGTACCAAACATAAGCGACCTGTTTCCACTGTCCCTCAATTTCAAAGACAGGCTACATTGCTTGCCTGGCCCTGCTCTGTGGTTAAAGATAGGCATCCAGCCTCCAGGAAGTGAAGCCAGTGTCTCTCAGCACCAGGACACTTGCTTTCTCCTGCTTTGCATGACTGCCTGTTGCCCCATTACCCTGGAACCACCTCATTTACCTGCTCTGAAGAGCAGGCATCAAGGATGAGGTGGCTGTTTCTTTAAAGCTCATAAGTAAAGCATGAGGCAGGTGCAGAGAACCAATGCAAGCAACAGAGAGAGAGAGAGCACAGACCCCCACCAAACCCATCCCCCAAGAGCCCCACATCCCTGGGACTTGGGGCTCTTCACAATCTGAATGTACTTGGGACAACTGGACCCTGACTTCATAATGGATTAAACAAACTTTCTGGCTCCAAATGATCCCCTCTCTAATCTAGATGGGCCTGCAGATCCCAGGGCATGTTGGGGTATTGTGCAGTAAGAAAAGAGCCCAGAGTCTGTCCAAGAATAGTGGAGTTGGGTGGGAGAAGTGGGTTCTGACCCAACCTGTTGCCTGTGCCTTTTCTGAATCGAAGGAGGGTGATAATAAAGTAAAAACAAAAATGTATAATCAGTGCGTATGTGGAGTGTGTAGGAATTGGGTAGGATTCCTTTAAATAGTTTGTGAGCCCTCTAGCGATGCTCACTGAGCTCTGTGTTTCAGAAGCTGCCAGAAATCAGCCAATGCAGTGGTGCTATTGTAACCCATACCTTGTTGCTAGGCCTGGCATGTTTGTGTATAGTTAGTAAATACAGCTATTTGGGATCCAGTATGTCCCCTGTGGGGTCTTCAGATTGGTGTTGTGGTGTAAAGAGCGAAAGACTCAAGAGTGTCTGTGTGTACAATGTGCAGCCTGTGGATCAGGGAGTACAATCGGTGTGTGTGTGTATCTCTGTGTGTCTGTGCGTACAGCCTCAGTGTGTCACTGTCTGTGTGTCTCTGGCTGTCAGTGCGGACAGTCTCAGTGTGTCAGTGTCTGTGTGTCTCTGTCAGTGCATACAGTTTCTGTGTGTCAGTGTGTGTATCTCTGTGTTGGCATGTACAGTCTGAATGTATGTCAGTGTGTTAGTATGCAGTCTGTCTGTGGACATAGCAGCACTCAACAACAGCGTCTGTAGCTGCCCTTTTTGGTAAGATCGCAAATACAGGAAGCTGAAGTGTGAAACGTATATGTTTAGGAAAAAAAAAAAAAAACCCGGCCACACGTCACATGCTCATGAAGTGAGATCGGGAGCAAACCCAGCCCTGAAGGCAGAAGCAGGACGGCGTCTGGGGAGGGAATGAGTTAAACTGAAGGGTAGGGAGCCGGAGCTAGAAGTGGCGTGGGCTAGGTGACCGAGAGGTGCTAAGCATGGGTCAGAGGTGGGAGGTGTGAAAGATCGAGAGAGATAGAGGGGAGGGCTGGGACAGGAAAGTGCGTGTGACAGAGTGAGAGGATGCTCCTTGCTAGAAGATGGACGAGACGGTTGTAAAACAGGGATTATTGTACCTCCAGCAGCAGCAAACCTTCGGGAAGGTAAGGACCGACTTGGGCATCTCCGCTAGTTCCGGAAGCCTCTAGCTGCTCTTGACTGGGGATTCCCATGCCCTGCCTGGGGCCTGGGCTTCCTCCATCCTGGACTCAGACAGTGCCTGCCTCTATGCCCCTAGTTCGCCATCTTGCCTTATTGCAAAGCGGGACAGTTTGCAGGGCTGGCCCCTCATCCCTGGCAGGGCCCTGTTGCTGTGCTGTACCTGGGCTGGGAATGGCAGTAGGGTCACAGAGCCACACGGGTTTCCTAGGGGTTTAAATGCACCATGTATGGGCCTCTCTGGGGAGACGAGTCCCCGTTTCACACTCTCCGCCCCATTAAGAACCCCCTGGATGTTCTGCCTAAACAGTCCCTTGCCCAGTTTCACCCTATTGATCCTACTGTGACGTGCCCTGTCCAGCATCCCCCCTCCTGCTACCCGTCTTCTGCCTTGGTGACTCAACTGGGCACAAGCTGCAGCTCACCAGATCTTCCTCCCTCTTGTAGGAAGCCCTCATCATGCCCGGTGACTCCCAGGAATGAGTCACATCCCTTCAAACGAGAGCCCTGGCGTAAGCAGAAGCTGAGGTCTCTGGCTTTCGTTGTCCCTCCGCTCAAGACATATAGGGCCTGAGACTCACAGTACAGAGACGGGGACAATCTATGCTGGGGAAGGGGAAGAGGAGAGCGGCAGGGATTTGTCTTCATGGCACTGACACAGGCAGCTTGCCAGGGGCCTGACAGTGATTGGCATAAACATGGGCTGGGCTTTGAAAAAACAACACCACTGTTTTGCAACTGCAGCAGGAGCTCCCCTGCTCCCTGCTTGCTCCTGCGTTGCAGGAGACCCCTGTTTCCTCAGCTCAGTTCTGATCTACGGTGTCACAGGACCTCCCCTGTGCTCAGCATCCGTGCTCACACCCGCCTGCTGTGCTGCAGGGGCAACCCCAGCTCTCCCCCACCCTGGCTCTGTTCCCCTGCTTCTTTGCAGCATTTTAGGAGCTTTCATACTTCCTGCCCAAAAACTGGGCAGGTCTCAAGATGATCCGGTTGCAAGGATCCGGGCCGGGCTCAGGTTGCAAAGAGCTCCCCTGAAAGCAGAAGTCTGCACAGCTAGCTTTCACCTGCTTGCAGCGCATACTAGTTCGTGGAAAGGTTCCTCTGGAAATGCTGCAGCCAGACCAAAATGGGAGTTCAAACCCCAGAGCACTGCCTGCCATTTCCGGTGGGAGCTGAACAGTCAGGGGAAACTCACAATGAGACCCCCAAAGATATACCCACACTGCCGTAAAACCCCACACTGCACTGAGTCTCAGAGCTGGGGTCAGCTGACTTGGACTTGTGGGGCTAAAAGCAGTGTACTCGCTTGGGCTGGAGCCCAAGGTCTGACCCTACCCCCCATGGGGTCTCACAGGAACCTCTATACTGCAATTTTGTAGCGCTGAAGTCTGAGCCCTGCAGCCTGAGTCTGCTGACCCGGGCCAGCTGCAGCCGTGCCGCAGTCTTTTATTGTAGGGTAGATGTACTCTTAGATACCTGGGCATGAGCCCTGGGATGCAGGAGGTGCACTGTTAATAGAGATGGGCCCTAACTGGACTCCTGGGTCCAACAGCCCCCTAGACCCCGGGAAGTTCAGAACTGGGTGCAGGCATTGGCTCCTGGGCCCAGGTCTAGCTTTCAAAGAAAGACATAGGGCCAGACAGGGCTGGCTCCAGCCTTTTTGCTGCCCCAAGCGGCAAAAAATAAAAAAAAAAGCCATGATTGGTGGCACTTCGGCAGCAGTTGTACCGCCGCCGCTTCATTCTTCGGTGGCAAGTCGGTGGCAGGTCCGATCTTCCGAGAGGGACTGAGGGACCCGCCGCCGAATTGCTGCCGAAGAGCTGGATGTGCCGCCCCCCTCCGTTGGCCACCCCAGGCACCTGCTTGCTGCGCTGATGCCTGGAGCCGGCCCTGGGGTCAGATCATCAGTGGGTGTCAGTTGGCCTAAGCTCCCTGGGCTTCACTGACTAACACCAGCTGAGTGTCTAGCCCACAATGAACAGTGAGAGGTGATTGTTTCCCCAAGACCTTTTCTTTGGAAAGGCTCCTCTGCAGCACAGTTAGAAACCTCAGATTCCTCTTTCTCTTGCACTGGTGTAACTACGGAGTGACTCCTGATTTACCCCAGCGTGAAGGAGAAGGGAGTTAGGCCCCTGCACCACATTTAGAGACGGGAGGACGCAGAAACAGGCTCTTTCTCCTTTTGGTCAGCTGATCAACGTAGCCAGTGCTGGTGATAACCAAAAGGCATTTCTGTGTGCGGCCTGTGGGCACCAGAGAGGGAGGATCTCAGTCCAGATCCCTGCCCTCAAGAGTCTGCATTGCACAAACCAAGCATGGTACTGACTAGCCCTCTGGGGGTGGACAGCCTAAACGGGGGCTGGAGTTCCTCTGCTATTTCCAAGTGGCTCCCTAGGGTTGCCAGCCCTCCAGGACTGTCTCCAGGAATTAAAGATGAATCTTTAATTAAAGATTATGTCATGTGATGAAACCTCCAGGCAGGGCCGGCTCCAGGCACCAGCCCACCAAGCTAGTGCTTGGGGCAGCACCTGGAGGGGGGCGGGGCGGCGCAGTGCTCCAGCTCCGGCCGCCGAGGAGAGCGGAGCCGCAGTGGGCTCGCCGCCCTCCCCCGGCACTCTGGCCGCCAGGGAGAGCGGAGCCCCGGCCGGGCTCTCCGCCCTCCTCCTGGGGCTCCGGCCGCCAGCGGAGCCGTGGCGGGCTCGCCGCCCTCCCCCCCGGTGCTCTGGCCGGTCGGGGAGAGCGGCCCGTGGCCAGGCTCGGCGCCCTCCCCTGCCGCGCTGGGGGGGGCGGAGCAGCGGGAGGCTTTTTTGCCTTGGGCGGCAAAAAAGCCAGAGCTGGCCCTGCCTCCAGGAATACGTCCAGCCAAAACTGGCAACAGCTCTAGGCCAGGGTAGGGAAGGTTGCCTGGCTGTGGCTTCAGTTTCGTGGCTAAGCAGCAGATTCCAATCACCAGCACTAGTCGTACACGTGAAATTGAATAGTAACCCCCACCCCCCGTCTGCAAATGTCAGCGCCGCATGTGTGATCTGTGTGCGAGAGCCTGGCTAGCAGGCCACGAGCATAGATGGAGCATATCTTCTTAGCAGATAACCAAATGAATGTTTGCAACCCTTATTATTTCTGTCACTGTCAATAGCTCTCCGCCCACCCAGTGAAACACCACCCCACCGCCAAGACTGGGCTAGACAGAGCATCCTGGACTCCCCTCCCCTCCCCTCCCCTCCCCTTCCCTCCCAAGGAAGATGGGTGTGGTGTTGTAACACATTAGAGCAGAGCAGGCAGGATACCAGATAACCATCATCCTTGACCTATGGCGGCTGTTCCCCCATGAAAGTTTAACCCAAGCAAACAGCCTGTGGTGACACTGTGGAGATCAGTGCAGGCAGATGGGGAAGCTGTTTGGTGCACTGCATATGCATGTTGCAGATTGTCCTTCGCACCACTCTAGACTGAGCCATGTACACAGAAAGGTCAGGTTATCCTCAGTTAAAGTGAGGGCTTTGATTCAGCTGGTGCACAGTGGGGAGGTAAACTGGACCCTATTTCCTTCGGCCTACTTATTCTCCAGAATCTAAACGTTCATTTTGTAACACAAAGGAAGTCTCCAGCTGTTCTGGTTGTTGAGCTAGCTTCAAAAACGTGACGCAAGTGTCCCTGATGCAGTGACGTCTGCCTGTTTTTACAGAATCGGAAACAATCTAGGGCCTGATCCAAAACCCATGGTATTCAATGGCAAGAGTCCATTTCACTTCAGGATCCTTTAGATCATGCACTTAAGCATCAACTGGGCCCTAAGTGAGAAAGCTGCCACAAAGACGTCATTTGCAGGGTGAAATTGCTGTCTTGGCAGCAGGTCATCTGGTCAATTTGGCAACAGTATTTCTGACAGAGCCATTTCAGGGCATGTACACATAGATAGCCACTCTGAGTCCAGGTTAAGAGTATCTATCTATCTATCTATCTATCTATCTATCTATCTATCTATCTATCTATCTATCCAGGGCCGGCTCTGGCTTTTTTGCCGTCCCAGGCAAAAAAGCCTCCGGCCGCGCCCCCCAGCGCGGCAGGGGAGGGCGCGGGGGGCGGGGGGAAGGCGGGCGGAGCCCCAGGGGAGGGCGGCGAGCCCCAGCCGGAGCTCTGCTCTCCCTGGCGGCGAACACCGGCCGGGGCTCCGCCCTCCCCGGCGGCCGGAGCCGGAGCGCCGCACCATGCCGCCCCCCTCCAGGTGCCGCCCCAAGCACAAGCTTGGTGGGCTGGTGCCTGGAGCCGGCCCTCTATCTCTCTCTCTATCTATCTCTCTATCTCTCTCTCTATCTATCTATCTAAGGATTTTATCCTGCTGCCTATCACTGCAGTATCTGAGCTCCTTCCACATAAAATCAAGAGCACTAGTGAAGTCTCTAGCAGACTTTGTGGAGTCTCTGGCCCTTCAAGCTAACGTAACCTGTACCAACATAATGAAAGATCTGAATGAAAACCAATGTTGGTGTTTCGTGTCCACCATGTTTGTGCTTAGACCAGCCCTTTGAGGTTACCTCTACACAGCCAGCAGCCACCCACAGAAGCAAGCCCCCAAGCCTGGGTCAACAGACTCAGGCGTGCAGGACTTGTGCTTCAGTGCTAAAATTAGCTGTGAAGACAGGAGACAGCAGTTTGAAGTTGCAGCTGGGGCTGGAGCTTGGGCTCTGCTGCCAACCCCCCTCTCTAGGTTTCAGACCTCTGCAGCCTTGACCTAGGTATTTTTAATGTGATAGTGTGAGCCGCGCAAGCCCACATCTGTCAACCAGTGCTGAGAGGCTCGCTGCCACGAGCAGTGTAGATGCACCCAGAGTCTCAGTGTCTTTGTGGGTTGTCGGGGATGTTTACAGGAGCCAATTAAAAGTAAACACTTAGGGGAAAATTTTCAGATGCCTCTAAGGCACAGAATGGGAGTTACGTGTCTAAATGCCTTTGAGGATCTGGATCTAAGTGACTTAGGAGCCCAAATCCTGTTGACTTGCAATGGAACTTGGACTCCTAAGGCACAGGTGCTTTTGAAATTGTTACCGTCATGGCCCTTTTTAAAACAGCACTCCAGGGTGGAGACAAGGACCGTGTCATCCCTGCAATAAGAGGTGTGTTTGCTTTGATAAACCTTAGTGGAGAGAAGGCACTGCAGTTTTTACTGTGATGGAGCTAGGTGAGCTTAAACCCAGGTATGTTGATATATGGTTAAACTCCACTAGTTACACCAAGGTAAAAACTGCGGGTGGCTTGTTTCCCCTAGGGTTTGCATTGAGCTAGCTAGCAATGCAAACACACCTCTTATTGCAGTGAAAATAGTCCGTGGCTCTAGATCTGTCTTGATGTAAAAACACAACTGTTTTTTGCCATGAAGAGGTGGGAATAGCTTTAGTTTTCCATGTAAAACAAACCAGCTGTCCCCGGGAGGCCATTTACAGCCCAGACATTGCAGCCTTGGGCTAGTGCATGAGAATCAGAAGCAAAACTTCCTAGGAACCCAAAGGGAGAGCTAATACCCGCATGTTTCTGTTCCTTTTGCTTCCTTCCCCCCGGTCAGAAATGGAGGAAGTTCTGGGCAGTGCTGTACCGGGAGAGTGCCTGCTCCTGCGCCCACCTGGAGCTCTTCGAGGGCTCCGGGCCTCCCACTTCCGAGAAGCCCAAGAAGGCTGAAAGTGGCAAGAAGCTCATCAAGTTGAGTAACTGTGTGCATGTGGCTCAGGCTAATGGGGACACCAGCAGCCCCAAGGAGACTGTCCCCTTCATCCTGGAGACCACGGACAAGCGCTACTTGCTGGCAGCTGAAAGCACCGAGGTGGCCAACTGGGTCCTCACCCTCTGCGATCTGGCCTTCGCGGTAAGAGTGGCGGCGTGCTCCCTGTGGTGGTGGGGAGTGATGTGGGCGTATGGAAGGGTCCTTAAGAGTGAGGGGGATGCCAAGGATCTGGAGGGGGGTGTTCAGGGGTGGGGGACTCCAAGAGCTGGGGTTTCCATGGAGGTGGGTGTTGGAGGGTGCCAGGGAGAATGGATGGCCCAGCTTTGCTCATTAGTACTGAGCTTTGGCCTACACTGAAGTGTTGCTCAGAGTCCTCAGGGTGCTCTCTCAGGCCAGCTCTGGTGTCCCCTGTGTCCTTCACAGGGTCTCCAAGCCCCTGTTGGTCTGGGGAGCGGGAGGAGCCTTGGCAGTTCAACAAAGAGCCCCAGGCACTGGGAGATGAGGTTGCAGGAAGGGGGATGCCCTCTCTATCAGCTCTGGCATCTGGATCTCAGTGCTGGGGAGGAGACACCACATGGGCCCAAATCAGCGTGGCTGGACTTGGGCTGCCCCACACTCACCCATTTCTCTTCCCTGCGGGTTCCAGAGGAGCAGGGAGGAACGGAAGGCAGCAGTGGGGAAAGACAGCCACCCGGTCTCGCTATCCATGGAGGAGAACTCCCTGTACAGCTCCAGGGCCAAAGGTAGGGTGGGAATGAGAGAGCCTGGCTCTGCGTGTGCGTGCGTGCATGTGTGTTTGAAGTGCATCTAGTTCTGGTGGAAGGTGTTGGGTCAGCAGGCACTGGAGACTGGACCTGTGTGTTCACCTCCATAGAACTCACAGGCTAGGAGATGAGATACCTAGAGCCATGGATGGAGCCACTATGAACATGCAGGTAAATAGATGCAGTTTTGGGCATGTGTGTGTGTGTGTGAGAGAAAGAAATCGGATAGACTGATAGTTGGATGTGTATGGTGTGGGATGGGTATTAGGATGAATATGTCTCCGTAGAGAGACAGGCGATGTGTGGCGAAAGCCAGCAGCCAGCCGGATGAGCGGAGTGGGCACAGCAGGGGCAGAGGCAGGGCACAACAGAGAAGAAGCCCCCAGCAGAGCGATTCAAGTGGTTTTGCTTTCTTCTTTCTGAGAGGAAGCGAGGGGGGGGGGGCAGCGGGAGGGTGATGGAGTAATAACACCTTGCCCTGGTGGAACCCGAAACCACAGTCAAGTATGACTCAGCCGCGATCCCTGAGCCCTGCTGGGCGCTTAGAGAGGAGCAGACCTCTCCCTAGCTCTTGCGGGGGCTGCTGGGAAATGTAGGCTCTTGCCCTCTCTTTGCAAACAGAGACATGCCCTCTCCTTTGCCTGCCAGCCCCGTACTTACTTTGGGGGACACTCACACGCACAAGCAGGAGCTTAATATCCCAGAGCCCTGGGGACTTGAGCCAAAGCCCATTGAAGTCAATAGAAAGAATCTCATTGATTTCTGTAAGCTTTGGATCAGCCCCTAATCTCTTGCCACCAGCCCCAGCTTGGCTGCCGTATGCCCCTTTGTTCCTTGCTCTCCCCTGCATACTGCCAGAACCAATTGCATTGCTCCACATTAACCCCTCGGTTCCCAGGCTATCGGCATCCAGACCTGCCCCCCAGTGCACACGTTGGAGCATTTTGCCTTTCAAACCCACCAGGTCCCATTTCTAAGTAGACTCCACTACTGACCAGCAATCAGGGAGTAACAACTTCCTGCTACTTGGGTAGCTGAGCTAAGGGGGGCTAGAACCAGCAGCCTAGAGATCCAGGGACCATCAGCAATCACCTCATTCACGTTACCACCAACATGCCACTGACTCGTAACAAAGCAGCAAATCGACATAATGATGACATAATATGAATATAACAATGCTTCCCAAGCCTCACTCCCTGTGACGTGTTTGGTCTCTTGGGGGACCCTTGTCCTCTGGGGTCTCCTAACCTGTTTCTGCCTCCTACTTCACCCCCTTCCCTTGGGCAGCAAGCTTTTGCTTATGACATTCTTCAGGTGGGGGAACGTGACATCATTAGAAACCAGAAGCCTGCAGCCAGCCTCTGGGTCCAAGTGCCCTTCAGCGAACTGGGAACGCACCTGAAACTGTTGCAGATCTAGTTGCAGCGCATCAGAGTTGTGTCCACATTCAAAGCCACATTACAACCACTTTCAGAGAATCCGTAGCATGGTTCTCAGAGCACAGTCCCGGGATTTACCCAGGCCAGGGAGACTGTGTCTGAATTGTTTTAGCAGCAATGGTGCTGGAGACCCATTAGCACACGTCGTTCTTCCTGATCACTGTTTCTGAATACAGTTCTTGCTAGCGCGTCTCAGGCCATGGCGACAGAACCTCATCTAGTTTAAGTCAGCACAGTCCCATTGACTTCATCTTCTCTGCCAGCTGGAGGTCTGGTCCTACCCAGTCAGAGTAGCAGATGCTCTCACCCACTTTTCCCTCGTGTAACAGATTGCATGCAGGGTGGTGGGTCCCAGCCACTCTGAGCCACGAGCCGCCAGGAGTCGGGGACCAAAAGGAGTTTTCCCAGGCCACAAAATTGCACTGGTTTAACTAAAGGGGTGATGCTGAACTTGTGTGCAAAGCCAAGCCCTGACAGATAGAGGAAAGGCAGCTACAGACATCGGGAAGGAGGGATTCCCTGGCCCACCATTCCAGTCTCACTGGAGCGCTGCACTGTACCCAGGTAGGAAGGAAGGGAATATAATGGTGTGCTCAGAGGAGGCCCTGGTCAGTATCACTTGGCTATTATTATTTGCCTTGCCTTAGTGCCTGGGAGCCCTAGTCACAGACCAGGAGCCCATTGTGTTAAAGTTAAAGATTAAACCTGGAGCCTTAGCCCATATGCCACTTAAGCGACGCTGCTAATTTTGAATCGGAACATGGCTGCAACAACAGCTCAGCCTTGCTCTTTGCAAGAAGTGTAATGGAAAATCAGCTTCATAAATAGCCCTCCTGCACTTCCTGCTTTGTGGTTTGGTAGAACTGTGCCTCGCGCTGATAACCGGCCGCTCGCAACTGTCCAGAGCGCTTAGAACCCTTGTCGGTCTTGCACCATTTCCCATGAGAGCCCCTCAACCCTGCTCTCCTGTGCTGAGGAGTGACTGAAGGCACAGAGCCCATGCGCCCACTCCCACGAAGCCACGGGAACAGGCCATCAACCCTGCATGCCAAGTAGCGCAGCTGGGCTGGGTGATTTGAGTGAAGGGAGAGGAGCGTGGGATGGGGGAGTGAGGCAGCCGGCAGCCATGTGGAAAGGGAAATTGAGGCTCTGGCTATGCCGCTGACTTGCAGGGTGACCTTGGATCAGTCACTTCTCTGTGCCTCACTTTCCCCATTTGTGCAATGAGGGTAATGTGACTGAGTCAGCGCTGTCCACAGCTCGCGGATCCTCAGAGGAAAGGACCTGTCTGAGGGCCAAGTGTTCTGAATGTTTATATAGGGAAAAGATTGAAATGCAGGGGCCAGAAGGGGCACTTTCTCCCTCTGTCTCCATCTCTGTGTCTCGCCGCCTCCTGAGTGCTGCTAGGAAGGCATGTGGTGAGCCGACAGAGCTGGTGTCCACAAACACAGTAAGAGTGTCACACACACTTGGCTCGGGCTCAGTTTACCAACCGACCCGCAGATGTTGGCCTGTTGCAAACATACTGCTCGATCATCAACGTAGCAACCTCTCCACGTCAAAGGCAGCCTGAGCAATGGACCTGGGACTCTTTCAGGGAAGTGGAAGGGCGCACGGGGTGCTGGGAAAGGAGCAGAGATTAATCCTCCCAGTGCATGGTCCCTGCCTTACAGGAACCCGTAGGGTGGGCTGGCAAAGGGAAATCACCCCCTCTCCAGGGCATTGCTCCTGTCTTGAGAACAGGCATGCCAAGCACCCTTGCTAACTCACATGCTCGTGTGTATGCACACAGTTGCACATTTGCACACCTTCCCACCTGGAAATATATACCTGGGGACTCTCAAATGCAAACGCACACACAAACTCACTTGCATGGGCACACTTACATGCATGCACACACGTGTGAGCAGGCGCAGTCACTCTCTCTCTCTCTCTCACACACACACATGTTAGCCAAATGGGCTCGTTTCCCCCTGGAGCTGCCCAATTACCCCAAGGAGGCACGGGAGTCTAGAAGACGGCTTCAAGTTCTTTATTGATCAGTCAGCTGAGCGGGTGTCCCCCTCGACTCATGCCAGAGGGAGGAACACACCTTACAAGCACAACTGGGCTTCTTTTATACAGAGAGACAAACAACTTAGCGTGTCTAAATTCTGCTAACCTATTCATTGTTTAAATTCAGTTCTAGTAGTAATCAGGATACATCTGTTTAGCTTCCCGTCCTTCACATTCCTTTCCCAGGGTCCGTCCAACCCCCTCCCCTTTGCCATATATCTTCTATACATCCTGTATACGTGCAGCTTTATGCATGGGAAACGACAGTGAGAACTGAGATAAGCATCTTTACTGGGATAACAAGCAGAAGCCGAGATAAACATGTTTTTCAGTTTTTGGGCCTAACAAGATTCCCCCCTAAAAAGCATTTTGAGAGCCTTATGGCCCCCAATTCTCAGCCTTCACCGGCTGGTATAGGGCCATCATTTGTTGGTGTATAATTTGATTAGCCATTCGTCGGACTAATGCAACTATACAGGGAGCTAAGCAAGCTAGGGTTAATAGGGTTGTAATAAAGAGTACAAAGAGAAGAAGGCCTTCTCGGAGCCATCCTAGTTGCGGTAACCAGGACGTGAACCAGTCCGTATTCCACCCACCCCATGTTTGGACCGGGACATGGGCTAACTTCCTCATTTCTTTTGTTAGCTGTTTTACCGCCTTTCCATTATCATTTATTTGTAAACAGCAATTAGATTCGTTTAATTTTGCACAAATTCCCCCTTCTTCTGCCAGCAAATAATCAAGAACTAGATGGTGCTGGTAAAGCACATTTCTCATCTGAGTGGACTGATCGGCCAAAAGATCAAGAGCTGCAGCCGTCTGATTAGTTATTATTTCTAAAATGGCTTGCAGCCTAATTATCCGGTTCAAGTTGTAAATGGGCTCCCTTGCCCCTGAGATCCACTCATTAGGATTCCATGTAGCTGGACCATAATGTTTTATAATTCTCTCAGGGGGCCACTCCTGAGCCCCCCATGTTTGGGAGCTTCCGGCGGTCAGGGTGGAATCCACGAACCGCCTTTCTCTAATTAAACCTTAATTCCCAATTTATTTCCCTGCATCTGGGGTAATAGAAAGAACAAGGGTCTTATATATCCAACATAACATATCCCAGACCAATTTGGAGGCAATCTTCAGTAGGCATAGGACCCGCAGATCCAATAATGGCCCTTTAGAGCCCAGGTTCCATTAGCAAAGGGGCCATCCCAGGTTTCCTCATTCTCATCGTCCTCTAGATGGTCAAAATATAAAGGATTACCTGGCCCTAAAGGTCCCCCCACCATTCCATCAGCTGAACTGCAATAATCACATCTCCACGCCCCAGCTCCTGCTTTCCAGACACAATCGCAGCCCCATTTTGGCTGATTGGTGCTAGACCAGAATTGTTTAAAACCCCATACTCGAGTTCCATTCTGATTCTGCCATGCCCATTTGAAACCACCGTACCCCGTGGTCCTTGCTAGTGGTATTGTCTACCTGGCAACTCGTGAATAGGGCGTCAAAGAACCCATCCTGTCCTACCGCCCTGCAACCTTCGGCCGTAGGGTAGTATTGTTTGGAGCATTTCACCCAACTATTATTGGTGAGCCTCACATGGGTCTGGTTCCATTGCCCCTGATATTTAGAACAGTCATACAGATGACAATAAGGGTCCCAGCAATCAAACCCTGGGGATAGAGTCCAATCATACTTGCTTTCTCCCAAGTACACTCCCTCCCGCCTTGTCCAATTAAGGCAGAGAATACCCTTTCCAGAAGAATACAGTCGCCAGGGGCTACTATCCTCAGTCCAAACCCCCGTTCCATCGTGGACTATACTCAAATTGCTGAGCCACCATTTGGGCTGTACCGGCTGGGCTACCCAAGGCCATTCATTTAATTCCCCTGGGCCTCCGCATACCCAACAGTTACTGAGGTTAATGGATTTTGCTATTGTCTCCCCCCAGCTGTAAAAACCTATTTTCCCAACCATAATAGTGGTGGAAGCACATAAACAAAAATATTAACAATAATTTCATTATCTTTTTCTAAACAGTCCCTTTAGTCCGTCTAAGTACTGATACTCCCAGGTGGAGTCTTCACCTGTGCCACCCCGGGCATCCGGAGCCGGGGCGGGCAGAGGGCTGGTGTCCTCTTCCGCTAGTTCAGTCTCCGGGTTAGGGTTCAGAAACCGCTTTACCCGCGTATGGTGTGTCCATTTGTCACTCCCAAGAACTTTGACTGCAGCTTGGCTGATGAGCGAGACAGTGTGCGGGCCGTCCCACCGTGGTGTAAGGGGGTCACGCTTCCACTTCTTGACGAGGACCTGATCACCGATCTGGAACGGGTACATGGGCTGGTCCAAGGGAAGGGCCTGAAAAGGCACTGCGTCGATGCAGCTGTAACAAAACAGATTGCAACCCAGAGACCTGTTTCCATAAGGAGTCCTTCCCCATTTCCCAGTTTACATCCTCCCGGAACCCCGGGATAATGGTGAAAGCTTAAGACCCTTACGTGGGGCCCTTCGAATGCGGGTAAGGGCGAGCGGTAGCGCATCAAGCCACTTTAAACTAGACTCTGTGCATAGTTTAGTGAGGGTATCCTTGAGAGTCCTATTCATTCTTTCCACCTGTCCCGTGCTTTGCGGCCTCCAGGGGGTATGCAACTTCCATTGTATACCGAGTGCCTGGGACACCTGTTGCAAGACTTCAATACAGTCATGAGTGGGGCTGGTCTCATAGGAAACCCAAGGGTCAGGCAATAGGGTAGCTAGGTTGAGGGAGCTAACTGTCCTAGAGGTTAAGTTAGGGGCTAGCAAGGGCCCTACCTCATATCTGGTATGTCGACTGGGATTTAGATGCTTTTCCCCAGCACCTGTCCCCAGTATTTGAGGCACCCCATGGGGAACCACAACCTCAGTGTCCCCTCCCAGGGTAAACTTTTCAGCCTCCTGTACAAGGAGAGCGGTTGCTGCAACGGCCCATAAGCAGGCAGGCCACCCCTTGGCGACAGGGTCCAAGACCTTCGAATAGTATCCAATGGGTCGCCAGGTTGGTCCTGACCTTTGGCACAGGACTCCAGCTGCCACCCCTCCTCTTTCATGAACGTATAGGGTGAATGGCTTCCGGGAATCTGGGAGGGCTAGAGCGGGAGGCTGAACCAAGGCTTCTTTAAGCTCTCGAAATGCTTTTTCCATTTCCCTGGTCCATTTCCAGTGGAGCAGACCTTCTTTAGTTAAAGACTCATATAGTGGTCTGGCTTTTCCACCATAGTCAGGGATCCAGAGTCGACAGAAGCCAGTCAGTCCCAGAAAAGCCCTTAATTCTCGGGGGTGCCGGGGTTAAGGGCTGTTAAGTATAACCTGGATTCTTTCTTTACCCAAACTGCGACTCCCTTGGCAGAGGTGGTATCCAAGGAAGGTGACCTGCTGCTTAACCAACTGAGCTTTTTCCTTTGATACTTTATATCCCTGTACCCCAAGGGGATTGAGGAGATCTACAGTTTGCTCCTTGCAGACTGTCTGTTTCAGTACTCAAGAGCAGATCATCGCAGTACTGAACTATGTTACATGCAGGATGGTTAGCCAGGAATGGGGCCAGGTCCCTTTTTAGCTGGCTGCCAAAAATCTCTGGTGCACAGGTGAGTCTCTGTGAGACAACAGTCCAAAGATATTGGGCCCTGTAATGGGTGTCCGGATCCTCCCACTCAAAGGCAAACAGTCTCTGCTATTAACTTGTTAATTTGTCTTAGGTCCTGGACCAACCAATACTGCCCATTAGGCTTAGGCACCCCCATTATTGGAGTATTGTATGGGGACGTGTCTTCCTTTAACCACCCGCACTGCAAAAACTTTTGAATCAGGGGTTTTAACCCGATCCGAGTGGTTAGCTTAAGGGGGTATTGTCGAATTCAGACTGGGCTGCTTCCCTCCTTAAGGGAAATATGCACTGGTGTAGCATTCCTGGCTCGGGCCACGCCTCCTTCCTCCGCCCAGACCTTGGGATTTACACCCCCCTCCCAGCAGCTGGCTTCCAGGGAGTGATCTCTAGCATTTATGAGAGCCATCTGGTAATTAGAGGCTTGTTGCTTAGGGATTCTGACTTCCATTGTCCCGTTATCGAATGAGATCTCCGCCTGTAATTTAGTGAGGATATCTCGTCCAAGCAGCGCTATGGGGCAGGAGGGACTGCAAACAAACTGATGGCAAATTTGACGGTCCCCTATTTTTACTAGGAGAGGCAAAGTTTTTTTCCAAAGCTGTAGTTTGTCCCTCTATCCCCTGGACTATGGCACGTCCCCGAGCTCTATCTCGGGGAGCCTTATTAAGGGGGAGCAAACTAAGAGTGGCCCCAGTATCAATAAGGGCTTCAATTGGGCGGCCCTCCACTTTAATTTTTACTGTGGGATCCAGGCTGGCAGCTTGTGCTGTCAGGAGGGGTCGCTGGGTTCCCCGACCCCCCTATGGGGAAGACTCCTCCCCTGAACGTCCTGTACTGTTGTAGAGGATGGGAAGGGACGGGGTTTTATCTTTACGTTCCTTTCCCATGGCCTGTCACCGGGGGCATTCATTCTTCCAGTGCCCCTCTTTCCTACAGATAGCGCACTGATTTCGACCCAGGCAGGGGCCCCACCCCTACCCCGGTGGCCCTGGCCGTCCCTTAACTTTGTCCTCCCTTTCTTCATATCCTTTCCTTTGGGCCATGGCTAAAACGTGGGCCCCTTTCTTCCGAGAACGGGGGATTCTGTTGCTTCCAATTATATAGATCACTAGTGGTAAAGGGAATATATACCATAGTGAGATTACCCTCAGGGGCTACAGTTTCCTGCAGTGGATACAAATAATTCTGTTGCAGGGGCCCTTGGAGTACCGGGCCACCCTTGCTCCTGGTGTGGTTAGACACCGGGGAGCTCAGAGAGATTGGAGGGGGCTCCCGTTTGGAAAAGTCCTGGTCGCTTGGCTCACCCCTTTCAGTTGAGCCATTATCCTCAGAGGAGGGGGTGGGGATTTCAATTGAGGATACCGGAGCCAGGAGGCCGGGATACAAAGGGGGAGGGGGCATAGGATCAGGGGCAGAGGGAATCACAGCCCGCAGACAAGATTTCTTAACAGGGAAACAGGGTTTCCTAACAGGGGCATGGGCCATTAAGGTTTTAATAGTTTGTGATCTACATTTTTGTAACCATGGGGGATGATTGGCCACAAGGTCCTGCCAAATATCTATATAGGGATATTGGTCCCAATGCCCATCCCAGATCACAATGCTATGTACTGCTTGTACAACCCCTGGTTTGAGCGTCCCGCCCTCGGGCCATTCCACCCCAAATGTCATCCATTCAAGAGTACAGAATTTTACAAGCTTGTCTTTACATAATACAATTCCATAATTAGCCTGGCGTCTAAACGCCTTCCAGTTATGCAGCATACATCCCAGGGGTGTCCAGGAGAAGGTGCTTCGTCCGGACCCCATTATGCTTTACCCAGAGTTTTCCGAGACAGAGATATCAAGAGGGGGAAGAGGTATAGATCTAGTTCTAACTCAGATATCCGCTGGGTCACGAGGTTCGGCTGACCCCCCTTGCAATCAAGATATCCTGGTCATCGGGTTTCCCCTTGCAGGAGTCTTGGGGCGGCTGAAGTCAGCTTAAGCCTCAGACCTGTCAGCAGCACTCATTCATCTTTCACACAGATCCTTTAATCAGTTACAATCTCGGTTTCCAACACACCATTAAGAGGAGAAACAAGATTACCCTTCCTATAGACAAGAGTAATCCCTGAGGTTGCTCCAAGTCCCAATAATTGTTAAAAACGGCCCATGGACTTGTGGAGTTAGTTACGTTACTCATTGGCCGTTATTTGCTTACCCTTTAACCAAAAACAGAACAACAAGACATTTACAAAGCTACAATAATGTTAACATACCTTCCCGTATACAGGCTGCCTAGGGGATTTCCACTGTCCAACCCACACCTCGGGGGCGTTATTCCTCAAACCCAGGAGGTAAATGCACTTACCGCCCGAAGTGGCCGCGTCCGGCAGTCAGACTTCCCCTCCTTCTGAAGCCGTCTTGCTTCCGTGTCCTTCAGAGTTCTCTTTAGAGAGGACGCAGCCGCCCCGGCCGATTGTGACGATCCGAGGCCCGAGCAAAGCAACAGCTCGAGGTGGCCACTCCTCGGAATCGCCCTCGGCCGTCGGTCAGTGCCCTCTACAGGGAGAGAAGTCCCGGCGGAGTCGCCATTTGTTAGCCAAATGGGCTCGTTTCCCCCTGGAGCTGCCCAATTACCCCAAGGAGGCACGGGAGTCTAGAAGACGGCTTCAAGTTCTTTATTGATCAGTCAGCTGAGCGGGTGTCCCCCTCGACTCATGCCAGAGGGAGGAACACACCTTACAAGCACAACTGGGCTTCTTTTATACAGAGAGACAAACAACTTAGCGTGTCTAAATTCTGCTAACCTATGCATTGTTTAAATTCAGTTCTAGTAGTAATCAGGATACATCTGTTTAGCTTCCCGTCCTTCACATTCCTTTCCCAGGGTCCGTCCAACCCCCTCCCCTTTGCCATATATCTTCTATACATCCTGTATACGTGCAGCTTTATGCATGGGAAACGACAGTGAGAACTGAGATAAGCATCTTTACTGGGATAACAAGCAGAAGCCGAGATAAACATGTTTTTCAGTTTTTGGGCCTAACACACACACACCACACACACACACACACACACACACACACACACACACCTTTTGTTTGTAGGATTAAACAGCAGCATTGGCAGAGAATTGAGAGCAAAGGGCCAAATCCATGATAGATGTAAATCCAGGGGTGAGTCTGGCCCAATGTCTTAATCCACCTGCACCTCTCCCTTGGTCTCATCTCCAACCTGTGTTTGTCTCAGGCTTCTTCAGATGGTGAGTCACTTTTTTTTATCCACCCTCTAAAGGAGAATGGGGTAGCCTGTCCCTGCAGTTGGAGGGTTCTGATCTGCTATGCTATCAGCTGGTGAGAAGGCAGCACACTCACCTCCCTTTCTCAGAGAGGGCCAAGGGGCAGGCTGCAGGGAGCAGATAAGCTACAGGGAGATTGTGCTGGGCTACATAGCACTTGGCAAACTACTGCAGGAGACAGGCCTGCCTTGAGCTGAAATCCAGTAAGGTGCTAGGGAAGTGGGAATGGTCTTGCTGGTTTGGCAGGGCGGCGGGGGAGATCTGCTGCCTGCCGGGCTGCTTTTGCATGCAGCTGTCAGGACCATGCCTCGGCTACAGAGGGCTGTTTAACATGGAGTGGGGGTGCAAGTCGTGTCCCAAGACTGCCGGCATCCGGCATGGCTCTGGGGAGAGGCTGACCTGCATTCTCAGTGGGGAGCTGGCCTCGTAATAAGAATAAATACCATGCCTAGGATTTTCCCTCACAAGCTCTTTGCAAACTGATCACCTAAGAACCGCTTGACTCCCCTCTGTAATGCTGCTGCCTCCAGGGTGGAACCTGGCAGCTGGTAAATAGAGGCCCAGGAACCCTTCCTGGCAGCTTAGGACAGGAAGGGGAGAAGAAGCAGGATCCAGTTGAACCTGCAGGGAGCACGCAGGGAGACGGAGGATGTAATTGTCCAAGCTGGAATTTGGACAGAACACTGGGTTAGAACATCCCTGTTCTTGGGGGAAGTGCCCTGGGCTCAGGACCTGGGGTTTGTGTACCTCTGGAAGATGGGGGATGGGTTTGCCTCTACTCTGCCTTTCACCTGGTGGAGTCATTTACACTTGGGCAAAGTGAGTGCCAAACGTGAGCTCTGGTGTGAGTGGAGTATTCCAGACTGGCAACACTGTGCCCAGCTGTGAACGAAGGCACAAAGCGCCAGGGGGAGGCGAGAATCAGCCCCCTCCTCTCTAACAGATCCCATGCTCAGATGATGAGTGCGGTCCAGACAGATTGTCAGCTCCTCCCCTCCCCACATCCTCCTGGGGTAATGGAGTCAGCACTGACTCCAAGGGAAGAGCCCCCATCATCACACGAGGGCATAGGACACTGACTCAGAGAGAGCGTCCTTTCCTGAGTCACCCGCACCCCTTATCACAGCACCACGGGCTTTTTGGAAGTCTGCCATCCATGTGCCTGCGTCACGTGGCTGAAAGCACAGTGTGAATCTGAGGTGCGTTTGGATCACAGTTTGGCTCCCACAGTGGCTGCCGGAAGCTCTCGGTGAGCGCAGGGCTGGGCACAGCCCTTGCAGATCCCAGCTCCGTGGCCCTTTCAGGCGGCTGACATGCTCCATGTTCCGCTTCCGGCAGAGCTGGGGGACACGAGGGCCCCAGTGAGGCCTCGTGGTCGTTACAGCACCTGCGCTGAGCAGGCGGGGGATGCAGCATGGCAGCGGGAGCATTTGCATTTCTCGGCCCCACTCACTGAGCTGAGGGAGTCCTGGCAGGAACAGGAAGGATGTGGTGGGCTCATCTCGAGGAAAGTTCACCTTGCATTGTGCCAGCTGTGTCACACTGTGGGGACCAGGGGGAGGAGGGTGCAGCAGGGGGCAGAGAGGGGAATTTACGTCCGTGGGCGTGCTGCATGGAGGAGTTCAGAGATAGCAGGCCTTCTTCTCCGACTGGGGGCACATCCCCTCACTGATGCACTGTTAATCTCTTAACAAAAGGCTCTTGGAAAGCCCTTTACCAACATCCCAGGGTCCTGGGTGCTACAGGAGATGAGGAATCGAGTCAGGTGATCTCCCACTGAAATGCCAGTGCTGTCTCCAATCCACAGCCACGGGGCAGAACTGTGCTGCTAGGAAAGCAAACTGCGGGGAGATGATAGGCGAGCACACCGTAGCGTTCAGCTTGGGCAGCTCGAAATGGGGGAAGTGGGTTTGCGTGCGAGAGAGGCTGTCTGCATATGTGTATCTGTCTGTGTGCGACCGTGAGTCTGTGTCTCGGACGGGGAGCGCACGTGTGACTCTGTGTGTGAAGATCTTGCAGGGGAATCCAGGGGCTTTGGGGGTTCTCTGCTCCCCCTCCTGGGGAGGGGGGATGTTTCTGGGACATTTCAGCTGTGCATCCCAAGGGAAAAGCATTTGCCTTTTAGGAGCGTTTTGAGGAGTGCCAGGGATGAGTCAGAGGCAGAGGGCAAAAGCCCCCCTGAGTCTGAGGGCCCCAAAGCCTCCCTGAGTCTGAGGGCAACTCCTGGCAGCACCTCGCTAATACCCATCAGCTCTCAAGAAGGCTGGAGATTCCCTGATCTTTAGTCTTTCGCCTGCCCCCCACCCCGTGTGGGGTAAGCCACCTACCGTGCCACATGCCATCATCCCCAGTCTAACCATTGTATGATGGTGCCACTGGCCCATATGGACTTGGGCCGTAATAGTTCCCTCTCAGGCTGAGCGCCCAGCTGCACTGTCTGTGGCATGTCCTACTCCACACTGGTTATGTAGGACACAGCCAGGCCTGGTGGTAACTGCACTCCCCGCATCTCTGCGTTGCTACATTAGCAGATGACAGGCCTGCCGGGGTACATGCTGTTGAACCGCAGGCTCCCAGCAGCAGGGCTGACAGCGTGAGGGAGATCTGGGGAACTCATGTATTCATGCAAAATTCACGAGGTGCCGCGCGGAAGGGCTGTGAGCTGCAGCATGGCCGGCAGGATCACCTCTAGCACGTGTTCCTTTGCAGCCGCGGCCACTAAGGAGTTCCAAGTGACCGTGAGGGCCACGGAGGCCACCGAGCGCTGCCGCCTCTGGGGCAGCTTCATCCTCCGAGCTGAGAATGAGGCCCTGGAGCTTCAGGACCTGCAGACGGGGGGCGTGCTTTATACCTGGCCTTATAAGTTCCTGCGGAGATTTGGACGGGATAAGGTAACTACAGACCCAGAGGGAGGGAACAGCTCCTCTGAGGTGCAGGGTGGGGATGGGGGCTATCAGATCAGGAAGCTAAGCAGGAAGTCTGTTAAAAGTCAAGCCTCTTCCTGTCAGAAAGGCTGGGCCTGGAGTAGCTGTCAGCTGGCACTCGCATGCCATTTGCTGCAGCCCCTTCTGCCAGTAGCTGGGAGGTGAGTGCTTCCCACAGCCAGCGCTCCTGCCCTGCTCACTAGAGCCTCACCTACTGGGAGCTGGAAGCTCCCCCCACAGCCAGCGCCCTGCAAAAACTGGGGTAGTTTGTGAGCTTCTCCAAGATAATACATGTGCACTATCCTGCTGGGGGAGGCAGGGACTGGAGTAGCTGTGACATCCCCCTTGCACAAGCCTAGGGTGACCAGACAGCAAGTGTGAAAAATCAGGACAGAGGGTGGGGGGTAATAGGAGCCTATATAAGAAAAAGCCCCAAAAATCGGGACTGTCCCTATAAAATCGGGACATCTGGTCACCCTACACAAGCCAGAGCTCCTGCAGGGAGACTGAGCCCCATTTTGGGTCAGGACATCCTTGTCCCTCTTGCATAGGTCACATCAAGGCAAGCAAGGAGAGTTTTCTTGGGAACAAACACATCAGATAGCTAGGTGAGAAAATTATCCATGGGGGGAGTAGGTATAACAGCCCTCAGTCTGAGTCATCAGCTGGATTGATCCTAGAGCCTTCGATCCCTAGCACAGGCCTTTCGCACTTGAGAGCAAGGAGAGTTAGTTAGCAGCTGTAGTAAGTTGTTATCCTCAATGTGGCAGGGGCTACTGTACCCACACAGTGCTGGGGATATGACCCTGCTTGGCTTTGCACCCCTGCCAGGTGACCTTCTCCTTCGAAGCTGGTCGAAGATGCGCCTCTGGAGAAGGCAACTTTGAGTTTGAGACCACACAGGGCAACGAGATCTTCCAGGTCATTGAGTCAGCCATCAACGTGCAGAGGGGCCTTGGGGCAGATGAGCCACGGTGGGTTGGCCCTGCTGACGATGCCCTCAGGGTTCCTGTTCCTGTGAGGACCGTGAGCCGAGTCAGGGATGGTGAGGAGAGGGTCTCAACTGGGGGGTCCCTGCTGCACCACATGGCCAGCACCAAATGCCTCTCCCTGGAGTCTAGCTTGGAGGGGAAGCCAGCCAAAGGCAAATCAGTGAAGCCCACCAACAGCTTCCCCTTGTCTGGGGAGCCCACAAGCAGCTTCATCTCCCCTGCTGACTCCGAGTTGCCCTACGCGGAGCCACGTGACTCCCTACGGCTGCCCCCGCAGGGCAGAGCCAAGACTCTGCAGCAGGCGAGGAAGGCGGTGCCTCAGGCAAAAGAGGTACCTGAGTCCGAATATGCCGTGCCCTTCGACACCATCGCCAAGTCCCTGATGGCCACAGAGTTTGGCAGCTTTCTCTGCGGCTTTGAGGAGCCAGAGGTCCCGTACCCGCTGTATGACAGCATAGATGAAGCGGGCGTGAGGAAGCGGAGCCAGCCACCCACTCAGACCAAGCCAGAGCACATTTATGATGAACCCGAGGGCCTGTCTGCCCACACCGTGTACGATGAACCCGAGGAGGTCAAAGGGGAGGCCTGGAAGCTGCAGGCCACTGCAGAGGACCCAGTGGGTCACGAGTACCCCTACAATCCCCAGCGGGATGACTACTCTGTGCCCAAGATGGCCGTGCCCACCCTGCACCCGCTCGCCGGGAAAGGGGGAGACTGGATTGGGGAAACCGAATACGACAATGTGGCCCTGAGGTTCATGAACAAGAAGAAGAATGTGCAGTAAAAGGGAGGAGAGGGAAGAGGAGAGAGAACAAGAGAAAGGACTTTCTGTGTGGCCATTCCACTTGGCCCCGGGTTGTGCCATCTCTCTAGCCCTGGAGATGGCTGGAGTGGACATTTCCAAGAGCCTTTGCTCTTCAGCTGTCCCTTACGGTGAAAGCTGAGTCTGTCAAACTCATCTCACTAGTGACTGAAAGCCTGTTCGGGCCTGGCTGTCCAGCAGGGGGGAACGATAGAATCCAAGTGCCCTCTCCCTTAGCCTAGACTGTATAGATTTAGGGCAGGGTCATGCATTGCTGTATAGTGTGTACGGCACTCAGCATGGTGATGGCAGTTAATATACAGAGTACTAATAATGCTGTCCCAGAGGGTCTGGGTTACTCTCCCCTCCCTAGAAGATATTCCTGGGCATCTCTATTAAAAACGGCATTTAAACCGGCTGCTAGAGTGGTCTGCGGCTTCTTTCCCCATTACATCTGTTTCTCTGGCCCAGCATTACCGGTGGTGAATCCTTTGTTTCTTCATGTCATCAAATCCAGACTGGATGCCGGTCTGGAAGTTATGCTCTAGTCCAACACGAGTTACGGGGATCAATGCAGGGATAACTGGGGGAAATGTAACTGCCTGTGGTATCGCAGAGTTCAGGGATGATCTAAGGGGCCCTTGCGAATCTATGAACCTTCCTTCCCCAGCACAGCTGATCCCATCTTCCTGTGACCTGTGCTGCATCCTAGTGAGCTCACGGGAGGAGATGAAAGCTTAGGGCCGAGCAGGAGATTCAGGTGGCCGAAGAAGTGGGACATCAAGCTGAGACAGTGGTTCGGGCAGGTGACACTGGCCATGTTGGAGAGGGGCAGGTGTGATATTGGTCTCTGTGGAGCAATTTCAATAGCACATCTCACGTGTGCCATGGACACAGGCAGGCAGCTTGGTTGGGACTCTGGCTCAGGTGGAGTGGGCCAGCCAGGCCAACTCTACCTGTTCACTGACAGCTGGGGAGGGGGCAGATGCGGTGGCAGCAATAGGGCCACTCTGGCGAGTCACTGGCCCAGGTGTTGCCAGGCATAATTCATCTGTGACATTACAACTGTGCACCGGATAGCCAGCTGCCCCAGGGGGTGCATTCCCACTGCCTCTCTCCCTGGAGGGTGCATCCCCAAATCAGACTGTATCACTGCCTCTGAAAGGGGAGAGCCAGGCAAAGCAAACCTGCCCGGGCTTTGGCGCTAATCCCGCCGTCTTCAACCCACCTCGGCCCAGGAGCATCTAAACTGTAGGTTTATTTCTGAGCTGGCAGCATATGGGCAGCCAGCCTGCCTCTCTCCCACTGGAGGGCAGTGTTGGCCCATGGTACGATGCTCAGCCCAGGTCTGTAGCGCCATTGGAAAGGGGAACCAGGCTGAAACTGCCTCTGCAGCAGGGTTTCAGATAACATGATTAAACATGAGGTTCTGAAAAAGAACATGCAGGAGAAAAGAAAGGAGGGAGGGGGGAAAATCCGTGAAACCTGATTGGAATGGATATTTCTGTTCCGTTTAAAAGGGCAGCATGGGTCAATAGTGCTGGGTCCGTGGGTGAGAAGAGCATTAGTGGTCAGCAGCCAATGCAGCTCAGTGCAGGTGCGACCCAAGGCCCTGGATGTGGGCTGGTGGGGATGGCCCACTGCAGGCTGGAGCTCCGGGTTTGACCCTGTCTCCATAATGGGCTGATTAGTAGGGGGAAACGGTGATAGAGACAAAGGTAGGATTGAGGAGTGAAAACCTCGTCTAGTTTAAGGCCCTATGGGAGGGGGACCAGAAGAGAGTGAGGGAATGGGAGCGTGCCAGGAAACAAACAGAAAGGGAGCAGGAATGTGCCCAGACACTGCTGTTTTTTCCCCAAAAGCTCCACCTGAGAAGCAGCATCTCTACCCCAACTCCCTTGCCAATGCCAAGCAGCCAGACAGAGACCTCACACCCTGGCTAAGGTCAGACATGCCCACTTCCAGGGTTTTGCTTTCTGGTGATCTCAAATTGCAACCCAACATAAACCTTGCACACAGATGTCCCCTCAAGCCCAGCTAGTCCTATGGGTCCCTGCATCTACCCCTGGTTTGCTCTGAGCAGAAGGTCCCACCCACTCTCCTATACATTGGTGGAGGTAACAAAGCGCGCCTGGCACCATGACCCAGCAGGATTGTGCAGGTTTCTAACACCTGCGAACAGGGGGCATCAACAGAAAAGCTCCCCAGCCTTATTGGAGCCTTCCACCCACAGCTCCCTCACCCTGGAGCATGTGGTCTGTCTGTAGAGCACTCACATGCCCATTTTTATTGGGAGCTGGGTGTGTACCAGCAATCACAGAGTTAAAGAAACATTGCTGATAAGTGATGTTTCATAACTGACTTGGAAGCTCTGACCCCATGATAACACTTTGCTCTCGGAGCTGGAAATGGAACCTAGACATTCTACCTCCCAGACACTCCCTGCTCTAACCACTAGACCTCAATCTCTCCTCCCCAAAGTGGAAATAGAACCCTGGAATCCTGACCCCCATACCCCTCTCCAGCCCACTACTTTAAGCTCCCATCTGCACCCCTTCTGAGCTAAGCACAGTTGCTGCCTCCACCTCTCCCCAATAAATTAATGACAAAACAATGGTTTTGAAGTCAACAGCGCTCAGAATTGATTGAATTGTGTGTTCCCAGGGGACATTTGCCTTCCTATTTACACTCCATTGTTTGTGTTTTTAACTCAGCTTTCCCCCGCCAGTTTGTTCTCTGATCCTCTGCAATTTTCTTTTTGTTTTTTTCCTAGTAAAGTTTTGGTTTGTTTGTCTGTTATGATCCATTATTCAGCCAAACCTTCTCTTTCCAAGGATCTGTGATGTGCTTCAGCCTGGCTGGCTGCAGGCCAGAGGGGACAGGCATCTGGGGAGCCCAGCTCTTGTGCAGTTTACAGATCCTGTTAGAAAAATGCACAAATGGTATTCAGCATGTGTGTAACACTTTACATTGCATACACCTTAACTAATTCATCCTCAACCATCTGGGACCTAGGTCTGTTTTATTATCTCCATGGGGGAGACTGAGGCACAGAGATGCGCCGTGGCTTGCCCATGGTCAGACACTGACTCAGGGCAGAGCCTTCAAAGGCAGGAGTTCCCATCTCTCAGTCCATAGGGTCACCCTCTCTCTCTTGGGTTAAAGTGGGGCTCCAGTGTTCTATGGGAACAAATCCAACCATTACATTAGTGAGGCCAGATCCTCAGCCGGTGTAAACCAGTTCAGCGCCATTGACATCAAGAGTGTTCATCGTTTCACTGTCAGGTCAGCAAAGGGAGAGACCATTAAGACCTGCCTATCCAAGCGGCATTTAGAGGCCTTTAGAAATACCTAGCATAGGTTAGATAGAATGATCACGTAATCCATCTCTCTGTGACCACTACTGTATGTTCTAGCTTTAAGTGCCTTCCCTGGGAAGAAGACCCTATAGCCTGAGAGATCTGTTGTCTTAATTTATGGGCTCAAAGAGCCAAAGGTGTTAACATAACCCAACATTAACCCAGTCACTGCCCAACATTAACCAGTTTTAAACAAGGTTCAGAGTTCAGTATAGAGAGACCTCAGCCTGCTTAGCACCCTGGCAAACATACCATTAAGCATCACATCAATCTTTTATTAAAGATATAGAAAAGAAGGAAAAAGAGTGAAAGCATTTGAAATGAATCAGGCTTTCATTTTAACAACAGCCCTTGTTCCCTTCCCCTGTAGCTGGAGAGAGTTTTTAGAAAGAACCCTCCTCCCCTCCCGTCGTTTGACAATCTTTTAGTTGGTATCGAAGGCGATACCCAAGTGGCGCTCAGGTTTTAGCTGGAGCTAGTGGAGGTGGAGATGTCATCTGGCTCCCTCTCTCTGGCCTGGTCAGGACATCTCTCAAGAGGAGGATGAAGAAGGTGCAGGGTCCCAGGAGACAGTGAGGGTAGTAGCCATGATGTTGAAACTCGCTCCTTCCCCTTCACCCAGTGTAGCAGTAGCCTCCATCTGCTGTTCTGAGTCCCCCCCAAAGTTTAAGAACCCCAGAAGGGAATGGTGGGTGGAACAGCCCATCCACTCATTATTTTGTCCACCACCAATAAGTCTCATTTCCAACACACTGATTTTGGTTAACTGATTTTCGGTCTCCCACAGTTCTCGTTTACCAGGGATGATCTGAGCAACCCTGTCCTTGAATTATATATAGGAGGCCTTTTTGTTTGGACTAATTCACTCTGTCTCGCTTTGCAACTTTCCCCACCAACATTTGTCACTCGAGGTTGTTGTGACATTCCATGAACTTTCATTCACTTCTCACCCGCTGAGTTCACAATTAGTGCACATTTGTAGGCTCAATTATCACAACTGATCTCACGGGCAAGAGGTTTTCCCAGATAGTCAGTCTAACTTTTCCCTCTCCCATGGCCCCTAATAACATTCTCCTTCCTCCCCACCCCAGCCCTAAATAACTCCTCTCCCTCTGGGGTATTTCTACCCTACAGCTCTTTCTCATCTCCTTACCTTAGTCAATGCTTAGCCCAGCCCAGAAAGACTTAGAACATAAGAGTGGCCATACTGGGTCAGACCAAATGTCCATCCAGCCCAGTATCCTGTCTGCTGATAGTGGCCAATGCCAGGTGCCCCAGAGGGAATGAACAGAACAGATAATCATCAAGTGATCCATCCCCTGTCACCCATTCCCAGCTTCTGGCAAACAGAGGCTACAGACAACAAAAGCTTGTATGAAAGAGACAAGGTGGGGGAGATAATATCTTTTATTGGACCAACTTCTGCTGGTGAAAGGGACAAACTTTTGAGCTTACCCAGAGCTCTTCTGCAAGTCTGGAGAAGATATTACCTCACCTACCTTGTCTCTCTCATTTCCTGGGACCAACATGGCTACAACACCACTGCAAACAACATTAGCTTTTTATATCATTTGACTAAGGGCCTGTTTGAGCCAAAGTCTATTGAAAGACTCCCACTGTTATTCTTTCTATTCCAGTCGCGCCCAGAGGCCCCAGCTGGGATCAGGGCTCCATTGCGCTAGATGCTGTACATACACATAGCAAGAACCAGTCCATGAAGAGCTTGCAATCTAAACAGACAAAAGGATAATAAAGGAGGAGGAAATAAAAGCAGAGAGACAGGATGGCCCAGACCCACAGAGGTAGTTAGGCAGCTAACTCCCACTGAAATCAGCAGGAGTTAAGTGCCTAAATACCTTTGAGGATCTTGGTTCAAGTGACTGGCCCAAGGTCATGCAGCAGGTCAGTGGCAAAGGGAGGGATATGATCCAGGCTTTCTGAATTACCAGTCCTAGCCATTGAGCCACACTACCTCTGCATTAGAGGCCCCATCCTCAGTTGGTGTAAATCAGCATTGCTTCATTGACTTTGTCTTTTTTTCCCCTTTGGCTTCTAGGGCTTTTTGGGTCAGGCCCCGAGAGATCACAGCAGAGTATTTTTAACATGCTGGTTGGAAATGGGTCTGTTCTCATGAGCAGAGGCCTCCAGTGGGGCCCAGGATGGCGGCTGGGGATAGCTCGTTCTGCTGAAGGTCACGCTCGTTACATGGAGACCTCTTGTTGCAAGCGCATTCGCATAAAGAGACACAATTTTTACTGTCTCAGCCAGTTTTTTTTAAACCACTTTCCAGCTGCCTCTGAATTATAAATGAAACCCTCTGCTTTATTGTCATGGTTATTTTAGTGGCTTGCTTCACAGGTGTATGAGCAGCGCAGCAGGAGACCCTGCTTCCGTCCAAGTGCCACAACGTCAAGAGGCTTTAGGGAAAACAATTTTTTTTCTTTAAATTCAAATTGAAAAAAAATTTTTTTGGGGTGGCTTTTGTTTTTAACCAATTAAAGAAGCAGTAACGTGCTTGGGTTTGCTTCACGGTCTGTCTCTAATCTCATCTTCGACTAGAGCCGTAGCCAGAAGCCATTCATGTCAGGGAAAATAATCTGAACTGGGATTGCCCTGGAGCTGGCAAAGGGGATTCAGCCTTCGTCACTGGTTGTGTGGCAGCAGCACCTGGAAGCCTCAGCTGAGATTTGGGTTCCATTCTGCCGGGGCTGAACATGAAGATTGTAAGAGACAGTCCCTTCCCGGGGAGCTCGGACCCAGATCCTCAGAGGTATTTAGGTGCCTCGTTCCCATTGAAATCAGTGGAAGCTAGACATCTAAATACCTTTGAGGATCTGGTCCTTACAGTTTAAGTAGACAAGACAGACAAAGGGAGGGACAAAGGAAAGATGATTATCTCCATTGACAGACGTGGAAGCGAGGCACAGAAAGATTAAGACCTGGTCTACACTTTAAAATTATACCAGTATAACTATGTTAGGTAGGGGTGTGATATATATATTGTTTACCAATATAATTATATTGGTTCTAGCCCTAATGTGGGATAGTTATCCCCCTCCCCATACAGGAACAACTATATCACTAGAAACCCCCTTTTGACTGATACAACTCCCTTCACATGTCCCATTTTAGCTCTACTGGTATAATTAACACAATATAAACAATGAGGAGTCCTTGTGGCATCTTAGAGACTACCAAATTTATTTGGGCATAAGCCTTCGTGGACTAGAACCACTTCATCAGATGCATGGAGTGGAAAATACAGTAGCAGGTATAAATACACAGCACATGAAAAGATGGGAGTTGCCTTACTGAGTGTGGGGTCAGTGCTAATGAGGCCAATTCAGTTAGGGGGGATGTGGCCCCTTCCCAACAGTTGACAAGAAGGTGTGAGTATCAGCAGAGGGAAAATTATTTTTTGTAGAGACCCACTCGGTAAGGCAACTCCCATCTTGTCATGTGCTGTGTATTTATACCTGCTACTGTATTTTCCACTCCATGCGTCTGATGAAGTGGGTTTTAGCCCACGAAAGCTTATGCCCAAATAAATGTATTAGTCTATATGGTGCCACAAGGACTCCTCATTGTTTTTGCTGATACAGACTAATACGGCTACCCCATTGAAACCTTAACGCAGTATGACTCTCTAATGTAGACCAGGCTTCAGCAAGGTGCCTGAAGCAACACAGGCAGGGAATTGCAAAGGAGGGAATTGAATCCAGGTTTTCTGAATTCCACTTCAGGGCTTTAGCTAGCCACAACCCCCTCTACCTCTATTTTGATAATGAGAAGCCACCCACCCAGATCCTTCTGGTGGTGTCCATCACTCCAGAATTTAAGCACTTACAATAATTGGGTCTCGCTGCAAATTGAACTCATGACTCTTGGCTTACAAAACCAGCACACTAAGTTCCAAGCTATCAAGCATGTAAAGCCAGCGCATGCTAATAACAGACAGGGAGAAGAGCATCAGCTTTCCGATCATTCCCGCCAGCTAAAGAGAAGAATAGGCACTGGAGTTTGGTTCCCGCCTGGAATGGGCTGCAGGTGCACTCAGCAGAAATGCTGTTGTGTGACGCTCCATGTTTCATTCTCCCAGTGCCCCTGTACAAATTAAAAGGGGATTATTTCTAACTACCAGATAACCTGGATTCTGAAAATCTAATAAGATTCCTTCTGCTTCTCACATCCTCACTGGCAATAAAGATTCCAGAGTCTGGCCTGAGTGGACAGTGCTCATAGTGAGAGAGGCAGGGGAGAGTCCGGCTTGCCCAGCAAGCTGCATGGCTGAGAATGTGCAGGCATCCAAGAAAGAGCATCTAAAGAGGCCATTGGTACAGGCTCTTTTCTGGCCACACCCAGACTTTAACCCATGGTGTTTGCAGCAGCCTTGCTGCTGGATTTCATTGCTGTTCCTCCTTCGAGGTATCCAAAGAACTAGGGAAGCTCTGTCCTCAGTCCTTTCCCTCTTTACTCAAGACCTTGGCCCCAGCTCGTCACGCTGCCTGATGCACCTCACAGCAGCACGGCCATTTACTGCCATTTATCCTCACTCAAAGGTTCTTTTGTTTATTTGGTAAAATTATAGAAATCAGCAGGTCCCCAACTTTCCAGTCTGTTACTTGGGCTCTGAGCACTCGCATTCACTCTCCACACCTTTGTTACACATTTTCTTATCTCTCCCCACCAGCTCCAGATTCAATTTCTCCTCATAATGGAAACAGCAGGATCCCACACGTAGGGCCTGAAGTTCCTGACAATGGACTCTAGGGGGCAGACTCCCCCTTTCAGCCTCTGATGGCCACCTTGGCTTTCTAAAGGGATTCTTGGCCCATGCCTAGCAGGATCGCTCCTGTACGGTGGTACGACTGGATGAAAGAATGAGAGGCTCAGCTGGTTTGGAGAAGTTCAACTACCAGCGTATAGCAACAAAGACTATTCTCTATAAGGACAGGACATGGAGGAGCCGAGACCTGGCGTAGGGCTGGTAGGTGAGTAATAATTCATTGCATTCCTACAGCTCCTTCCATCTGAGGATCAAAGGCTTTCCAGACACTAATGAGTGATTTCTCTTGACCCCCACCACACAAGGAAATTCAGTATCATCACCCTCAGGTAGAGGCTGCAGCATTTGTGAGCTGGCCGTGGTGCTGAATGCTGATAACTCAATGCTTTGTCCAGCCCTAGGGAGTCAATTTCCTTGGCCTACACTGTTTCAGGGACCCAGTGAGTCAGGCTGGCTGAGTTGCAGCATTTTTACTGTTGTGGCCGTTTGGGTTGAAAAACACAAAGTGGAAAGAGGAGATGAGGAAGGACAGCAGCCATGGAGTTTGGAGAACAGTAGGAACCGATATCTTCCAAGTCAAGAAGATATGAAGTTGAGCCTCTGAACACCTGGTGCCTTGTCCCCGAGGGGAGGGAGTAATTAATCATGCTTGTCACTCAGTGGTGGATCTCAAAATACGTCACGAAGGAGGCTGAGTAACATTATCCCCATTTTACTTGTGGGAAAGCTGAGGCAAAGAGAGGAGAAACATTTTTAAAATTATTTGTTTTCCATTAGCACTTAGAGGCCTCAGCGGAGATCAGGGCCCCATTGTGCTAGGTGCAGTACAGATGCAGAGTGAGAGACAGCCCTGCTCCTGTGAGCTCACACTGTAAAGGTGACAGAGGGTGGATTATCACCCCTGCTTTACAGATGGGGAAACGGAGGCCCATTGAGATGCAGTGGCTTGCCCGCGGTGATGCAGGAAGTCTGTAGCAGAGCAGGATCCCAGTCTCCTGAATCCTGATCTGGTGACCGCAAGACTAACCGAAGGCACAGAGACGGACAAGGGATGTGCCCATGGCGTGTTGGTGTCAGAGCCTTCAGTCGTTTTTGAGCCCATCATTCCATTCCGACTGCTAGACCACGCTGCCTCATAAGCAAGTGGGCTCCGTCAACAATAATTAAAGGGACCGCAGCCAATGAATCACAAGAATCTGCCAAAGTCGATATCAGCCAGTGGGTAGTAATGAAGCCGAAATGCATATCCTTGGGGGAACCCTCCCCCATCCCCTAGCCAGGACTTTAAAAAAGGCATGAATTATTTATAATCTCTTTCAATCAAATAAACTTTGAGGTGCTCAAGTTAATTTCCTAGATCCTGAGAATCCAGAGTGCAGAGTTTTAATAAGGCAAATTAAGTGCTTTATATATTACACTGATTAAAGCTTCATATCAATCTATCCAAAGCTGGATCGAATATAGCCCCAGCAATCATGGTCTTGTGGAGCAGAAACCTGGATGGCTGCGGGCAGGAAACAGCCCAGATCAGAACAGGGAAATGCACCTTCTTGATTTTTTATTAAAGGCCAGAGTTTCAAAGGAGCCCAGCTCCCATTTAGGTATCGAAACAAAGGCCAGAGTTTCCAACCTGCACCCAGAAGCTCCCATTGTGACACTTTGGATCAAATTTTCAAAGAGGTCAATGCTCAGCCTGCACCCAACGTGCTGGACTCATATGAAAAACTGGCCTCTCGTTTGGTGCCTAAGTAGGAGCTGAGCTCTTGCAAATCTGGCCTCAAGGATGTGTGCCGAGAGACTGCGGAAGAGTAATAAGTTGCCTGAGGTCAGACTTTCTCTGCAGGCAACAGGATCTTGTTGCCTGGAAGTCCTCTCCAACCCCTCCAGGTTGGCCGGGTTTCCTTCTGCAGAAGAGGGCCCTTTTCTTGGTTTTTTATAGGGATATGGAGACTATCCAGAATTATATTAGTAAATTCTCAAAAATAACGATGGGTTATGGAAGGGATTGGAGAGCAGCCAGGGCTTCCTCCCATACATGCAGCAGGTACTGAGGGATCCATGGGGCAAAAAAGGTCTCCACAGAGATAGGAAGAGCAGAGAGCAGCCTGGGGTTGCTATGAATTAGGCCCTTCCCCTATATCCAGCAGATAGAGGAGACCCTGGGGACCCCCACCACACACACAGACAGGAGCAACACGGAGCATGGAGAAAGTACCATGTTCTCATAGACTCATAGACTTTAAGGTCAGAAGGGACCATTATGATCATCTAGTCTGATCTCCCGCATGATGCAGGCCACAAAGCCGTCCCAACCCCTTTCCCTTGACTCTGCTGTTGAAGTCCCCAAATCCTGTGGTTTAGAGACTTCAAGTAGCAGAGAATCCTCCAGCTAGTGACCCCCGCCCTATGCTGCGGAGGAAGGTGAAAAACCTCCAGGGACTCTGCCAGTCTACCCTGGAGGAAAATTCCTTCCTGACCCCAAATATGGCGATCAGTAGAACCCCGAGCATGTAGGCAAGATTCTCCAGCCAGACCCTCATTGGCCATTGATACTATTTACCAGCGATGGCACGCTGTTCATTTGACTAAAATCATGTTATCCCATTAAACCATTCCCTCCATAAACTTATCTAGCTTAATCTTAAAGCCAGACAGGTCCTTCGCCCCCACCATTTCCCTCGGAAGGCTGTTCCAATATTTCACCCCTCTGACGGTTAGAAACCTTCGTCTAATTTCAAGCCTAAACTTCCCCACGGCCAGTTTATATCCATTCGTTCTCGTGTCCACATTAGTACTGAGCTGAAATAATTCCTCTCCCTCCCTGGTATTTATTCCTCTGATATATTTAAAGAGAGCAATCATATCCCCCCTCAGCCTTCTTTTGGTTAGGCTAAACAACCCAAGCTCCTCGAGTCTCCTTTCATACGACAGGTTTTCCATTCCTCTGTCCAACAGGCACTCTTATTTCTCTGTGATAATTCTTCCACTGCTTCTCCTCCATGCAGCTCAGTACATTCCCATGGCAGGAGCTTGCACCCCCTCCACCATCCCATCTGAGTACCCCCGAGAGCTCATCCCCAGAACAGGTCAGTGCCCAGCACTTGCCACCTCAAGTTCTCTTGCCAGCTGCAGGGCGGAACCCGCAAGTGCCAGGCTCGCCAGCCACAAGGAGGCTAGTCCTTGATCCGGGTATGCCCGGAGAATGCGATCAAGCCCTTGCCCCCTTTGTGGCACATGAGAGTTGCGCAGAGAACAACATCCAGTTGAGACCAGCTCCTCCTCGCCTTTCTGATTCAGCTGGTGGAGCAGCTGCCTATGGATTGCCAGGGACACAGAGCGAGTTTTAGCTGCAGTAGCACGAAAGGCGGATGTCACTCCCTCGCTCTGCATGGGGACACCACTCACTAATTAGGATACTGTCACACAGGTCGAGAAGCAGCTTGACCTGGGGGAATATGCCCAGGAGCTTCAGTTCTACTCCCTGCCATCCATTTGCTGTGGTACCTTAGGCAAATCCCCAAACCCCCATTGGTGCCTCTGTTTCCCCACCTGCCAAATATGTTTATATGGCCCTCTTCACTGTAGCGCCTAGGTTTGTCTAGACTGGAGTCTGTGGTCCTGTTGTAACTCCAGTTAATTGGTGGCTAACTCGAGTTCACTGCGTGATGTAAATGCTAGTCTAGATGCTCTGTGAACTGGTGCATGCAGGAACTAAGCTTTGTGGAATGTCTAGATCTAGTCCTTTGTAACTACAGTTCACCGGAAATCAGACAAAACACAGTCACAATTCTAGAGTAGACAGAGTGATGAGGATTCACTGGGTTAATGTCTGAATGTGTACAGGGCTGTAGAAGTATGATTAGTTCAGACCCCAGTTTTATTTTATTTAAAGGAAAAGTTGTATGAAGGCTAATAATCAGAGAAATGTTTGGGTGGAGGGCTGTAAAGGGGGCAATGAAAACAGAACTTTTGTAGAGGATTTAGAGGCCTTCCCCTGCTGTGTGGAAAACTCCAACAATCCTAACGGGCCGGTGTCAGAGAATTGGGAAACGAAACTGACACATGTAGCTGCATTGGCCACGCTGAACAAACTGCAGAGTCACATTAGAGTAAATTTAGACTCATGGGCCAGATTTTGCTCCCACTTAACCATGCTTTACACCAGTGTAACTCCACTGAAATAAATTGGCCTAATTCTTCACTGCCTTGCGTACAGTTATTTACACCCGTGTGCCGTGGGTGTGAAATGCCACCATTGATAGATCACGACTTTCCAGTCATTTTGCGCTGTAAAGGTGTAAAGGACTCTGGGAGGTGCAAGGTGAAAATCAGGGGAGAGCAAGAGGAGAATCAAACTCTTTCTGCCAGGGTTAGTATGCTCAGCTGTTGTTAGTGATCAGAGCGCAGGGAAGGGAATTTAAAACTAATGTAGAATGTCGCTTTAGTTCCACTCTGTGTGTGAAAATCCTTGCCCCGTGGAGTCAAAGGCAAATCTCTCGCCGATTTCAATGGGGTCAGGATTTCACCCCAGATGTGGACCTCACTGAAGTGATGCAGCGTGTGCTGGATGGAATAATTCACCTTGTGGATTAGTGCACTAACAAACTCACAGACAATGGCAATGAGGCTCCTTAACTCAGACATTGGCAACAGAATAAACAGATGCTATCTCTATTTTCTCCTGCCTAGCATCCCCCATGGGCCTGTTAAATGCTTGACATGTACCAGGGAGCCTTAGCAGAGGCAGAGAGTGATCATCCTTTGTCCTTCTCTAGTACTGTGCATTGGGGACTCTCAAAGCACCTTGCTGTGAAGGGGGTCTCTACAACTGCCCCCAGTTTACAGATGGAGAAACTGAGGCAAAGAGGCTGAGGCATTTTCAAACCAGCCTATTAGTGGCTGATTTATTATTTGCATTGCAATAGCACCTAGACACCCCAGTTGAATCATAGAATATCAGGTTTGGAAGGGACCTCAGGAGGTCATCTAGTCCAACCCCCTGCTCAAAGCAGGACCAATTCCCAGCTAAATCATCCCAGCCAGGGCTTTGTCAAACCGGGCCTTAAAAACCTCCAAGGAAGGAGATTCCACCACCTCCCTAGGTAACCCATTCCAGTGCTTCACCACCCTCCTAGTGAAATAGTGTTTCTTAATATTCAACCTAGACCTCCCCCACTGCAACATGAGACCATTGCTCCTTGTTCTGTCATCTGCCACCACTGAGAACAGCCGAGCTCCATCCTCTTTGGAACCCCCCTTCAGGTAGTTGAAAGCAGCTATAAAATCCCCCCTCATTCTTCTCTTCTGGAGACTAAACAATCCCAGTTCCCTCAGCCTCTCCTCATAAGTCATGTGCTCCAGACCCCTAATCATTTTTGTTGCCCTCCGCTGGACTCTTTCCAATTTTTCCACATCCTTCTTGTAGTGTGGGTCCCAAAACTGGACACAGTACTCCAGATGAGGCCTCACCAATGTCGAATAAAGGGGAATGATCATGTTCCTCGATCTGCTGGCAATGCCCCTACTTATACAGCCCAAAATGCCGTTAGCCTTCTTGGCAACAAGAGCACACTGTTGACTCATATCCAGCTTCTCACCCACTGTGACCCCTAGGTCCTTTTCTGCAGAACTGCTACCTAGCCATTCGGTCCCTAGTTGGGACCAGGACACCATTGTGCTAGGTGCTGTGCAAACCAAACAAGACAATTCCTTACCCAGAGCTTACAACCTAAGTAAAAGAAATCTCAGCCAAGTTTACACATGGGATCAGCCTCTGTGCTAGGGTAGAACCCAGAAGCTCTACCTCTCAGTTCTCAGCTCTAAGCAACTTATATATCTCCCTGCCATCTATCCTCTATTGATTAGGCCATCTATCCATCTAAAGTATCTCCAAGGTGCCCTATCATGGTGGTATCTAAGCACCGCAGAATAACACAGACGCTCGATGCAGCCTTCGTATTCTGTGAGTCACTCGGCAACATGAGACAGGGCGACCGGGCTCTCATCAGGTTGGGAATGCGGCTTAGAGTCACTGGGGGTGCTTGTGTCAAGGCTGAGGAGGGGCCAGGCTGAATTTTGGAAATGCACTTTCCTCTGACGCGCCCTCCCCCACCATGGTCCTGTTTCTATGGCAACAAGGAATAATCTGTGTTAATTACCACATCGGTTCTGCCTGCAGAGACCTGGCCAGAGGACATATTATTTGGGTTATAAAGCAAGAGCTCCGCTCTCTCACCCAGGGACAGCAGGTGGTGGGAAGTGAAGCAAGGGGAGATCCTGGCTCTAGCAAGGAAAAAACCAGCACGGTGGTGTGGAGGGTCTGGGGAAGGGCAGTCACCTGTTCAAATCCAGCAGCAGTCTGGGAGTGAAAATTGAGAGCAGGTGACCTGTGTAGACTGAGTGGCTGGGCTTGGTCTGTTTCCTAACAGAGAGATGGCTCAATTGTGAAGTCCATCTGCTGTCACCCTCATAACCAACCTCCTTGCGAACAGCTTCATTGGAAAAGGAAGACAACGGTTAGGCAACTGGGGTGCTGTGGCCACTGCTTTCCAGGTGGAACAGTGCCTCCCCAGTCCGCTGGTTGTCTCATCTTGTAGCGTAAGCTCCTTGGGGCAGGGACTGTCTTTGTTCTGTGTTGGTGAGGCACCCAGGACAACAGCATCCCTGCAATACAAATTAATAACAGGAATGACCCTCAGTTTGTAAGACTAGGCGACAGGGACGGTGATGGTGTTCTGCTATTAACCATTAATCAGTAATTAATTAATCTCCCAAGAATATTCTATTATCACTTTGCATTAATTATGATGGCTATTTATTATTAATTGCTATTAACACAGGCCTCTCTTTGCCCATCTCACAGGCTCATCTTCTCTCCCCAGCGTATTCCTGGCAGGTGTAATGTACAAACTGCGCTTCTCCTCTGAGAGTTTCCGCTGTTGTTTTTCTTCATTAACAGAAGAAATGGAAACACCTTCCGGACTGTGCTTGGTCCAAAGCCATAAAGATCCTGTGGGCCTAATGAGATTTGTACAATGCCAGCTAGGCTATTAACAGAGCCAGTGGGAATCCACTAATCAAACAGAGCAGAGGTAACTACATGGAGCTGGATGGCATCGTGGCTTTTACTTGCTTAGCCAATTTCGCTCACCTGCTCACACCTTGCACACTCAGTCCCACACCTTCTCCAAGCGCTCGCACACTCGCCACATCCTGACATACCCATAATTGCCACACACAGACCTTTTCACACTCACACGCTCATTTGTTCCACTTACATGGACATGCTCACATGCCCTCCCACCCTGCTGTTTGTCACGAATCCATAGGGAGAGCTGGCGGTGTGTGTATATGTGGGTGCTGGATGCAGAATATGAGGGCAGGGACAAGCAAGGTTTGATGTTAATCGTCAGAGTTGTGTTGGGGCCAAGGGTTGGGATAGGAGGGCTGTGCCTCCCCAAACAGCCAGGCGTGGCCCGACCCCGTCCTCTATCCGATCCCCCTGCTTCTTGCCCCCGACTGTCCCCCCGGGACCCCTGCCCCCATTCAACCTCCCTGTTCCCTGCCCTCTGACTGCCCTGACCCCTATCCACACCCCTGTGCCCGACCACCACCCTGAACTCCTCTGCCCCCTTACCGCGCTGCCTGGAGCACTGGTGGCTGGTGGTGCTAGAGCCGCGCCGCCCAGAGCACCAGGATAGGCAGCCGCACTGCCCGCCAGGAGCCAGCCATGCCACCGCACAGCACATGCCACCGCACAGCTGCGCTACCCTACGAGCTCCCAGCCCCACTGCCCAGAGTATTGCGCCGGTGGCGAAGCGAGCTGAGGCTGCGGGGGAACAACGGGGGCGGGGCCCGGGGTGAGCCTCACAGGCCAGGAGCTCAGGGGCTGGGCAGGAGGTTCCCGCAGGCCAGATGTGGCCCGCGGGCCGTAGTTTGTCCACCTCTGTGCTAGACGCTGCACACACGCAGAACACAGACAGTCCCTGTTGCAGAGAGCTTACTGTTACATGCAGCAGGAAAGCTACAATGCTCTTATCTTGCCTGTTGCCTGAGGCCATCTCCTGTGGCTAGAGGACACAGTTGGGGGTGCCCTGGTGGCCCTGCAGCAGGGAAATGGTTCTGAGACAAGCCTACATGTTCAGCTACCAGTCTGCATGTAGAAGGAAACTACAGCCTGGCAGCCAGTTGTGGTCTCATCAGCTGTGCTGGCTACAGTCTCACCGCAGAGCAGAGCAGGTCAGGTCAGGTCAGGGTGCCCTTGCAGGAGTTGGCTGAGTGCCTCGGAGAGAGAAGGCCCATTAACTGTCCTCTGCCAGCAGCATTAGCCGTGCAGGAGAAAGGGGGGAGTCTCCAGCCCTCTGAGCCATGTCATCTTCCCCGTGCACATCTCCCCAGATGGTGACCTCATGTACTCCAACACCCTCGATGCCAGCAAAGTCAGGTGTCCCCTTGGCCAGGTTCAGGGTGGAAAGAGCAGAGTGGACAAACCAACAATTTAAAAAAAAACGATTTAAACTCTTTGTACAGAACCTGATGTGGCAGGAGTCCAGCTGCTTTAGGTTAACCAGAGGTGACGTTTTACCAAGGCCTGTGATTTCCTACAGGAATGCAGCTTAGAGACTCCCGTATCCAGCTCCTCTATTGTCCCAAAATAGGAACCAGGGCTGGATTTTGCTTCTGGATCCAATCCTCCCTCGCAAAGTGATAGGCAGAGATGGAACTTTCCTGACTCACGTGTGCTGTTATTGCAAGACAGACGGGATGCTGACAATTTTGAGGTGGAAATAGGGGCCAGGGGAGAGGCTGCTAATTAGACCTGTCAGTTGTGTCCTTAGCTTTTCAATTCCTAAATATGTCACTGTTTTATAGTCCTATCTTGAGTCCTTCCAGGGTTAGAAGCTGGACCCCCCGGGAGCTGGGAATCTCTTTTCCATCGGGATAGGACTCCTGTCTTTAGCCCTGATATCTCAAGGGTCAGATCCTCTGTTGGTGCAAACTGACGTCAGGGTTTGCCCCTAAGATGTTAAAGCCAGGACATCTTTGTGTCGAGGAAAACTGTCACCGGTCTGCAACTGAAGCTTAAAGAGATGGGGTGGGGGTCCAAGCGAGGGGATGCTAAAGTGAAAAATCCTTTTCTTACTTGTTCGGAGGCTCAGATCAAGGTAATGTTCTTTTGGGAAAATTCCGCAACTTGAAGGAGGAGGAAAATGTTTGCTCTGGTGGGTGGGAAAAAGAAGGAAAAAAAGGCAGGTGTCTGAAGCTGCTTCAGGGTTTGGCCTGTTAGAAGAAGGGAAATGGATTGGAGGACCGAGTCCACGTGAAGGGCTCGAAAGGTTTAGCACCTGGCAAATTATTATAATTATAAATTATTATTATTATTAATTAATTATAATTAAATTGTCCCATGGGGCCTGATCCTGCAGTGAGCTCTACCAACTTGTGGCCACAGCTATCACCTTTCTTCTTATGTTACGGGGATACCTTGAGGGCCCAGGCAAAGTCAGCAGTCCACTATGGTGGGTGCTGTAAGGGGCAGCTCCTGCTCCAAAGAGCTTACAAGCTATGTAGACAAGACAGAGGGGTTGGAGGGGAAAAGAGATGACCAAGGTCACGCAGCAGCTCAGTGGCAGAGCTGGGAGTAGAGCTCAGCTCTCTGGAGTGGGAATCCGGAGATTGGGGTGCTAAGCTCCATGTTTGTACAAGCAACGTATGAGTGAGCATATGTGGATAGCATATCTGTATACAATACAGATTAAGCAGTGCTGTGATTCCATTTCCCCCAGCCTCCGCCCCACCCGTGTGGCTGATGCATAAGTTGTTCTCTTCCCCCCCAAAGAAAGCTAGCAAAATATTGTCTGCAAGCGTAGCTCCCGTGTAATCCGCCCAAGAAAAGTCCCAACTTAAAACCAGCTGCATGGCTTCTTTGTTATAAAAAAGTATTTCATGCTTAATTCACAATTCCTTGGCTTAATTATTTAAGAGCATGACTGAGCCAGAGTGAAAGCCGTATATTTATGCCACAAAGAGATAGCTGTCAGCACTAGGTCCCCGGGCAATGGGCCCAGCTCACTGTTTCTATAGTTGCTCCGAGGGATCTGTCAACAACTGATTGCATTGATACTCCCTGTCCCTCTAATCCCCTCTTCGGGAGTGGTCCTAGAATAGATAAGAAATGAAGGGTCTGATTCCCAGTGATTCTGTGCCTCTGCTTGGGGCAGGGATGGAGGGTAAAGGGGTGGGGAGGGGGGAGCAGAGCTGTAAGTTACCTTTGCCTTCTACACATTCTGCCACTTGTTGGGATCTCAGTGCTAGTTGATGCAACTTCAGGGCTCTACAATGGCTGGAGGGACCCTCAAGGCACCATTTCTACCTGAAAGCCTTAGTGTGACTGGAAATCAGGCCCAAGTCTAGGCCCTGATGCAGGAATCAGGGTCCCCAGTTCAGGGGGAAGGGCAAATTTTCCCTGTCACCCAAGAGCATCTGAGTAAATGGTGGAGAACAAGATCTCCAGCTATTTGTTTGAATTGAAACCTTCCTCTTCGGAAAAGCTTTCCACCATAGCAATTCACCCCATTGACACCCCATCTACACCCCACCCTCACTCCCAAATAACAAATACATTTAATAAACCCAGTGAAGTTTATAATAAACTATTCAACCAAACCACAAAAATACCCCAAGCAGAGGTATTTCTACCCCCCAAGAGGGAGAAGTGCTAAAAGCTCAACAAACTTGACTAGGGACATTGTGGTTACTCTCGATTTTACATGGAAGGCACTCAGATACCACCGTGATGGGCGGCAGGATAAAACCTGTAGAATAGATAGCAATTATATAGAATCATACATAAGTAGGCGTGGAAGGGACCTCAAAAAGTCACCAAATGTTCAAGTCCTTGGGCATTCGTGGGTAGAATCCTCATGAACAGTACATTTAAAGCCTTCGATATTCACCCAAAGCAAATTTTGAATTCACCCAAAGCAAATTTGTTCATTGGATTGTCCTATTCAAAATTCCCCATTTGCATGCTGTTGCTTAGCTACCTAAATCCTCCAGTCGGGGGACAGAAAAAATGATGCCATGTGACATGCAACTCACCAACACGGCAGTCCACATTTTAAATATTCACAGCAAGCTGATTGCGATAAATTCCCAGATGGTGAGATTCCCCCGCCTCACCCCACCCGTGTGGAGGAAACAGGGCAGGACCTATGAACTGCTTAGATTCCAGAAGAGGGTATAAGTAGAATGCTAGTTCCTTGTCTTAGGGTAAATTTCTCCAAGAGGGAGAGGGTGTGGTAATTTTCTGAAGAAATTTGCATTTGTTTTGAATAATAAATTAGCTACACATGTGCAGATGCACACCCTGACTAATATTGTCTCTTTGTTTGCTCGGACTCCCCTGTCTGTCTGTATCCACCCAACGTCTCGTCTGAGCTTGCAAGCTCTTTGGGGCAGAGACCATCTGTTTGTTCAGTGCTTAACTCAGTGGGGCCCTGGACACTATAATAGCCAAATAAATAAATAATAATAATGATAATAGGCCAGCAAGATGTGCACATGCCGGAAAAGAGACCTTGTGCCACAACTGAGCTGTGGACAGCCAGGTCTAATGGTCAGAGCAGTGGCGGCCAGGAACAGCATTTGAAGGTCAGAGCTGGAGTCAGAGCCAACGGTCAGGGGTCTTAGAGTGAGTGAAGAGGCAGGCCCATCACTACAGCTGGCAGGGTAATCAACCTTGTTGCATAGACATTTTCTGGAACTCCTCCTGGGCTTAAATAAGGCTCCTGGACTAATCAGGGGCCACAAGGGAAGCTGTCAGTCCAGCCTTCCAAGGCAGTACCGCCAGTAGTGCTTATCTGTGTGATAATGCAGACGGCCCCATCATAGCTGCCATGTAGCAGCATGAAAGGGTCGGCCAGCCTGTCGACCCAGGTTCTAGTCCTGGCAGAACTTCACCCCTTGTTGCTGTGACTTTACATGGGGTACATAGAAAGAAGGGCAAGGGATGCTGTGGTGGGTGTGGAGAGCCCAGGTCTGGATAGTAGTGAGGCTGTGGGTCGGGATTACAATGCACTGGTGGAGTGGGGGGAGGCAGGGGCTAGAACTGGATAGCGGGGGACTGCAAATCAGGGGAAGTTCCCTTCCAACCCCTCAGTTCAAGGTTGCCTTACGATCTGAAGCAAGAAGGTTTATATTTCAGTCCATTGCTGCTTCAGCTATTAGGAAGCAACTGGAGCCCCTTTCACCACTGAATTAAACTCCACGTTAGCATCTGGCCCGCTCCCACGCAGTGCGGTTGATAAAGCCACGTAGGGTGTACCTGCTGGACAGAGAGATCTTTAATTGGGGCCTCAGCAAGGGGCTGGGAGGGAATGGGAGCCTGAAAATAAAATCAATGGCAGAGAAGAGGAAGAGATTAAAACCCAAGCCCCAGACGGAGCAGAGAGGCTTAATCTGATTAGGGAGTTCTCTGTTATTGTATTATGCTGATTATAAATCATTTAGGAGCTCAGCTAATCAAAATAGAGATTTGTTCTAAGCTGTAAGGGTCACTTTCTTTGGCAAGGGCCCTCAAGGCAGAGGGCAGTAAACAAACACGGAGGAATGTCCCTTCGGAGGACAGCAGGGGCCCTGCTGATGTTATTCCTTCATATTGTGTGGTATGGTAGGACAAGGACACAGCGCAGCCAGCAGCATCCCTGCTCAGCACTCCTATAACGCGGAAAGCACAGGGATGGGCTGAGGGGAGCAAAACATAGGGGGAAATGGGGGAGCCGGGGGTCTCCAGTAACGTTGCAGGCCAGGGCTGAGCTGGGGAAGCAGGGCATGGGGTTAGGAGGCAGCACGAGGTCCCAGGGCCAAGTCATCAGGATGGGGCTTGGGGGAGAAGTGGTTCCTCAGGCATCATGCCCTGGGCAGGAGGCTTTGAGGAAGCAGGAACATAGAGCTCAGTGGGAGCTCAGAGTGTCACCTGTCAGGCACAAGGTGCTGGGTATAAGCATGTTCCCCTTCCCCTCTGGCAGCTCAGCTACCTCATCACGGCAGCCGCTCTTCTCATTACTGTCTCCTTGCATTAGGAATCTCCTCATTTACAGCGGGCGCCCCGCCCGGCGGCCCAATCCCAGGCGCCACGGCGCAGCTGCAAACTGCATTAGTGGCCTGCCACAGAGGCCATAACACTGTTACCCAGGAAGCATTAGAGGTGCTAAACGACAAGCCCCTAAAATACCCCGCGATTTATGTCATCGGGAGGAGGAGAGGAGCGTGCCATTCAGAAACGTGACCTAAGTGGAAGGGTCTGGATTCTCTCTTCAAGTCCCATTGCAAGCTGTCCAGTGCTGTCTCAGACAGCCTTCCACTCCATGACTCCAGGCCCACTATCCCAGGGGCTGCTCTGGGTTCCAGCCCCGGGACCCTCTGACTAGCAACCTAGGTGTGCTCGTTCCCAGCCCCTGTTGCTATTTCCCTGGGCTCCTCCCTCTCTGTCCCCTGGCCTGTCTCTGGTTTACCGCTGGAAATGCCTCTGTTCCCCATGGCTACTTCACCCTTCTCAGCCTCTTGCCAGACTCCCCAGGGCTTATCCTCCCCCTGGATATCCTCCTTGCCCCTAGCCAACTCCTTTTGCATCTCCGGAGTCACTGCAGAGCTCTCTCTGCACTTGCTTTCTCATGATAGCCCAGTTCTATCCCACAGCTGGGCTTTATTGGCTATTAGGACATCTCTAGTCCTGACTCCCCTCCAGGCAGGGCCGCCCAGATTGGGGAGGGGCAAGTGGGGCAATTTGCCCCTGGCCCCGGAGGAACCCCCACGAGAATATAGAATTCTATAATATAGCAACTTTTTTTATGGAAGGGGTCCCCAAAATTGCTTTGCCCCAAGACCCCTGAATCCTCTGGGTGACCCTGCCTCCAGGTGCAGCAGCTAAGGTTAATTGTTCCCTTCTGGCCCACATTAATCCACTGGGAGGGGGGAACTGGTTGGTGGCTCTGCTGATCAATAGGGCTACTGGAACTATCCACAGCTTCCTTCCAGATATCATGCTTCCCCTACACCCTCCTGTCCAGGTTCTCCTCCTCCCCTGAGCTACAACCTGAGCCCATTTCGAGTGGGCACAGAAATCCAGCCCAGGTTATCTGGATAACCCTGGACTGCCTCAGGGATTGATACCAGACCACAGGCCATTCAACATTTTCTTCAATGATCTGGAAGTAAACATAAAATTGCTGCTGATAAAATGTGCAGATGACACGAAGCCTGGCGGAGTGGTAATGATGAGGACAGGGCAGTCATACAAAATGTGTTTTAATACAGACATATGCAAAGCAGTACATCTCAGAACAAGAAACTCAGGCCATACGTACAGATTTGGGGACTGTGTACTGAGAAGCAGCGATTCTGGAAAGGATCCAGGGGTCATAGGGGACAAGCACCTAAATGAGCTCCCAGTGCGATGTTACAGCAAAAAGGGCTGATGCAGTTCTTGGATGTATAGAGGAGGAGGGAGGTGATTTTATCTCCATATACAGAATTGATGAGACTGAGACTGAGACTGGAATAGTGGTGTCCACATTTTTAAAAGAATGTTGAAAAATTGGAGAGGGTGCAGGAAAGAGCCATGGAATGATTCGAGGACTGGAGAAAATGCCGTACAGTGAGAGATTCACAGAGCTCGATTTGTATAGCCTATCCAAAGGAAGATTGACTGGTGACTTGATTACAGTGTGTAAGTAACTTCCTGGGAAGAAAATAGCAGCTATCGTAGGGCTCTTTAATCGAGCAGAGTAAGGCAGAACAGAAATCAATGGCTGGAGGCTAACGCCAGCCACATTCCGACTGAAAGCAAGGCACACGTTTTTAACAGTGAGGACGATTAGACATTGGGACAAGCTACAAAGGGAGCTGGTGGATTCTCCAGATCTTGATGTCTTCATATCAAGACTGGGTGCTTTTGTGGAAGAGATGCTATAGCCAAACACATTATTGGGCTCGGTACGGGGGTAAATGGGTGAAATTGAATGGTCTGTGATCTACAGGAGATCAGACAAGCTGGTTCCTTCTGGCCTTAAACTGAGCCTATGACACCTCCTCCCAGAGTCTGCACTCTGAGCCCACGGCAGGTCAGCACTGGTATCCAGAGCTCTCCACTGGGGCTGGAAGTGATAAATGCTCATGCCACTTGTTCCCTGTGTCCTTCCCTCAATGAATCGTCAAGTGTTTCACACACAAGTCAAGTTTCACACCATCCCCATGGGCCGCGCAAGTGTTGTGATCCTTTCCTTTTACAGATGGGGAAACTGAGGCACAGAGCCACAGCTCTAAATTAGTAGCACAATCTGGAGTAGAACCCAGGAGGCCTGTGCTTTGAGTGGTGTCCCCCACTTTTGGAACCTACCATCACCTCCCTTCGCCACAGGGACTCCGGTGAGAGCAAAGCTGGTTCTGTGGAGCAAGGTTTGCTGCTGGGAAGCTTATCCAAGTGTAACTGAGGGATCTCATGGGGAAGCCTCTGCAGGTAAGCTCTTTGCATTCTGCCCCATGATCGCGTCCTTTCCACCAGTTTGGCTGGGGGGAGGAGGGTGAAGGGGAGAAGCTGACAACAAAAATAAATGCCACCTGTGTGCTTCCCTGCTAAACCCCAGGGCGCTGCAGCTTGGCTTCCTCCTCTCTGCCCTCCGTAAGGTCTGCACGGGGCAAGCCCTGCTCCTAGCACCAACCCAGCCCAGACTCTGCTAATTGAGGGAAGTGCTGGGAATCTTGCAAGAGGGCTCTGGCCTGGAAAGAATCCCTCCTACTCTCCTGGGGGAAGGGAAGGCTGGAAAGCTCCAAACCTTTGGGTGGTTCTAATGGCAATCATTCGTACATCTCTAGCATTGTCCATCAAAGGACATGGAGGGGAAGCGCCTTGCTCAGGGTCACACAGAACAAGAGCAGATCCCCCAATAGAACCCAGGTCTTTTGACTGTCCGGCTGGTGCTCCATCTGCTCAATCCCACTGCCGCCTTGGGAGAGAGGCGAGGTAGCTTTGCCTCCCCTACTCAGGGACTGTGGTGGTGAGGACAGTTCTGAGCCCACCCCAGAATGTCCTGGACATGGGGGTGCTGCGGAAACTGCATAGAGCCAGCTGTGGACATGGGCATAGCTGCCCTGCTGCAGTAGGGGTATCCCTGGCTCAGCTAGTGTGAAGGGAAATCAGGGCAACATTGAAGAGGGCCCATGTCTGGTGAGTGCAAGGGCCTTTTAATAGCACCGGCTCAGAAAGTATCTGGATCAAAGTATGGTGGCACAAGCATTTCTTAGACTCCCTTAAGCACCAAATTGACCCCTAGTGCAACCCCACCGAACAAGGAAGAGAGAGCACCCCTCTCAGATATTACTCCCTACAAGCTATGTACCTAGGTCACTTGTCTGGCACCCCTCAGGGTAGGCACACCCAGGATGTTTGCAGTAGAACAGGGACTTTATCTCAGAACTCCTACAGCCCAGACTAGCACCCAAACCACCAGAGCAGCCCTATGTTAAACTTACCCCTTAGCAAGTTCCCGCAGCCCCACTCATCCCAGCATAGGACCTGTTCCCTGACTTCGAACATGCATCCCGTATAAGAGGGAAGTAGGCAGCTTCCCGGTTCCTAAGGAACCAGTCCTAGATGCTGATCAGAAGCAGCATTACTTGAGAGAAGCTCCTATATTTGCATCCAAGTGACTTGGTATTGAACTCTCCCAAAGGGTTCCTAGCCCTGATGCACTCCAGGGCCTGGGCTCTTCTGCTGCAGGAAACCAGTGACCGCCATTGGCTTCATCCTGCAGTGGGAACAGCCCTCTAGGAACTCTTCCATCTCGCTGGCCCCTTCCCTCTCCTGGGGGACCATGCTGTCAGCATGAGCAGGGGGAACGGGCAACCAAGGGCAGAAGATGGAGGAAGAGAGATCCGGGGATGGCTGGGGGGGGGGAGAAGGAATGAATGAGAGATGGGAGAAGAAAGATGGAAGGGGAGAAGGGGAGTGGCAGAGTCAATGAATGAGTGGGAGTAGAGGGGGGATGGATCAAAGAACCCGTGAGGCTACCGTGCAGTAGCTCTTGTGATATACAGCAACACTCCGCCCCCACAACTCAGCAGCCTGTGAAGCCCAAGCAAACTTATCAGTGCTCTGACAAACTGTCTGACAGCAACACACGAGCCTATTAGAGGCGGCTCTTTGGGGCTGGGAAACCTGTGGGGAGGCATTTTCTGCTTGCTGCGCCCTTTAATAGATACATCTTAATGAGTTCCTGTTGGGATTCAGTACTGATGATGGCGCTCAGGAAGGCGAGGGCAGCAGCTCAATCACAGCCTTGTTAGGGAAGGCACGGCAGCTCCCAATGCTCCGGGGAGGCCTGCACGGGAGTCCTGCCAGTCGGCAAATACCCAGGCTCTGTGCCCAAGCCGTGGCCTGCCACAGGGCTTGGAGCATGGCTCACCTTCTGGATTTGTGGCACTTCTGGCCAACTGGGCCCAGTGCCTCCCACGTGTAGCTGCTAATCATCCTCAATCCTGCAGCACCGTCTGCTACTTCAATTCTGGGCTCCCCACAGACAGCTCCTTCGGTGCACACAAATCCTGATCTGCAGCACCCCTTGCTCTTCCAGCCCTGGCAATCGGTCCCCACCCTTCCAGCTCTGCTGAGGCCCCTCTGTCCCAGCCTGCAGTCCCCCTCACCCAGCTCTTCTTTCTGTCCAGTCTGTTTTTTCTTTGTATTTCTGTACCACCCATCACCAGGATGTCGGGGTGCTACTGATGCCTCACGCGGGAACTGCTCCTTGTGGCACATTGGGTTCAGGCTTTGTGAAGTGGGACCCCCCTGCTGTGGAGAGGTTCATGAAGCCGATCACATTTGTCACTGGGCCTCTTTGAAGCAAAAGGCTGGCGCCTTGACCTCTCTGTACCTCCCTGGGCCACCAGGTGCTGTTTGCTAGAGGATTGCCTCCTGAGGGAGGCCACTTCTGAGCCCAGTAAAATATAGAGAAGTAACAGGATGGATGGGGAGAGGACGGGAAGACAGGAAAAGGGATGGCGTGAAGATGGACTGATGTGGTGGTATGAGGGGTGATGGAATGGAGGAAGATGTGCTGGGATGAGGCAGACTGGAGTCTGTCTAAACAACAATATACCTGATGTCTCTGTGTATCCTTGGGCTCTTTCTCTGTGGGGTTTCCCTCTCCCTTGGAAATGTGTGCGCAGGCGGCTAGATTGGAGTGGGAGCGAGGTGCTTCTCGTGGTGAGAGTTAATGATGGCACCAGTTCTGAGATTAATCCCAAAAGCAAAACATTGGACGTGCCTGAATTTCCCCAAGTTCCGGGAGGCTGCAGAGCTCTCTCCTGGTGAGGTGCCCCTAGTACAAGGCCCATGCACCATGTACGTCCCTCTGAAGCTCTTGGGGGCATGAAATGGAGCGTGGTCCTCATGCTGCCCATCTGTATGGGGTGAATTCTCCTTCCTGGGCAAAGCCAGTCTCCAGTCAATAAGACTGGCAGTGCCCAGCGTAAGCTTCCACAACATGCTAATCCAGTGCTCAGCGTCCTGCGCAGGTGCTTTCTGATTTCCTGTCCCTGCTTTACAGCAGCTTCGGTTAAATTAATTGGCAATTACCAAAGGTCCATAAAAAAACGGACAAGTGTTTCCTCGGAAAGGAGGCTGCGTCCTCAATCATATTTCCTTCATTCCTCATTGATCCCTCAGCCTCCTCCGGTCACTTAGCAGCCTCTGGGAGGTGTGATTATTCCGTCCCTGACAAACACCTATTGATCCGGGGTGGCTGCTGTAAAGACTCGGGGACGTAGGGTAATGTAGGCACCTTCCCCAGCATCCACTATTCAGCCTGCAGATGGAACGAGTTCTTCACTCTCTCATCTGCTGCCATATCTCATTAGGGGTCTTTGCTAGCTCTTTAGATGGGGGCCTGAAGTGAGGAGCTGGCTGGGCTTGGAAATTCACCTGCACTGTTTCTCCAAGGAGTAGCACAGTTTGCATTACAGACATTCCTAGAGGGTAAAACTGAGGGGATAAGACACAGGAGGAGGACTTAGCAGACCTGGATGCTATTCCTAGCTCTACTCTGCACTCTGTGTGTGACCTTAAGCAAGACTCATCTTATCTCTGTTCCTCAGTTTCCCATCTGTAGAGTGGGGCTAATAATCCTTTGTCTGTCTTGTCTAGTTAGACCGTGAGCTCTTTGGGGCAGGACCATCTCTTGCTATGTGGCACAGTGGGGTCCTGATGTTGGTTGGGGTAGCTAGATGTTACTGTACAAGAAATGGGGTGGAAGACTCATCTTTTGGATCATTTGAAACTGGTCTGAGCTAACACCTGGAGAACAATCCTGCGCTGGCCATCCAGGAGGTGGGGCATGAGCTAGATTAGATGGGAGCTAACAGCTCTCTTTCCATCTGTAATGTAAAAGGTATGGTCCTGGTCACTCTGAGTTATCCCCTGCCCTGCTGCAACTCAGATAGGGATGGTGGGTCCTGCCATTGGTCACTGTATTTTCACAGCAGGAGACAAAGGAAGGTCCCAGCTTGGGCTGGCTGTATCCCTTTAAGAAGCAATGTCAGCCCATCCTCTTCCCAGCAACTTGCCACCAGGGTGACCGGCGATGGCTTCCTGAGACCGGCAGCCTCAGCAGACTCTACTACATGGTCAAATTGATTCTTCCTGGTGCCGCATTCCCTCCCATCTCTCTTCCCTTTGACCGGGTGTTTCTGAGCCATGTGGGCAGACTGTACTGTAGTGATTGGCAAAGGTGTGTCATGGCTCCCCAAGCACAGGGGAAAGGAATGTGAACTGCCTGCATCCTGGAACCGTGAGACAAGCAGGGAAGCTTTACAGCACCTTCTAGAATGCTCTCCCCAATTCATATCCTCCTGCTCTCCCCTGGAAAGGGAGATATTCCTCTGACAATGTAAAAGGAGCACTCCTATACTTCCTGATTGCTGGAGCCCCAAGGTTACCAATCAGTGGGGCTGAAGTCGGATAAGATCAGGGCCCAGGACTGATGAGAGAACATTAAGTAGCGCTCTGATTGATATGTGGATAGCTGGTAATCCAGGCAATCAGCTCTTTGGGAATCAATTAAGGGGAGTGAGGTCAGCACTGGAAATAGAAAGGTTGTTAATCAGCGAGGCTGCAGCAGGGCGGGGGATAACCAGGGGACCCGGAGCCACATCCCTCTGCATGAAGGGCACAAGCAGAGGGAATTAGTGGCTCAAGACACCCAGCAGTATTGGGGTTAAAGAAACAAGTCTGGCTGCTGTTGCTAAAATGCGTTTTGCCACATGCCCTGATTCTGGAAGAAGTGAGGAAATCACTCCGTGATTGCTACAACCAGGTCAGGTAAAACGAGGAGTTGCACCCAAATGCAGGAATGAGCTCCTCTCCCAAGCCCTGGTTAGAGGTACACAAACACACGAACATAGGAGCTGCCAGACTGGATCAGAGCAGGGCTCCATCTAACCCAGAATCCTATCTCTGACACTGTCCAGACCCAGCTGCTTCAGACGAATAGTGAAGAAACCTCACCTAATAGACAGTTCTGGAATAACCCGGCCAGAGGGGAAGTTTCTTCCTGACCACTGCCAGTCAGTGGCTGCCTCTTGCCCTGAAGCAGGAAGGTTTATGCCCTTTATAAATGTGTATCACCAATGGTGCAGTTGCAGGTGATCTTATTATCCTTACAAGCATTTAATCCTTTCTTCAATCCTACCAAGCTCTTAGCCTCAATGATACCTTGTGGATAGCAAGTCCCCGCCCCCCCCCCCCCGCTTTGATTTATAAGTCGGAAAATGTGCAGGGAAGTTTTGTTTTTCTTACCTATCGGATGCTGGGCTGGGTGCAGAGGATGATACCGCTCTGCCCTTACAATCTGATCCCTGTAGATGTGCTGCAAATCCTAGCAGCTCCTATTAGCTAAGCAGAGTTAGAACTTAGCAAGGATGTGGCTAGGAACCTATTTAAGATCTGCCCTCCAGACCAGTATCAAATTAGTTCCCCCAGCATGGTGTTTTGGGGGGTAGGTGGGATGGAATTGTTCCCTTTTCATGAGAGACATAAACCAGAGGTGGTGGTAGTGCTCTTGTCCTGTCCAGATTCCACCGAGGAGGGTTATACTGTGACTCAGATTTTCCCCCTGCAGTTTTAATGGGATATGGGATTCTTCTTTGCTTCTTCCCCTGCAGCGTTGCCGTGCTCTATTAAACAGCTGCTGTGTTCCACCTCAGCAGTGGGTGATGTGGTCCCTTCCCATCCTCCCAGGGAGTGTGTGAAATGTAATTAGTTAACGCCTGCAAATTGCTCTGAGATCCTTGGATGGCGCTCAAGCCGTGTAAAGTATTCATTGCTCTCGATGGGGAAATGACCTTCCCGATGACCCTGTGGCCTAATCTTCAACTCCCAAGAACCTGCAAGGTCGCAACGACTGGATGCATCCTGAACCCCCAAGTTATAAGAGCTAAGGCCAAGATTTTCAAGGACTCGTGATTTTGGGTGCCTTGGGGCATTTGCTACAATGGTGATGCTGTAAAGGGGTTTGATATTCAGTAAGTGCCGAGCACCTGCCTTCTGAAAACCAGGCCCCAGAATGTGGCTCGGGTTAGGCAGCCAAAATCACTAGTCATCCTTGAAAATCTCAGCCTGCATATGTATCTTATATGACAACCATGCCTAGAAAGGAAGTCGCTGTCTCTAGGGTTCTGGGTATACAGTGGGTCTCTGTCACCAGGATCTGGGTAGGGTAGGGAGGAAACACAAACTATAGGAGTTCTTTGCCTTGTTTGGCCTAACCCTGTAACCTACTGGCCTTTTACTGCCTTCACCTACGAGAACTGTCCCCTCACATCTACTTCTGCTGTGCCCATTGCTGCAGTATCTCTGGCAGATCATCCCTCTAGGAACCAAGCCTTCTCCTGCTGCTAAATAACCCACTTGGCTGGAATTAAGCGGGAGGGAAGCCATAGAAATCCCAGCACAGATTCAAAATCCTCCCCCTCCACAAGCAAGGAAGACGGCATGTGTTTCAGCCAGGCAGCCAGTGGTAGTGCCAACCTCAGGTATTCAAAACTGATGCATTAAAAATAATAAACATCCATGAGGGTTTCTGGGTTTTAGTTACGGACATGTGCTGGTGGGGCTTGTGCTAGCTTGCTAAAAATAGCTCTGCAGAAGGTGCGGCTCAGGATGGAGCTGGGCTTTCCAGCGTATGCCCCCCTAGGCGTGGGCCCCTGAGCTCCAGCCGGAGCCACAATGTCTACATAGCTATGTTTAGCATGCTGGCACAAGTCTGTGGACTCGGGGTGGGAGGCTTGCTCCCAGATACCGTGGAGACATACTGCTTCCATGATCGTGAAGAGCTACAAACCTCCTTTGGGTGGGTGGGGGGGAGTAGATAGTCTCATGCAATCACGTGACTTTAAGAAAAGTACCAAATATTGTGAGATAAAATTGCAAGAGTTGGCAACATTGCCTGATGCAGGCCTCAGCTTCTCTGGCTGCTGGTGTGCTAGTGAATACCCCAGAGTGATTTCATACCCTTCCATTTCCAACCCATCCTCTACTATCCTATTGGTTGCTGCTGCTGCTTCATGCACGTCCTTTTGCTCCTCTTCCCAAGGTTTGTTTCAAGGAAAAGACCCTCCAGCCCTATGTGCAGAGACTGTTGTCCATTTGGACTCTGACCCTGTCTACTGCAAGTTTCCCCCAGTGCTTCTCTGTTGGATTGTAGTGCCGAAGCAGCTCAGACTGAAAAAACACATTTTTTATTTTTCAACGAGACGAGAAAGGAAGGAAAAATACTAGGAGTCAGCTATTATTTTTTCCCAGGGAATCTGCTAAATGTTCCCAGTGTGACCCAGTTGGGTAACATGTCATTTATTACAGCATGTTTCTAGTGGAGTCGCTCCAGGCTGACGCCAGTGTAAAAGCAGAATCTGCCCTTGTGTCTTAGGCTGGTCTTCTGCCCACGCCCCTTCCCCCCCCACACACCTCGAAGCCTGAAGTGGGGTTAATGAAAAGCAACAACATACCTGAATAGACCTAAAGTCTTCAAGGTATTTAAAGGCTTACAGTCTGCAATAGATAGAATCATAGAATAGAATCATAGAATATCAGGGTTGGAAGGGACCTCAGGAGGTCATCTAGTCCAACCCCCTGCTCAAAGCAGGACCAATCCCCAAACTAAATTATCCCAGCCAGGGCTTTCTCAAGCCGGGCCTTAAAAACCTCTAAGGAAGGAGATTCCACCACTTCCCTAGGTAACCCATTCCAGTGCTTCACCACGCTCCTAGTGAAAAAGTTTTTCCTAATATCCAACCTAAACCTCCCCCACTGCAACTTGAGACCATTACTCCTTGTTCTGTCATCTGCCACCTCTGAGAACAGTCTAGATCCATCCTCTTTGGAACCCCCTATCAAATCCCCCTTCATTCTTCTCTTCCGCAGACTAAATAATCCCAGTTCCCTCAGCCTTTACTCACTGCTGAAATGCAACCACTTTTGAGGGTGAAATACACTGGAGACCTGCTTCTGTCTTCACGCATCCCTTTCTTACACCGCTGTGGCTCCCTGGGCTTCGCCAAAGCCATGACTTGCAGCCATGTAAGAGATCAGACTCTCTGTGCACAGCATTACTGCAAAGCAATTGAAGGCAGGGCCAGATTCTGATCTCTGTTGCCCTATTGTAGATCTGCGATAGCTGTACTGACTTCAGTAACCGAGAGCACAGTCCGCCCTAGGAATGTAAGAAGCTGGAGGGGGACCCCAACACAGTGCTCAGAATGAGAGGCGCATCTTGCTTGCCTTACTCTCGCTGCAGTCAATGGGAATACATGCATGAGGAAGGAAAGCAGAATTTTGGTCTGCGGTATGTTACACCCGTTCCAAGAAGCCGCATTCTGCCCGGTTCCGGTCCAGTTCATCTTAAGCATAAGCGGGCGCAGGAATGGCGACTGACTGCAGTGTCGGTGGTCTTGCCCTGATTTAACATCGTTTGGGGATAATGGGAGTTCTCAGCTAATTGTTTCCATATTTCACCGCTCTGTTAGTCTGGAATTTCTTTCGAGTTGTTGTTCTAGTGCTGAATATTTGACGAAGGATCAAATAACAATAAGCTGTATTAAAGCAGTGCTGGATGGAGCCCGGGAGAGTATTTCAGCTCTCTGGATATTGCACAAACCTCCTACACTTTCATTATGGAAATACCATTAAAGGTATAAGCCTGACCCTAATGATGACTAAGGGGGAAATACAATAACCACCTACAAGCATTTAGAGCGGTGTATACACCAACAAGGAGGGGATTGTACAGGGTTGGCCTCTTGGGTATAACCCAGTGTAATGGGATGGGATTAAGCAGAGGAAAATGTAGGCTTGAATAACAGGAAAGATTTGCAGTGAGGTCTGTCTTACTCTGGACTGGATGAACCCATAGGGAACACACTATGGAGAACAATCCTGCATTGGTTAGATCCCTCCAAGATCTTTTCCGGCCTCTTGATTTCTGTGATTCTCTTACTTTGCAGAAGATCCCAGTTTTGGCCAAGATATTTTTATACCATCTGAAGCTGTCCTGCCTCCTGCCCAACCCTGTTCATCCTGGGTAAGGTGTGCAGCTGTTGGCTTGGGAGACACGGGAAACTCCAGGCATTGCTCGTGGCTTCACCCATGTCTTTGCAAACCAGTGATGCCGAAGGCATTGCCACGCTTCTCCTGGAGCAAGTGGCAAAGAAACACTAGGCCCAGTCCTGAAATCCTTATCCAGGACATTAGCCCCCTTGTCTCCCATGGACATCACTGATTCCCATTGGCTTCGTGGCCTCTGTGGGTAAGACACTGGGGTCCCAGAGCCCCCTGCTCCTGGGCTGTCTCTGAAGCTCGCTCTCCCCCCAGATGGGGTTTTGCTTCCTGTTCTGCTCCCAGGATGAAACACTACTGAGTTTTCACCCAGCGTGCGTGAGTGATAAACTCAGAGTGCAATGCTAATGGAAGAGCCAGCATGAGCCACTGACGTTGACTTATCCCTGGGAGTATGAACTGCGGCGAAACCCTCTCAAATGCACAGTGCGGGTGCCAGCAAAGCTACCCTTCATGGGAGGCTCCTTCCACGGAATGTCAAGTATCAGGGGTAGCCGTGTTAGTCTGTATCCACAAAAACAACAAGGAGTCTGGTGGCACCTTAAAGACTAACAGATTTATTTGGGCATAAGCTTTCATGGGTAAAAAACCTCACTTGCATCTGAAGAAGTGAGATTTTTTTACCCACGAAAGCTTATGCCCAAATAAATCTGTTAGTCTTTAAGGTGCCACCGGACACCTTGTTGTTCTTCCATGGAATGATGTCAGAATCACCTGGATCAATGATAGCCAGTGTGCACACTCTGTAGTATTTTCCACATGCTGTACCCAATTCAATATTGTTGCCGCTGTAGTGATGCACGCCAGTCTTTGCCAACATAGCATAGTACTCCATCTCTGATTTTCTCAAAGCAGGACAGTTGTTGGCTAGAATGACCAACTTGGCTTTGCTCTGCCGAGAACCATGGAATGGTTCTTCAGTGAGCTCAGCACACCAGACTAGCACAAATGGCTCCAGAGCACAGAAACTGGGTTCCACAGACACACACAAGTCAGAGAGGGAAGAGGCCCATTAGCCTACTACCCCTGCCAGTCCAGGATGGATTCCTGTGGCACAATTTTATAAGAGGCTGCCCTCACAGCCATCTTGCTTGCATGGCATGGGAGGCTTATTCTGTAACCTCTGCTAAGCAGGCTCAGGGAAACAGTGTCTTACATCTGTTAGAGATGAAGTTCAGGAGTCAGGGTCCCTGGGTTCTGTTTACGATCACTGTCTGGCCTTGGTCAAGTCCGCTCCTCTGTGTCTCAGTTTCTCCGTCTGTAAAATAGGAGTGTAAGGGGGTCCAGTAGGGTGCTGTGAAAATGTTGTACATTAGAGTGTTGTGGAAGCAAGGAGCTATACGAGTGCGATTATTGTGCAAAATCCCACTGTACTTAAGAGGTAATCACCAACCTTCTAAATGTAGGTCTCTTTTGGCTGGAAGGCCATGCCACTCATCAGAATCTGGCCAGATTTTCAAAAGGCTTCTGCGCATAGTTAAGAATTGAGGTAAAGAGCCGCCAGAGAAAGCCATTTACAACCTACTTTTGGTTGGTCCTGCAGAACCCAGAAACGACGCGACCTGTTTTTGAGCGCCATCTATTGGCCCCGTTACCCAGTAACTATTTACAGCAGTACTCGTGTAGAGCACTGCTGTAACATAATGGTGGGTGCTGAGCCCCCTGGGAAATCTGGCCCTCCTTGAGGTGTCTAAAAGGCAGCCTGAGCTCTTTTGAAAACCTGGCTCGTGTGTGGCTCTGTTGCGGCAGATATGCTGGGTATGTTTCCATTTGCTTAATGTGCACTGTTTTTACAAAAATAATATAGCGTATAGTTCCCCCGTGTTCAGAACTTGTCAGCAATGGAATATAAATATCTCTAACAGCCTCCATTTACACCCACCTGCCTAGACCATGATGTGTAAGCCAGAAAAAGTAAAAATATATCCTCAGTGTTCATCTGCTGCTGACAGCAGTAATTACATTGTAAATGAGGCTTCTAAAACGGGTCCATTTCCGACCCCAATCATGGTTCTGTGTTTCCTTAATGGGAACTAATGATAACGCAAGTAACCAAAGCAATGGAGTGAAATGATGGGTGTGCCCCTAACTATGTGTGGGTCTAGCTATCTAGCTAGTTATTTCTAATGCATCCATCACTGTGATGTCAGCAGGACTGTCAAGCCATGGCAATTGATACCAGGGTGATTTCCAAATCAGTACGAATGAGGCTTTGAGTGTCTCATTGTGAGAAGCATGGCAAAATCCTCGTTTCTTAAAGCTTTTCCGTTTAAAGTCAATTACAACTAAGGGAGCTGTCCCTTTAGCTGAGTGAGATGTGGCAGGTTGGCACTGGGGTCGTTGTGTGATTCTCCTCTTCTCGCTGGTTCTACACTACTGTTATTCTCTTCAGTGGGGCTAGTCTAGGTTTACCATATCTAACAAATAAAAAAAGAGGACCCTCCACGGGCCCTGGCCCCGCCCATTTCCCCACCCCCCAGCCCCACCCCAACTCCGCCCCTTCCCGCCCTAACTCCGCCTCCTCCTCCCTCCCACTCCCACCGGCTTCACGGTTTGCTGGGCAGCCCCCAGACCCTGCGCCCCCGGCCGGCGCTTCCCCAGCGCAGCTGTAGCCCGGGAGGGGAAGCGCCCAGCCGGAGGCGCAGGGTCTGGAGGCTGCCCGGCAAACCGTGAAGCCGGTAGCGTTCGGGCTTCGGGCAGCCCCTATGCCTCCGGACCCTGCGCCCCTGGCCGGGCACTTCCCCTCCCGGGCTCCGGCGGCGCAGGGTCCGGAGGCATGGGGGCTGCCCAAAGCCCATAGTGCTCGGCTCTTAAACAGAGCTGAAGAGTCGGGGAGGAGCAGAGCCGCCGCGGCTGGAGGCTCTGCTCCTCCCCTGACTCTTCGGCTCTGTTTAAGAGCCGAGCTGCCCCAGCGCTACCGGCTTCGGGCAGCCCCCATGCCTCCGGACCCTGCGCCGCCGGAGCCCGGGAGGGGAAGTGCCCGGCTGGCGGCTGGGGTCCGGAGGCAAGGGGGCTGCCTGAAGCCCATAGTGCTCAGGCAGCTTGGCTCTTAAACAGAGCCGAAGAGTCAGGGGAGGAGCAGAGCCGCCGTGGGAGGGGAAGTGCCCGGCCGGCATTTTCCCGGACATGTTCAGCTTTTTGGCAATTCCCCCGGACGGGGGTTTGATTGCTGAAAAGCCGGACATGTCCGGGAAAAACCGGACGTATGGTAACCCTAGGCTAGTCCAGATTTACACCGGTGTGAGGGGCGAATCAGGCTTGTTGATTCTTGCAGTAGCAATATGGATCCGTGGGCTCAGGACTTGACAGGGGCAGGGGGTGAAAGGAGGAGCTGATTTTTTTTCCTGTATTCAGTTTTTAACCATACTAAAAGAACAGGAATACTCCTGTTCTTTTTGCAGATACAGTCTAACACGGCTGCAACTCTGAAACCTTTAACCATACTGTGATGGATCGGTGCTCTCAGATGCTGCCAGAATGGTGCCTGGAAAGGCCATGTTTGCACTTGTGAATGGGCCTTTTCGCACATGCAAAACAGACAACTGTGCATGCAAAAGGGGAATTGCATTTACAAGTGCTGGCAGGGCTAAGCAAAGGCAGATCTTGCACGTGCAGTGGGAATAAAGGTAGTTGTTGCACTTTGAGGGTCACCCTTTGCAAAATGGAGCCTCTGAGCCAGCACAAATCGGACCAGACCTGGCTACTCAGCAAGCACAGGCTTATGTCAGGGTTTTCCACGTGCGGAGGGGGAGATTTCGGCCGTGATTCAGGTTTTCACATAACTCCTAGAGAGGTTGCAGAGCAATGCACGTGCCTCCTGAACCACCAGCGGCCCCTGTGTATAGCCCCCTGTGCAATGCTACTAGTAATAATGCTTTGCACATAGAGATCTGGGAGAGTGGTTCCTGTCTAGAATGGCCCTGACAACTAGCAGTCATGGAATCTGCCCTGTATCCTTTCAAAAACAATTGGGGATCTTAAACGTGTGTGCATGCCATTTATCTTCCCCATCCCTTCTGCTGCTGCTCCCCCCGGCTCTCCTCTCTCTAAAGGTGGCAGCTGAGCAGATAAACAGGGTGGTGGAAGCAGATATACTAATGCAGCATTAAAATTCCCCTGCACACTGCCGGCCTGTAAGCTGCTCCCGTCGCCCTGCTCCTCTCGCCCGTTGGAGCGCCGGATGCATGTATACAGTTATTAAAAACCTATTACCCTGCCTCTATCATACTCCCCTCTATAGAACGGCCTCCTTCCCAGGGCTGCACACTCATCTCATTAGAAAGGGAGCCAGGAAGAGGCTGAGTTTCCACCCTGCTGCTCTCAGTTATCTGTGTGAAAGGGGAGCCAATTACCAGCAGCTGGTGAGAGCCTAAAATTATTATTAATTTCTAACAAAGCATATGCTTTGTGTTAACAATCCTCTGTGGTGTGGCAGGAGGGCCAATATCAGCCAGATGGCTCAACATGCAATGGGAATGATTAATGCATCACGCTGCAGCCTAATCAGGGAGCTCTTGCAGGGGACCGGAGGGCAAGGAGGGAAGGAAGAGGGGAGCGGAGATGTAGTGAGACGTGGGAGTGGTGGAAAGGCCCTGCTACGCCATTGCAAGGGGCGCTGCTCAAACTTTCCTGGGAAGAATCTGTTCCTCTCGTGGTGCAATTTGCTAAGGGCAGGGAAGGCAGAAGGCTGGGTTACTTGATGGCTTTATGGGATCACTATGAATTCCCCCTCTGTTCCCTTGGCAACATCCCCAGGGCTGGGATGGACTCCTATTGAGCAGGGCTGTGTGGGGATCCTGATGGTAGGGGTCACTGTAGAGCAATGAATGGCTCCCCCGTCTTCCAGAGAAAGGATTGTGCCTTAGACCTGCTCTCAGGTCTCTCTGGCAGCGAGTGAGAAACTGCCTTGGGGAATCAGACCTGGGTCTTTTCCATGGCAGCATGGAACCTCCCAGACAGCGATGGGAATGGGCCCCGGTGTAGCAGTGTGAGCCGTGGGTTCTGGTGACCCCTGAGATCTATTCTACCTCTGCCACTGACTAGCTGTGGGACCTTGGAGGCAAGGCACTGCTGCGCCTTGTGCCTCAGTTTCCCCACAGGGACATTTAAGTCACAGGAGTATGGTGAGGTTGAACCAGTCCAGTTATTGATCTTAGTTTTTTTCTATAGGGCCCATCACTCTAGGAGCTAAGAGCTGATTGTCGTCTCTTCTCCAGCCCCTTCCATCTGAGGATCTCAAAGCACGTTGCAAACAGTAAATCGAGCCTCATGAATGTCCTGCTGAATTCAGTGGCCCCGTTGTACGGATGAGGAAGTAGAGACACAGAGAGGCTAAGGGCCAGATCCTGCATTGATTTATGCCCCATGAACCCCCATTGACTTCAGTTTGGCCTTTAGGGCCAGGTTTTCAGAAGTGTGAGGTCCTGGGTGTGGAGCTCTCTGGCCCTTAAGGGCTTTCCCAGGACACACGGTGGGACCGTGGGAATAGAATCCAGGCCTCCAGACTAAGTCTTGTGCCTTTACCATACACATCTCTCTGAGATGCTTGGATGGAAGTCCCTAGAGAGATTCCCAAGTATTATTTACAAAGACAAGACAAGGTATTGTGTACCTGACAGGGACCTACCATTTCTTGCTCCTGCAGATGGTGGGAATCCACTGTCATGTCCTAGAGGAATTGCTACAAGATGCAGGTGTCTTTGCCTTTGTTACCTTTCATCCATCCCTCTGTGTCTCCTGCACCCCAACCACTACTTCCAGATTGGAGGGATGGTCTAATAAGTGGACGGAGACTCAGGAAACCAGGGTTTGATTATCGTCTCTGCCACTGACTCCCTGTGTGAACTTGGGTAAATACCTTCGCCTCTCTGTTCCTCAGGTCTCTATCTGTACAAGGGGAATAATAGAGGAGACATACACTAGAGAGATGCTCAGATATTACATGGATAAAGGCCATGGAAGAGTCTTGATAAGGAAATAGGACCAGCCACCACTTTTCATTAATCCCACTTGGATTACCCAGAAAATCAGACTGCAGGTTGTTTTTAGCCGCTTCACTCAGCATCAGAGGGGATGTGAACTAGGTTTGGAGGAAGTCCAGACAAACTAGCTAAGCGAATGCATGTGCTGGAGGGTGGTGAGGGAGAATTGGGGGAAGTGCTGGTCTCTGCAGCTGGTATGAAGGGATGGCTCAGAGCTGGGAGTGACATGCAACTTGTAGCATCAGCTTGGTCACAGGTGTAACTCCAAAGACTTCAGTGCATGTGCACCAGGGATGCATTTGCCTCTTCTTGGTCAGTAGTACATATAAGGGAAAAGAAATCTGTGTGCAAGGGAACGTGCGTGAGTGTGCAAAGGGGTGTGCATTTTAACTGCAATCAGGTCAGCCATTTCATCAGTGGATTTCTGCCTGGAACTTAGGACCTGGCAGAGGAACTGAATTCTGTGCCCCGGAGGCATGGCCTTTGGGTGCTGATCCTGGAAAGAAAAGTACCAGAACTGGATTACTGTGCCCTCTGGAAAGGGTTCTGTGTGCACCACGAGAGAAAGCTCTGAGTTAGAAGCGGGCTACCGGCCAGCTGGCTCAGGAGAATGCTTTAGGTACAGTCAGGAAATGCTGCAATTCTCTGAAGTGTTCAGTTTTTTTCTTCCAGGAAAAATGATGAGAAATCTTTAATCTCCCTTTTCCTATTAGCTCTTAGCAACGGAGCGACTGGGACCAGGGAAGGTTTGAGAACTGATGCTTGATGAGTATCCCAAAGTGCCTCTGTGAGGAGATGCTCTCATAAAGGGGTTTGCTTCCTGTTGGGGGTCTAACAGGAGCACTTCCCCTTGGGCTTGGAAGCATGTGCTTCTCTTCACCTACCGGGGTAAGAGCTGCTGATGGAAATGAGGGCTATTGCCTAAATCATTACTACTTCGGTGGTGCCTTTAACTGGGGTTCTCAGAGTTTTACAAACACTAATTACTCCAGTCTCACAAAACCCTCCACTCCCACAGGGAGGTTGGTGGGCAACACTAACCATCTTTTCCAGATGGGGAAACTGAGACACAGAGCATTGACTTGCCCAAGGTTATATGGCAGAGCCTGGAATAAAAACCAGGCCTCCTGAATCCCAGTCCCGTTTAAGTAACCACTTAGCATTTCAGCTAATTAATTCTCCCAGTGAGGTAGGTAAAGATCATTCCCATACTCTAGATAGGGAAACTGAGGAAAAGCCGCTTGGCATCAGTGTTAAGAAGCAGGACTAGAACTCAGGCATCCCTGATACCCTGCATTGTTCTCAGACTATTAGGCCATGCTGCCTCCTGGACAACACTGCCCAGCATGTGCTTTCAGCTTATTGCCAGCCTCTCCTGTAGCTCAGCCGGTGGGTGGAGGGGTCTCAGGAGAGTCTTGTGTCTTGGTCTTGGCTGCTCAGTCTCCACCCTGCATGGACAGAAAAGGAGCAGTGGTAGAATCTAGACCCCTCTGCTGACAGTGGGGCCTTACTGTGCATAATGAGAGAGTCCCTGCCCTAAGGAACTGAAAGGCTTCACCTCAGATGATCCCATCCTGAGGTGTGGGGGTAACTCAAGCAGGTGCGGGCTGTGTGTGTGAGGCAGGGACCAGCAGGCCCAGGAACACCAACGGCAACCTCTTGAATCTCTCCGAAGTGGATATGGCAGCTGCAGGATCAGATGTGGAGTATGTATCTGCGTGGGGAGAGCAGGTCTCTGGTCTTTATCTTGTCTATTTTTGATGTTGCGGGCACTGTCAAAATGTCAGTCTGAATAGATTGGCAATTGGGTATCATCAGAGAAACTGTCTCCAGCCATCAGACGGGAGAGAGACACTTTCCAGAGAGGAGGAGCAATTAGTTGTAATTACTGTGCAGGGTTTTCAGCTTGCTCGGCGTAATAGGCAATGATCGCATATTTATATTAAAAAAAAAAGCACTTGCACTAATGTTCTTCTCATGCATCAACAAGTGATTGGGGAGATGGGCAGGCGGGAGTCGCTGAGACCAGGTAAAGTGCATTGACTCCCATCAGCTGAGGCATCCAAGCTGCAGCTGGGAGAGGAGGGGACTGGGATAGCAAATGGTGACTGCTCCAGACGCTTGCTCATCTCTGGGTTCTCCCAGTCCTGGTAGGGCGACCGGCAACGCGAGTCTGGTCTCTGCCTGGTTCCTGATGGCTCAGCACTGTTGTGATACACACATCACCTGAGTTGTCCCATAGTCTAGGGAGCAGATGTCTGCTGTGTAGGAGGAGGTTTTAGTCTTTGTCCCCTGTGTAGGAGGAGGTTCTATTTTTTGTGGTGGTGTGTGCCAGGGTGGATCTCTGCGTTGGAAAGTGGGTGTGCGTGTGTCTCTAAGAATCGGAGGCGTATGAGGTAGAAAAGACCCAGAAGAACATCCAGTCCCTGTCCCTGGGGCCAATGTAGGGTTGCCTCCCAAGGCACATATTCTACTGCTGTGTCCTGTCCAGCTATAAATATCCCCAGCAAGGTGCCTGCTGCACAATTCCCAAGCTTAGAGGTGGAATGAGATGAGAGCCTGTATGGGGTGGAGGGAAGTTTGGGGGCTTTCACAATCAGCATCACCTCTCTAAATGCCTTGGCTAACCTTGAGCCAGCAAATGCTTAAACAGCTTGATACCTTCTCCACAGCCCTGGGTTCAAATCCCCGGAGAAGCCAGCATCTGACTGCCGCTGCACACAGGTGGCTGCATGAGAGTTGCAGGGAGGTAGAGTGGCAGCAGCAGCTGTCTCTTCCCATCACACTTCCTGGCAAGGCGAAAGGGCAATCACAGAGGCTGATTAGTGGAGTGGGGGCTCTCCTGATTAGCCCATGATTGCACAATCTGTGAGCATCTTGTTTATGCCTTCCATGTCACTCGCCGCACCACGAGCTGGTGCAAAAGAGCTAGAGGATAGTCCCTGCCCTTCCAATGAATGCTGTTCTTGGGGCAGCTGCTGTCTCTTGTCCCTGTGTTCCATCCGCTTGCTGCCTTTGCACGTGCCAGCTGCATATATGTGATCTTCCCATGGCTGGTGCAAGAGCCTTCTCTACAGTTCCAGCTGACTGGACCAACTCACCACTCCTCCACCTCCTCAGACTTTTTCCAAATCTCATCTGAGAACGAGAGATGAGCCTGATCCAAACATCCCTGTCATCTGGGGAGGAGGAGGGGATTGAAATCCAGATCTAAGTCCTGAGGCTCCCCCTGGCATCTGCAGTTGTTGTTGTTGTTGATTATTTGTATTGCTGTAGGGCCTAGGAACCTGCAGCGTGGACCAGGCCCACATTGTGCTGAGGGCTGTACAAAGAGAACAACGGATGGTCCCTTCAGAGCGGATGATCTAAGACAAGAGACAACAGAAGGCTACAGACAGAGGGGGGAGCGGAAGGAAATGATGCAAAGGAAGGGTGTTCCAGTGTTCAGATGCTGCATGGGACTCTTGCAACCCGGGTTTGATGCTTGACTTTACTCCAGTGTGAGCTTGGGAAAGTCATTTCGTCTGTCTGTGCCTGTTGAAAGGGGACAGTAGCACGGCCCTACCGCACAGGGAGGATACACGCTTTAAAGTTGGTGAGGGGCTCAGATGCTCCAGTGATGGAGGCCAGATAGTTACCTTAGATAGAATGAGACTGCACAGGTCAGTATGATGGGCAGTGGTCACAGCACACCATCTGCGTAACCATTGTCAGGGTTCTTGCAGGCATCCCAGCAAAGGAGTTTTAGGGAGGGATTTGGAGGAGGTCAGTGAGATGGCGGTGTAGATAGCTCTGAATCTCTCTCTCTCTTGGCAATTCCTTTGCCTTTTTCAATCTTTCCACACATTAACTCTGTCAATATTTTGAAGACACCCTTCCTATGAAGGACATGCTACTAACTGAAGCTACAGGATTATGTGCAGAGCGCTGTTGCGGTGCACCATAATTCACAGACAAATAAGAAGGGAAGATCTTCTTGACCCAAGAAGCTTATAGCCTAAGGGTAAAATCTTGAGCTCCTCAGCTAGTCACCACTCAGGCAAGGCTCCCAGTGAGTCCGGGGTGTTGTTTCTCCCAGTGAAGTTGTGTATGAGCAGAAGCAGGATCATTCCGTCTTTGTTCCCTTTTATTTCAGGACTGGGCTGATTGTGCAGAGAGAACGCAAGGCATTTTCCTCCTTGCTCTGGCTGCGTCCAGGGGGGTTTGTGTGGGTCTGAGCCATTTGCAAGCACTTTGGCATGCACAGTTATGGAAAAGCCGGAAGCCCAAAGTGCCTCTCTGTTTCCTTAACCGTTCAAATTATGTGGATGGGTGTTAATATGGTCTGAAGCTGTTTCCTCAGTGAAATGCTGCCATTGCTTCCCAAATGGCTGGTGTGTAGGCAGAAAACTGCATCCATGTCTTTGGGTGATGGGTCCAGCTACTCACAGAGCATCCTTCTTGATGCACAGAGCCATCACAGGTACCAAACTGCTACTGTTTGTAATGTCGGTCGCTGACTCTCGCTTGCAGGGGTGGGTCGCTTTGGGGGAATTCTGATCTGGGCACAGACCTCCCCACTGGTCCAGTACTGGTGTTGGAGACCTTGCTGAGGTCAGAGCCCCATGGCGCTGGGTGCTGTACGAACATGTCACAAGGGATGGTCCCTGGCACTAACATTTAGTCTAGATAGAGGAGACAGCATTATCCCTGTTTGTAATGTCGGTTGCTGACTCTCGCTTGCAGGGATGGGCTGTTTAAATCACGTGGCTCAAATCAGGGCCAATTAATCTTTTGGGGGGTATAACTAGCAGCTGCTCTCTGTGTCAGTGACTGTAACGGGGAGGCGGAGTAGACTGTAGTTTTATTGAGGGTGAGCTGCAAATACTTGGCTAAAAATAGGAGTAAGCACTGGAGTGGAGGCATGCTACTTAATAAGGGGTTTCAGTTGACACTGGCATTCTGGTTTCATGATGACGCTTCCCAGCATAGGTGTAAAATCTATTTGTACATCAGGGCTAGACCCTTATGGGAAAGTCTCAGGGAGTGTAGTAAGACTGGAACCAGCCGAGTCCTACAGAAACGTGATAGGGTTCTAGATTTATTAGTCTGTATTGTGGTGTCAGCTGGGGCCCCATTCTGCTAGGCATTGCACAAACATGTGGGAAGATGCAGCTCCTGTCTCAAAAGCTCCAGAAATAACTCCCCCAGATCCCGGAGAACTCAGAAGAGAATGAGATCCTGTCTATAGGGGTTGTGTTGGAGCAGCCTGTAGAAATCTAGAGCAGGGGTAGGATCAAAGACCTCTAGAGAGGGACTGGCTCGCTATTAAATTCGCTAAGGCTTTTCTACAAGGTGACCGCTGCTGAAGCTTGGGATTCGCTCACAGACTTGCCATTGCTCCCTCACTCACTGGCTCTCCTAAATGCTCATTGATGCCGTCTGCCCCTTCTCTCTCTATTTAACCTTTTCCCACAGGGATAGTGACCCGGTGCAGATGAATCCAACTCTTTTTAGCCTCAGCTTCATTTCACCGCAATTCCTGTTGTCCAAGCCCTCAATTGTGCTGGGGTTTCAGAGAAGTAAAAGGCCAGGATTACGGCGGCAGGCGCTGGCTTTTAAGTGGCTTGGTTGTTCTTTGACATTCTAGCTGGTGTAACGAAGAGGCCTGTTGCTAGCTAAGCCCTGTGTCTGCGTCCCATGTGCATGAGGGTGAAGATACTGAGAGGCAGGCTCTGGCAGTAAGTCATGGGATTGTGCGCTCTGACATTTCCAGGCAGAGGGGAGCTGCCCTGCTTGGAAGAAAGGGAAGAGGCTTCATTGCTGTGTAAAGAGTCACAAGAAGCAAAGCCTGCACCTTTCCAGGCTGACTTGTGGTACTGTGGGCGATAGGACACGACTGGAGAATTGGGCTGGCCTCTGTCCAGCAGTAAAGAAGAAGGCTAACGGCATTTTGGGCTGTATAAGTAGGGGCATTGCCAGCAGATCGAGGAACGTGATCGTTCCCCTTTATTTGACATTGGTGAGGCCTCATCTGGAGTACTGTGTCCAGTTTTGGGCCCCACACTACAAGAAGGATGTGGAAAAATTGGAAAGAGTCCAGCGGAGGGCAACAAAAATGATTAGGGGTCTGGAGCACATGACTTATGAGGAGAGGCTGAGGGAACTGGGATTGTTTAGTCTCCGGAAGAGAAGAATGAGGGGGGATTTGATAGCTGCTTTCAACTACCTGAAGGGGGATTCCAAAGAGGATGGAGCTCGGCTGTTCTCAGTGGTGGCAGATGACAGAACAAGGAGCAATGGTCTCAAGTTGCAGTGGGGGAGGTCCAGGTTGGATATTAGGAAACATTATTTCACTAGGAGGGTGGTGAAGCACTGGAATGCGTTACCTAGGGAGGTGGTGGAGTCTTCTTCCTTGGAGGTTTTTAAGGCCTGGCTTGACAAAGCCCCGGCTGGGATGATTTAGTTGGGAATTGGTCCTGCCTTGAGCAGGGGGTTGGACTAGATGACCTCCTGAGGTCCCTTCCAACCCTGATATTCTATGATTCTATGATTCTAAAGATCCACTGCTGCCCCAAACCATGCAATGTGGGGAGAGCTGGCCTCCATGCCCAGCTGAATCAATCAATTAATTAGGTGGTTGGTGGGCTGGCTGGCATAACTATGATCCCAACTCCAGTAGGGCCACTCTACTGTGGGAGGTGTGGTTCAAACAATCCTCTCAACCTGCTGGTGTCTTCAAACATTCCCTTGACTGCTATTCCAGTCCTGGACAACCCCCTCCCCACCAGCCATCCGTGCTAACTCCTGACCTGCTGCCCTGGGCTCCCCATTTCCTGAGCTCCCCCAACACAGCTCTGGCAATGGTGAGACAGTGCAGGTGGGTTGCCATGCAGTCCAGGAGCGAGGGCATTGGATTAGGAGTCAGAGGACCTGAGTGATATCTCCCGCTGTGCTGTTGGGCAAGTTCCTTACCTTCTCTGTGAGATGGGTTTGAATGTCCTTGGTTTGATAAGCCCTCAAGGTACCTGCATAGGGGGAGAGGGTTCATCTGAGCTATTCAAACCCCCTTAGTGACGCCCTTGAGTTGGAATGACCATAAATGCAAGATTGAAGTAGGTGAAGATACTCTACCAGTCTACAGATCCTGCAGGTACTGTATTCCTGGAACAGCTGCCCCGTGTGTGTCCCAGAGAGATGCTGGAATCTTGTAAACTTCCACAGGTATCTACTGGGTTTAGCACATGAACCTGTGCCTGGTATTCACTTCCCTCAGGCTGTGGGTCCCAGCTGCTCCTGTGTGGGCATTAACGTTCCACAGAGAACTTTTGCTTCCTGCCAGGGCCCAGGTGGGGGCTGCAGGAGGAGGAATATCCAGTTCTTAATTACAGTCTCTGTCAGCAGAGTTGGTACCTGGTGACTTAATAATTTTGTCCAGGAGTCGCTGGCAACGGTTAATTTTTAATTAAAATCTGTGACCATGACTGTCTATTTTCTGCACAAAAAATGTCATATTTTGCCTCAAGCGGGTGAGCGAGGTCTGAGGAGATGGGGCTTCTCCCTGACAAATGCTCAAAGCATGGGGGCAGGGATAGCTTGGGGTGTGTGTGTGTCAGGAAGTGCAATTGAGACATAGGATCTCTAGCTTCTAGGTTGCTCGCATGAATCCAGCCCAGGTTGGTAGTGGGCAGGAGTGATCGCTATCAAGGCTGTGCAGAGATTTGGCCTGCTGGCTGGAGTGGTAAAGCACCTGTAGTTTTGCTTGGCGGGTGGCTGAGATCTGTGGAATGTGGGGATCTGCACTAGGATGCAGCCATGTCAGCTGCGACCTGTGCTGGTAGGAGAGCAACTTGCAATGGGACCCAGCCATCATCCTGTAACTGCTTAGCCTGTGTGTGGGGCGGACCGATGGAGCCTTGTCTGCTGATTGCTGCCTGCCTTGTTGGTGTAGATTGTAAGCTATTCAGCCATGTCTTTCTTGGTTGTCCGTATGCCACCCAGCACAATGGGTCCTGGTCTGATGGGCACTAATGCTGGGCAAGGGGATTGCCACACTGGGTCCGAGTAGAGGTCCCTCTAGTCATGTCTCCAGCAGGGGCCAGTGCCAGCTGCTTCAAAGGAAGATACAAGAAGCCCTGCAGAAACAGTGATAAGATAACCTGCCCATTGGAGAAGTTTCTTCCTAGCTCCCCTTAGTGGCTGGCTCCTATCCTGAGGCATGAGGATTATACCCCGTCCACAAGACTTGGACTCGGGTCTTCAGCTGGAGTAATTCAGCACAGCTCCACTGATGTTAGCCAGTGACCTCACTGGAGGCTCTGTCTCGCAGGTTTTTTAAACCCTTACTGCTGAAACCCTGGATGTTCTTGTTATCCATATAAATGCCCAGTCCTTTGTTTTTAACCCTGTTAAGCAAGCCTCAGTCTAGCTCCCTGCAGATAAGAGCCCGTGCCACAAAATCCCCCAGCATAATTGGCACTAACTGGCCTACGTTGCCAGCAGCATCAGCAGAGAGACTGTGGACTGGCTGGGCCGTGGGCATTGAACTAACTCATCTCTCACCCCATGTATCTGAGCCCCTCACAATCACTCCCGCCACCCCCGGGAGGCAGGGAAGCGCTGTTATCCCTGGATGAGGAGTAAGGCACAAGGCAGACCAGAAACCCAGGTCTCAGGGGTCCCCAGGGTGAGCGAGGCACATTGGTGGAGCAGGGAATGGAGGGGAGAACAGGTCCTGGTGCTGCTCTTCACTGAACAAAGGCTTCCCTCTCCAGGGCGCTTCTCACTGGCACAGCATTCCCTTTTCAAAGCCACCCCCACCCCTCTCAGGTAAGCACCAGATCCTGTAATCGTGGTGCTTTCCCTCAGGATGGGCTGGGAAGCCATTCGCCAGGGGAGAGAAGGATGCTTCTCTCCTGTGGCCCACGACGAGGCGAGTCCCTGACTGATGTTCCATCACCTCAGACATGCCACCCTCCATTGATTTCAGATCAAAGGCACTTGTCTCGTTTCGGCTCTGGGAGATGCCTCAGACAAGCGCTCGATTGATGTTCGGTGGGGAGCTGGGGGAGTGGGGGGGAATAAGCTCGCCCAACGCTCTCCTTCCCCTCCCCACCATCGCACGCATGCTGACGTGGCCAGAGACGCAGTGCAAAGCACCCCGGCACTAATAGACTCAACTCCTTCCCTGCTTGCTCGTGTGACAGGCAAACGAGCGCCCAGCCGGTACCTGTCTTAAGTCTGCTGTGCCAGCTCCCCCTTTGTCATCGTTGAGCCAGGCACTCGTGAGTGCCGAGTGCTCCCCTAGCAGCCTGGTAAATCTGCAGAGCCATGCGTCTTTATTTAGCCCTTGCTGCTGCCGCGGCTTTTTATCTTCTGTTTCCCTGGTGTGTTTTCTTGTAGCTCCATCATGCTGGCTGGAGAGAGGGAAGGGGAGCTGTCTCCAGAGATAATGGAGTCCCCGGCCACTGGCCTCTTCCCCAGCCGACTCTTCTGCCATGATCTACAGGAGGGGGACACAGGTCATGATCACAACCCATTATCCCCTTCCAGCACCTCTTTCCTTCCCCTCCAGCTGGGCAGAGACCAGGTGAGTCAACCTGCCCGAGTCACAGGGGTAAGGGGCAGAAATGTTTTTTGTCTTGTAAGGGCCCCTCCTGTCTTTCCAGCTGAATATAAGGATGGATAGTGCAGGCTAGAGCCAGGCTGGTGCTGTACAAACTTCCCCTTTACTGCTCTGCTTGTGCTTCACAATCCTGCTCCGGGCCCCCCCTGCTATCCCAGTCCTGGGCTTCCCACACCGCTCTCTTCATGCCCCTCAGTTCCAGCCTGTTATTCCAGGCCTGGCCTCTCCAAAGCAACTCTGCAAATGCCCCCTCTGTCGCTCCACCCCTTCTCCTCCAGGCCTGGGTTCCCACCCACACAGCTCTGCCCATGCACCATCATCCTGCCATATCACGTCCCTCGTTATTCCAGTTGCAGCCCCTCGGATGCACGACTCTGCCCAACACGCTCCTGTCCTAACTCCCCGCAGTCCTGTCCTGGCTGCCCCTGCCTCCCATCGCAGTTTTGACTCTTCTACATCATCTGCTTCTGTCCTCCAAAGAGGTGGACAAGCATCCGCAAGGATGGAAACAACCAAGGGCATTTCTGCGGTGGGAAGTGGGATGGGACTTGTCAGCAGAGAAGGCTTGCCCCGGGCCCCACTGGGTCACTAGTGAAAGGCGCTGGCAGGTGGCTGGCTGTGAGGACCATAGCCCATGTCACGAGGGAAGAGAGACAAGATGGCACTGGCAGCATGCGTAGGGCCTCCTGCTGTCCCCTTCGGTTGGGTGGAGTTACACAAGTGTTTGAGAGAGCCAATGGCAGAGAGAGGGAGAGGGGATGAAAGAGGGAGGGAAGAAGGGTCAGAGAGAGAGAGAATGGGGAACTGAAAGAGAAGAGACAGAGCGAGAATGAGTGAAAGAGAAAGCCAGGGAGAGGACAGATGGGAAGGAGGGAGTGAGAGAAGGAAAGGCAGAACTTCAGGCTGCGAGGGCAGAATGAGAAGAGAGAGAATGGGGCACTGGAGATGAGGGAGAGGCAGAGAGGAGACGGTAAAGAACAAGACCAGAAAAAAAGAGGAGAGGAATGAATGTGAGAGGAAAAGGAGAAGTTGGAGGCAGACTCTGGTGGGGGTGCCACAGAAGAACCTAGACAGACAGATGTTGGGGGGCGGGGGGCAGCAGAAGGCTTTGAGTCAGCAATGACCCAGAATTGCTTGGCTCCCCCTAGAACTCATGATTTCCTTTCACGGATTTTTGCGGAAAGACTGTTCTGTTGCCTGGTCCCCTTGTCCTCCTACCCCATCCCGGTCCCCTTGCCTCCTCTCATACCTCCTTGACAGACCCTGGATCCCAGGGGCTGTGGGCAGAGGGCAGGCTGCCTCCGCGCCATAATGGGAATGACCTGTCTTTGTTGCAGTCCCATAAAATATACATTTGAGTGATAATGGGGCAAGCAGCGACTGAGCGTAATCTTGAAGAAATATTGGTGCATTAAAAGATAGCAGAAGCTGTTATAGCTGTTGAAAAGATTGCAGTGGTGGAGCCCTTCCCCCCAACAGCTGGCTCTCCTGCCATAAATTCCCCGCTTCCCCGCCTCATGAAGGTGAACCTCAGAGATGATCGAGGGGATGGCTCAGAGCCGGGAGAGTGGTGTGGGTTTGGGGTAGAGCAGTAGGGGGCTGTCCACAGCCTGGCTTCGTAACAGTCCTTTCCCGGGGCTTCGTTGTCCTCGAGAGGGATTCTTTATTCACTGCGGTCCTGTGTAGATGGCACTTTCTGCATCTTCCACCATCACTCAGGTTCCCAGGGATCAGAAGAAGGGAGGAGACCCATGGACTAAGCTGGTAGGAGATGGCAGGTCAGGGAGCCGGTTATGGGGCAGGCTTGGGCCTTGCTTCCGAAGTGAGGTGGCACCTAGGGTGTAAAGGCAACTGCTATGGGCAGAGATGTGTGTTCTCCCAGGTCCCTGGGGTCCCTTGTGGTGATCTTAGGAGTTTAGCTGCCAAGGTGAGGAAGGATGGCCCCATGGTTTGGTGCTTGCCTGGGACTCAGCAAAGCTGGCTTGATTCCCTGCTCTGCCACCACGGGTGAGTCACTGAAGCAAATCAATGGAAGTTAGGAGCCTTTGTGGATCTGGACCTCAGTTCTCCATATATAAAATGGGGAGAATACCCCTGCCTGGCCTCCTGGGCCGTGCGGGAGATAAATACGTCACAGAGTGTGAGTGCTCAGATAATACGGTGATAGGGGCCAGATAAGCACATAAATAGAAGAGCAGAGAAAGAGTCTTCTAATTAGGGTGTGTCACACTGTATAGAGTAGCTCACAACTGAGAGTGCCAGTCTCCGGGCAGGCACCCCAAACTGGTGGTAGGTTCTATAACTAGATCTCACCGTGCCAGTAACACACGTGCACCCCGATCACTATATTCATTTTACAAACAGTCCCCTTAGGCCAGAGGTGGTCAAACTACGGCCTGCAGGCCACATCCGGCCCGCGGGACCCTCCTGCCTGGCCCCTGAGCTCCTGGCCCAGGAGGCTCACCCCCGGCCCTTCCCTTGCTGTTCCCCCTCCCCTGCAGCCTCAGCTTGCCCCACCACTGGCACAATGCTCTGGGCAGCGGGGTTGCGAGCTCTTGCTGGTCAGCGCAGCTGCAGAGCCCGGCCTGACCCGGTCTCTGTGCTGTGCGGTGGCATGTCTGGCTCCAGCCGGGCGGCGCGGCTGCCTGTCCTGGTGTTCTGGATGGCGTGACTGTAGTGTCACCAGCCACCGGTGCTCCAGGCAGCGCAGTAAGGGGGCAGGGAGCATGGGGGGGTGGATAGAGGGCAGGGGAGTTCGGGGTGGTGGTCAGGGGGTGGGGGGTGGATGGGGTCAGGACTGTCAGAAGGCAGGGAACGGGGGCATTGAATGGGGGCAGGGGACCTGGGGGGGGGCAGTCAAGAAGGAGAGGACTCATAGACTCATAGACTTTAAGGTCAGAAGGGACCATTATGATCATCTGGTCTGACCTCCCGCATGATGCAGGCCACAAAGCAGCCCCTACCCTTTCCCTTGACTCTGCTGTTGAAGTCCCCAAATCCTGTGGCTTAGAGACTTCAATCAGCAGAGAATCCTCCTGCTAGCAATCCCTGCCCCATGCTGCGGAGGAAGGCGAAAAACCTCCGGGGCCTCTGCCAATCTACCCTGGAGGAAAATTCCTTCCCGACCCCAAATATGGCGATCAGTAAAACCCCAAGCACGTAGGCAAGATTCTCCAGCCTGACCCTCATTAGCCATTATACTATTTACCTGCCACGGCACGCTGTTCCTTTGACTAAAATCACGTTATCCCATGAAACCATTCCCTCCATAAACTTATCAAGCTTAATCTTAAAACCAGACAGGTCCTTCACCCGCACCATTTCCCTCGGAAGGCTGTTCCAATATTTCACCCCTCTGACGGTCAGAAACCTTCGTCTAATTTCAAGCCTAAACTTCCCCACGGCCAGTTTATATCCATTCGTTCTCGTGTCCACATTAGTACTGATCTGGAATAATTCCTCTCCCTCCCTGGTATTTATCCCTCTGATATATTTAAAGAGAGCAATCATATCCCCCCTCAGCCTTCGTTTGGTCAAGCTAAACAATCTGAGCTCCTCTAGTCTCCTTTCGTACGACAGGTTTTCCATTCCTCTGATCATCCTAGTGGCCCTTCTCTGTACCCGTTCCAGTTTGAGTTCATCTTTTTTAAACATGGGAGACCAGAACTGCACACAGTACTCCAAATGAGGTCTCACCAGCGCCTTGTACAACGGAAGCAGCACCTCCTTATCCCTACTTGATATACCTCGCCTAATGCATCCCAAGACCGCATTGGCTTTTTTCACCGCCACGTCGCATTGTCGACTCATAGTCATTCTCCGGTCTACAAGGACCCCGAGGTCTTTCTCCTCCTCCGTTACTTCTAACCGATGCGTCCCCAGCTTGTAACTAAAATTGTTGTTTGTCATCCCTAAATGCATCACCTTACACTTTTCACTATTAAATTTCATCCTATTTCTGATACTCCAATTCACAAGGTCATTCAAGTCTCCCTGCAGAATATCCCTATCCTCCTCCGAATTGGCAATACCTCCCAGCTTTGTGTCATCCGCAAACTTTATCAGCCCACTCCTACAATCGGTTCCGAGGTCAGTAATAAATAGATTAAATAAAATGGGCAGGAGCGGGTGGTGGGGGGCAGTCAGGGGTGGGGAGTCCGGGGGTGGGCAGGGGACAGGGAAGGGTGGATGGGGCAGGGGTCCTGGGGGTGTGTGTGTCAGGGGGCGAGAAGCAGGGGGGGTTGGATAGGGGGTGGGGGCCTCCCCTAACTGGCCCTCCATACAATTTTGGAAACCCGATGTGACCCTCAGGCCAAAAAGTTTGCCCGCCCCTGCCTTAGGTTCGCCAGCTAATCTTGGCACCCAAACAAACTGGATTTTGTGCTGAAAGGTTATTAAGCCAAAAAAATCATCTCGCATTAGGTTACTCCTAGTCCCAAGGGATTGGTCACTTATCTGAGGTCAAATTGGTACTCTGTATCTCAGCCAAGATAACGCTGAAGCCAATTTCTCTAGTAAACTAACTAAAGGTTTATTAGCTAAGAAAAAGAAATGAGTTATTGAGAGGTTAAAGCAGATAAAATACATTAACAGATGAGTCCAAGTTTGTAAATGCAAAGTGTTGAGAGGTGTAGTAAATCTGCTAGATTTCCAAAAATTCCTCAGGGTTACCTAGTGTAATTCTGGGGATTTCTGTCCATTTATTCAGTATTCCACCCTGTTAGAATCCAAAACAGTTCAGAGATACAGGATCGCTTCCTGGATCCACTCTTGTAGCTGTCTTCCCCGGAAACCAACCTGGCTAATGTCTCCATCACAGCATGGGTTTTTCCTCTGTTGAATAAACACAGACTGGGTGAACACAATGGCCCCTGCTTTTGAAGTTCGCATGCTTCTTCAGTTACAGTTCCAAGTCTCCAATCTCGTTTGATGGGCAATCCAATTATAGACAGACAGACAGACAGACAGACACACACAGAGTTACAGCAATCCAAACCATCTTTCACGAGTCTGGCAAGTCATTGTCCTGCTCTGTGCTTCCATTTCCCCTCCTTTGTCTATTTAGGAGCTCTTTGGGGCAGGGACCATCTCTTGCTCTAGATCTGTGCAGTGCTTAGAAGAACGGGGTCCTGATCGTGGATGGGTTCCCCGGGCGCTGTTGTAATTCATATAATTATAATGAAACTTGTCTCCATAGTACAATTCATAACTGCCCTCAGCCCCAGCAACCACGATGCTCCAGGAATAGATAAATCCAGCACGGCTCTGCTCTGTCTGCATGCTGTCTGGTTTTGGACATACACACAGCGTGTCATTGTCAACAGGGGGAGGAGAGAAGCACTGCTTGGTTTGTGTTTTGAATTTGCACTCATCATTAGCTGCTCATCTCTCTCCCTCGCTATCGTTTCCAGCCTGTGAATCCCTCAGTATTAATGGTCATGGCCTGCCAAGGAGAACAGGAGCCAGAGAGTGCAGCGTGGAGGTTCTGGGGGAAATTGGCCACTCCATCAATGGAGGCAAAAAAAGGGGGAGGAAAAAAAGGCGAAAGAATAATCAATCAGAGCGGGTAATGCTCTGTACTGTAGAGGTAGCAGGTGATGGAAAGTGTGAACACATCCTGATTCCTAATCAACAGCAGCTGGAGGGAGGCAAGGGGCATCCAAACAGCAGTGGAACGCAGAGCGATGGGAGCCCAGAACTCAACAACATCCCCTGGGGAGCAGGAGTGGTGGGAAGTCCAGGGCTGGCACTTGGCATATTCCACTATCAACCAAGTATCCTAAAAGGCTTTTAACAAAGTGATATCAAATCTTTGCACAGATGGGGAAACTGAAGCATGGGAAGGGGACTTGCCCAAGGTTATGCAGTGCATCAGTGGCAGAGTACAGAGTGGATTAGAAGCCAGGTCTCCTGACTCCCTAGGGTACGTCTACATTGCAATAAACAAACCCGTGGCACTGAGGGGGTGGGTCTCAGAGACCAGCCTCCAGCCCCAGCCCAAATATTTACACTGCAGTTTTATAGTCCTGTAGCATGAGCCCCATGTACCTGAGTCAGCTGACCCAGGCCAGCTGTGGTCGAGCTGCAGGTCTTTTAATGGAGTGTAGTCGTCCCTCCAGCAACCAGTTCTCACAACCCAGTCAAGCTGCAATCACATTAGGCGAGTGAGTGTTCATGTGGACTAACCGATGGACAGAGCTGGTCACCCGGTGGTCTTTCCCCTTGTGACATGGTGCTGGGCAGACTCTGCAGCAGAAGGGCTAGCTCACACGTTTCCATCTGGCCTTATGTGGGGGTGGCCAAATGCCTGTTCCTTTCCCACCAGACAAGGAAAGATCAATATATTCCTTTCTCTACACATTTGTCAATGAATTTAGTACTTTATGCAAGGACTGTTTAAGCTTCCCCTGGCCCCTGGTACTACTAATGCACTTCAGTCCTGGTCTAGCGCTCTCCCTGCTACTTCAGTGCTTGTACCCTACCTTTGCCAATGCCTCTGATGAAGCCTCACCTGCGACACTCTTGCTTCTTCACTCCTGGGTCCCCCAACTACTCTAGCAATGTACCTCAGTCTCACCCTGTGGCCCTGAGACTCCACTCAAACAACTCTGCAAAGGTCCTTCAATCTCAGCCTGCAGCCCTCCCTGCTATTCCAGTCCTGGGCTCCCCTTTGCACAGCTCTGTTCTGACCCCTCAATTCCCCCCATCCCTGCAACTTCCATCCTGGGACCTCCAGCTCTACCAATGCCCCTGAATTTCAACCTGCCGTACTCTGTGCTGTTCCAGTCCTGGGCTCCTCTGGCACAGCTTTTGAGTCCCCCCATCCTGCTATTTCAGTCTTGGTGCATTTCTGCTCTGGTGTGCATGGGAGTGGTGCTGGGGGAGCTTATCCATTGCCTCAGTGCTGTGGTTGAAGAAGGTTTCAAATTCCCTTGGTTTCACCAGGCAATAATTTGCTTTTCCAGCTCATAAAACCCATTGAATCCAAGAGATCAGAGAGGGGACATGCGCCAGACACTGCTTTCTGAGCTGCTCCTTCAAGCAGGATGATACCATCTTGGGCAGGGAGCATTGGGAAGGACGGAGAGAGCAGGGCAAGCAGGGAATCAGAAAATTCAATGTAGCCATGAAATCCTTCCCTGCAGAGCAGCCTGAAGGCTGCACGGGAATGTGCAAAACATGGAGATTCCAATCAGGGCCTGGCTTTACCGACTGAGAACCATTCCCCGTTCCCAGCTTTAATTGGGTAATCATTCGTGTCACCTCCTCTTCCCCTCCATTTCCCCCCCCACTCCCTGAACTCACCCCCCCACCCCCAGTGCATTGGAGTTGTCCCCCACTGTGTCAGCGCTGTAATTGTTTGACCTTTAGTTCTCTGGGCAGTGCACGGAAAGAGGGAGAATGTCATTGTGACGAGCTAATTGGGGAGGCAACGGAGAGTGAGCTGGTGGTGGTGGGGGAGGCTGAGTCTGTGGCAGCCCTGGTGACCTTTTTCAGCCATGTGCTGTCACCCAGAGGAATCTGACCGGAGAGGATAGCGCGTTTGAATGAGTCCCTGAATGAGGAATGCTTCATTGGCACTGGGGAGGGTGACGGACACTGAGAACTGCTCCGACAATGGGTGAAAGGGGGGCGAGGAGGGGACATGTGGGGGAGAAGGTAATGGGGTGGGAGGGGAATGGGGGGGAGATGGAGAAATGGAGTAGAAGCGGGAGTGGGAATAAGGGGTGAAGGGAAAAGGAGTGGGTGGGGGATAGAATTGGGGATATGGAGAGGAGATTGGCTCATGAGGCAAGAGGGGGAGGGAGAATGGGCTGAGAGAGTGACAAAAAGCCCCTTATACTCAGAGGGGGGCGGCATCAACCTGTCCCTTTAAGAGCCCATGCCGGAGCGCTAGTGCCTGGGCCCCTGCTAAGAATGAGAGCTGACAGCAGTTCCTTTTTCCTGCTGACCCAGCCGGGAAGTTTGATTCATGGCTTTATCAATACAGTGTATTTATGCATAAGGAAGTAATAATGGAGGTGAAGCAAAACTGTCCTCTTAGCAAGCACTCTGCTGGATTTATGGAGTGGAGCAGGGCTGGCTTGACCTTTTGGGCTTTAGGGCTGCATCTAAGCATGGCTAAGTACTAACCTATTAATGGCTTCTGACCGCTTGCAGCCCACAGGGACCCCGTCTTCCTGTGCCGTGTGCAACAGTGTAACTGGAACGTCCCTGGGGACTGTCTGTCCTTGCTGCCCGGACACCTTATTGCTTCCCTCTTGTCCATCCAAATGCACCTGCCTATAGCTCAAACCACACCCCTGTCCCTCCTATATCCCTCCCCTGGTTCTTCTGTTCCTGACATAGGAAAGGGAAACTCTCCTTTCCAAGGCTCTGTGTGACTCTACCCCACCGTACCTCTCAGATTGGGCCCAGATTTCAGTGGCACAAGGCTAATTTACACCAGCAGTGACTCTGGCTCATGGTCTGCAGTTCCCTCCCTTTCCCGGGCATGATGTTCCCACCCCTCACATACACAGCATTGTCTTGTGCCCTGCTGGATCATGTCCAACTAGGTTGCTTTTGCTAAGCGATTGCTGGCGAGATTCAGAGACCACCTCAAACTCTCCTCTGGCAACACCATGTGCAATTATTGTTCCAGAGACCTTTGCTCCTAGGAGCCAGTCTCCCTCCCCACTGCCTTTGACCCCAGGGAGATGAATCTGTAGTCCTGGCGCTGTCGTTCTTAAGCTGCTCTCTGGATTTACACAGCAGTTCCTGGGAGGAAGAGATCCCAAGTGCCTGGGGGACCATGGCAGATACGGCAGCCTGCAGGGCAGGCCAGGGATGATCTAAATGCAGTTCTTGCTCTCTCTGCTTTCAGCATCCCATCTCCTCCCTCTGTATATAACGGGTCCTAGGAGATATCAAACACTTCTTGTGTGTAACAGAGGATATGGGTCTGGGTCTGGGTGAGGGCCCGGGGGATTCTGGGTAACAGAGTATGGTGCAGATGCCAAATAGGGCCCAGTCGGATTCTGGGTACTGTTATTTATTATTATTATTTATATTACCATAGCACCCAGGAGCTCTAGTCACTCACCAGGGCCCTATTGTACTAGGTGCTGTACAAACAGAGAACATGGCTATGGGCTGGGGTAGGACCCTGAGGACTTCTGGGTAACAGAGAATGCAATGCTGGGGCTGGGCAGGCCCTGGGGGATTCTGGGTAATAGAGAATGATGCTTCCCTAGAGGGACCCTGTGAGACAACAGAAACACGGCCCATCTTTTGCTGAGTCTCTCAGCCCTGGGCAGGGGGTGGCCTTATTAGAGGGGTGCGGGATTCTGGCTGCATTTGTCTTTCTCCGGAAACGTCACAGCTGCTGTGAGTTTGGGCCCGGAGGTGCTCGTGCCAGCCTCAGTCTCCATCCACGTCTGTAGACCTCGCCACGCTCTGCAAGAGGAGAGGTGGGCGTCCTGCGTGCTCCTTCTCCTCCGCAGGAGATCAGGGGAGCCGGGTGGCACTAAGCCTGTTGCTTACACCTGGTGGCTGCTCTCTTCACCGTCACTTGAATGATCCTCGGTGCGTCTGACACACAATCCCTCTGTACACACCGACAGAGCGGCTGGCGGGTGGGATTAGCATAAACCTGAGCACGCGTCGCAGATGGGGAGAGTGGTCTTGAATGTGGTGCAGCAGATTAGGAGGCTGCCGAGTGCATGCACCCCCCTAACAGCGGGATGGCTGTGATTCTAGCAGCGTGGGGAGGCACTGAAACCCCTCCAGAGCTGCACACCCATCTCCGGTTCCTGGTAACCCCCGGGGGAGACTATGCTGTTGACAAAAGTTGCTGCTGGTGTGTGTGAACTTCATGCCTTTGAGTGAGGCTGTACTGACAGCCCTGCAGATTGCAGACCTCTATCCAGGGAGCACCAGGGCAAGCTTCCCCCACTCACGCTGCTCCCACCCTGACCTGGAGAGAACACCTCTAGGGGCGAGAGGGGCAGTCGGTCTCCATTCAGTCCTGGGCCTCTGATCGCCAACAAGGGAGGGCTGTTAGGAACATAGGACTTGCCAGACTGGATTAGACTCAGTGGCCACTTATCCCAGGATCTTGTCTGTGTCAGCACCCAGCACCAGATGTATCAGAGGAAGGTGTAAGAACCCCGCAATAGCCAATGTGGCACAATTTGCCCCCACATAATTCTCCTAATCTCTAATAGTCGGAGATCAGCTTGGCCTTGAAGCCCAAGGTTTAATATCCTTTCTAACATGTTCAGTGTCATTAGTTATGATAACTGGATACCCTTGATATCCATATAACTATCCAGTCCCTTTCTGAATCTTTAGGATTAGAGCCTGTTATGGCGCTGGGTTTTTGATGGGTCTCAGTTCTGTTTAGAATCAGATCAGATCTGATTTCTCTCATTGGAAATAGAGTCTGTGTCCATAGCTGGATGTATGCTACTACCTGAATACCACCCCGTCCCCATACAGACACACATCCCTTCTATGGCTTAAGAACCTGCCTCTTTTGTCATTTGTTCGATTGACATCGTCTCAAATAATTCTCCTCTTCAGTCCCCTCTGAATTTGCTGCTGGGTAACACTTTCTGCCTCCTTAACTCCCCTTGCTCCTGCAGTTTCAATCAAATATGGGGCAGCTGTTATCTCCTGCCCCAGAGGCAGCTATTTTCACTGAGGGATGTGTGCTATGATCCCTGTAGAGATACAGCCAGTAGGATTCAGTGGGCTTAGGCCAGCTTTGTATTGGCCCTTGGTCCATACAGCCCCTTGGGATCCTACGGGATACACGGGCTATAGAAGGACATGATCATTTCCATGATAAGCTCCCTCTGTGACTTCTCTTTCCCAGAAAACCAGTTCTGCGCCTGACTCCGGGCTAGCACCCCAGCGGGCTTGCGGTCTCTGGCCTCTCATAAAGGGCTGGCATCCCTTCTCTCTATTTTCATATCCATTACCAAGGATTTGATTGCCTGTCCTAGCCTCTAAGTGCCTTTCTCCCAGCTCTCCCCTCAAGCCCTTCGGAGCATGCTGTAGCCTATTGAGCATTACCACAGCCATCATCTATTTTCTGTCCCCCAAAGTCCCATTATCCACTGCCTCTTACCCACCTCCTGTGCTGGCTCTGTCTGAATTTTATGACCCTTTCTCCTTTGTGCTGGCTGCTCCCTCCATGCTTCCCCC